>NW_016806283.1:37563-52390 GCF_001698545.2 Rhinopithecus bieti
CACTTAGGGCTAATATTTTCAGTACAGATGTACACAAGCCGGCAAAGACTGGTTTGAGGCAGAAATTGCCCAAATTACAAGAGCTAAGCAGAATAAAAAATAAAATCCAACTTTAACTTCATTCATAAAGAAAGAGATAAAATGATAAAAGGCAAATAAAATAAATCATAAGAAATGAAACTGCTTTAGACATACGTCAATTCTCTTCTATTGAAATAAATCATTTATTTTAGCAGTGGAGGCATTTATTTCAATATTAGAAAAATAATATTATTGTTTTCAGCATAAAATAACCCTCAGGTGGAATAGATGCATTGATTTTTTAATGGATTTAAAATAAATCCAATGTCTTCATAATGAAAACTTACAACATTCACTAGAATATAGTAGTTACATAAGCCAGTGGCTTTCCAAGAAAGAGGAAAATTGCATTCCTTTCCTTTCATTGGTTTTTGTTAAATACAATTTGTCCATTCCGTTTGACTGGCCAATTTGATTGCAGTGCACTAAAACTCAGCTAGGTACAATATAGATCCACAGGCTTGACTTAGGGAAACCAAGCCCATATAGCACAATAATTGGATCCACACATTAATTAGATCCAGAGATACACCTTGGCTTATTGTCACTGGGCTTCTAGGCTGAAGGAATCTAGAAATAGGGTGCTTTGATGTTCTGATTGATTGTCTATGATATTTTGTACCAGAGAGCAAGTACGAGAAAGCAGAACAGCTGTGCAATGACTATAATCAAATGCAAATACCTAGGAGTCTCCACAACAAAATAACAAAGACAGCAGAATGATGCTCATTTTGATCAATAATAGCAGTCGCCCGCCCCTGAAAATTTTCACACACAATAATCACTGTTAAAGCTGTTTCCTTTTTGTCAAATTGAAACATTCAGTGTGTGGGTATGTTGCCTGATGGTGTGCAGGCTCCTGATAAAGTATTAATCATGCAACCAAATGACCTGAGTTCCCAACCACATCATGTAAAATAACATTATCTCTTTAAAATTAATTCATTGAAAGAAACTTTAAAAAGAAATGTGGAGAACAAAGTAGTTTATACTGCTGCAGTGAGACCTTATTATAACAGGTTAACACTACAGCAGTATAGAGTATACACCAATGCTGTTGGTGGTAGAAGTATTCCAGGAAGCTAACAAGTATCTGAGCATGCATCAAATTCCTTAGCTAGGAGTTGCATGGATCCTCTACTTTCGGCTTCTACTTTAATTCATTTATTCAGTAAACGTCTACTGAACACCTACTATGCGACAACTGGTTGCACTATTTGTTGGACAACACCCTTTCACTAACATCTTACCTCTTCCAATGCATTCTAGACATGGCTACTAGATCAATATTGTAAAACACACTTTGATTGTTTCATAAACCAGGCTCAAAACATTTGTTGCCATACCACTGCCTGCCAATATAATCCCAACACTTTATCTTACATTTAGATCTCTCTGTAATATGTTTCTCTCCAATATTAGCTTGCACATTTTCCCCACTAGATTGTAAGCTCTTTGGTTGCAGTTAGTTCATTTCAATGAAAATTTTTTGAATATTTGTCATGACTAGTGACTGTGCTAGGCATGGGGATAACGTGAATAAGACAGGAAGAATTCTTGTTATAGTGGAAGAGCCTGACATGAGAAACAAATACTCTCAATATAATGCGGTTAAGGGCAATAACAAAATCGAGCACGGGATACTCAGGAAGTACAAAGGAAGTGCTCATAATTCAGACTGGGAGTTGAAGGAAGGCTTCTTAAAGGGGTGCAGGCCCCACACCTTATTCAACTTGATGTTCCCAGTGTCTAGCACAATTCTTGGTACATAGTAACTTGAATAAATATATAGTCCTTACAATATAGTCAATTTGGAAGACTCATCTTCCCCAGTCTGTTGTTTTTCTATCCCTCTCCTCTTTGCCTAGAATACCCTATATTTTTTTTCACGACTATTTTTGCCTTTCAGAAGTTCAGTTCAAATGCCACCTTCTCCGTGATGGCTTTCCTGATTACTGAAACCAGTAAATAAGGATGAAATCAGATTATCCTCTATGAGAGAAAATAACCGTAATCAGTTCGAAATGGATATTGGCAATCCCCAGAAGTAGCTGAAAAGAGCATCTTTAGTGTGCCCATGACTTTCAAATAGAGCTCTCTAGCCTAGACCTCCACCCTGAGCCCTACATCTGTATATTCACCTGTCAACTTGGCATTTCCATTTGAATGTCACACAAGCAATTGAAACACAACAGGTCCCAAACAGAACTAATTATCTTTTTCATTCTATTTGTCTGTTTCTGTCCCAATGTTTCCTATACCAGAGAAAAACATTGCAAGCCATCCAGTTGCTCGAGGTAGATCCGTGGGAGTCATCTTTGAATCACTCCACACTTGGTATTCGATCAGTGGCCAAGTTTTATTGATTCTACCACCTAAATATTTATCTCCATGTTCACTGTCACTGTCCACTGTCACTTCTTGCCTGGAATACTGCAAGAACTTTCTGTCTGGTCTCCCTGCCTCCAACCTTGTTTACTTCCAAATGCCACTCCAAACTGAAGTCAGAGTGATCATAAAATGAAAAATTGATCAAGTCAGGCCCATCCTCAAAACACTTCTGCAAACTGTGATAGCCTTTAGGGAGAAGTGCAAAATCAGACAATGGCTTACAAAGCTTCTTGTATTTAGACTCATCTCTCCCACTTCTCTCTACCACTCTCCTCATTACTCATGTATTAGACTTCTTTCACTTCACACTGAACAATTGCTGACATCATAGCCTTCAACCATGCTGTTTCCTCTGCCTGGAACACTCTTTCCTTGAATTTTTATGCAGCTGATTCTTATTTCTCCTCTAGATCTCACTGCTTCAAGAAGGCTTTCCTAATAAATTAAAGATAGTCATGGTCTTAATCTGTTGGGGCTGGTATAACAAAGTACCGCAGACCAGGCAGCTTATAAAGAACAGAAATGTATTTCTAACAGTTCTGGAAGCTGGGAAGTCCAAGATCAAGGTGCTGGTAGATTTGGTGTCTAGTGAAGGTTCATTCTTCATAGACAGCACATTCTTGCTGTGTCGTGATGGAACAGAACATGATGGAAGGGGCAAGGCAGCTCTCTGGGATCTCCTTTAAAAGGACACTAATCCCATCAATGAGAGCTCCACATCCCTGGAAGAGCCCCCCTCCTAACCATATCACCTGTGGTTAGGATTTCTATAAATGAATTTTGGGGCTGGGGGACACAAACATTCAGACCATAACAGTAGTTCATAAGATAATCCATCTCATTCCCCTGATTCTGGTTCCAAACTTATCTAGGAACCTCCTTGTAACAATAACAGGCTTGCCTGATTATGTTTTTCCTTATCAGAGAGACTATGACATTATGTACATCTTATAACAAAAAAGATAATTATAACCCCCCATATTCTGATTTATGCATCATTCTGGGTAAGCTGATTTAGACAATACCTTCACCTTGTCTCTCCCTGACTGTACAAATCACAACTGGAAATGATGTTCCCTCCCTCACCACTTTTATGTCATTTAGCTCATACCATGCCTGCTCTTCCTCCATACCTCAAAACATTGCATACATCTCATCTCCTCTATTAACAAGCAGATATACAAGCCTTCTACATTTCTGTGTAAATAGAATGCATAGGAGCTCAATGAGTATTTGTTAACTGTGCTAAAACACATGAAATAATGAAATGACAGATCTAACCATGTTGATTCTATTTCCTACCTCTCTATCACATGTCTTCTTGCTTTTCTAACACTATTGCCACTGCTGTCAGACCTTGATGATTCTCTCTGGATTACTGCAACAGCATCTTACGTTGTACACAGTTCCTCTAACGCTACGTTTTCCTCCTCAAGGTCAGTGTCCTTAAAACATTTCAATAAGTTTCTATTTACCTCAGCATAACAAATACACTCATTAAAATGCTTCTAAGGACCTTCATGGTCTGGCCCCTACTGACCTCTCAAGTCCTTGTCTCTCTTCCCTGCCCCTGTTCCTATCCTTCAGTCACACTGGTCTACTTGCTGTCTCTTCTGTGCTCTGGTCTTTCATAACCCCCATTATTGCACATGCCACTGGATCTGCCTGGAATAACCCCGCACTGCCCCCCACCCCCACCCCTACATAATTTCCAAACATACTTTAAGACACAGTTCTAGAGACAATTCTGGAAAGTCTTCCTTGACCCTGCCTGACATCACCCAGGCTGCCTTCTCATCTCACTTTCTTAGCATCTGCTGCTAACGTCTATCACAGAACTTACCATATTGGTCCATCTTTCTGTTCACATCCTGGCTCCTTCTAACAGACAAAACTAAACCATGAACTCTTCAACGGTAGGGACCATGTCTGTCCTGCTTACAATTGTGTCTCTGGGACATAGTATAATGCCCAGTATATACCAGGTACTCAAGACACATTTGATGAATGAATTCTTTAGGGTGCTAGTGCTCTAGGCAAGGGATGGGCAGTTCCAAGAATATTAGAATAGAACATATCCAAATGTGAGGTCCTGGGACAATAAATAAGCAACCAAACTAGGCACCCTCTGGTAAGTCAAAAGCTTTTATTACTTGCCCTCCCAACACAGCAGGGTCAGGAGACAGGAAAAGACCACACATTTTATGTTTCTAGTGGTAACAAATACAAATAAAAACAGCCACAGCAGCAATAACAATCATTATTAACTGCTTACTTTGGGCCCAGGCACTATAGCACATACCATATGTAGATTATCTCATTTAAAATTCGCAGTAATTCCATGAGGTAGGTACTCTAATGCTCAGGTGGTTCAATATGTTTCCCATGGGCTACACAACCAGTAAATTGTAGAGTTTTGGTTCAATACCATTTCTGTTTGGCTTAAAACCCCAGGCTCTTAACTGCTGCCCTGTATAGTCCAGAAAAGGGTTAAACTTCAAAACACAAAAACAGAAAGACAGTCATGCACAAACACAACACTGCTGAGGATGCCTGTAAGGAAAATTCAGAGGTAAGTTCCTCAACTTGTCTCCTTCCTGCCACTTCCTTTGAATCTGAATGAAAGAAATCTCTAAGGAGATAAACTGGAGAGGTCAATGTACCATGGCTTTTCTAACATTTGAGACTCTGAAAATTTACCGGACAATTTCCATTTAGGTTGTTTTTCTATTTTTTGCTAACATTAGCTGCAGGGTTTTGTAGCAATATGGAGAGGAAACACTGGCCATAGGGGTGGAGGAACTTGCCTGGGTCCTCCTGGGGACTGAGTCCCAGATGTAGATGAGAGGAGCAGGGGTAGCAAGAGAAGCATAGAGTATTAAGCTGTTCTTTCAAAGTGAGTGCTCTCCTAGCTGCACCTTAAATAAGCCTTGGCCTGGCAGGGACACTGCATTCAAATCTCAATCTCTCTCTCTCTTTCAATCCCCCTTCCCCAAATTTTCTTAAGAAGATTCGCGGCATGAACCATCTCTTCAGGGATACTGTTGAGTGCGAGGGTGGGCACATATTTTAATTCTTCTTACCCATGCCTCCTCCTTCATATTCAACTCCTATCTTCCTTGACTGTTTTAATTTTCCACTTTCCTTTACAGTTTCTCACTTTCATATGCCAGTAATATACCAGAGATTAGGTATTTATGCTGTCACTTGGGCTACAGGATTTATTGTAGTAGAATGCATTTGGATGTAGGTGAGATTGTGAGGCGATTGTAGTCACCCAGGAGGAAGGTGACCAGAATTCTAAACAAAGATTTGATTCTGGAAAAGGAGACTGAGAAAGTGCAGCAAAAGCCGTTTTTGGAAATCTTGTTTCCATATTCTATGTTGCTTATGTTTCATATGCTATCACAATTTAAAAATATGCCAAAAAAAAAAACCAATTAAGATGCTCTTAATTGAAAATAGTTGCTTTGCTATTCAGACTATTGACAGAGAAATCTAGATGCATGTGAAATCCTGCTGCAACAGATGATATTAACCATCTTATGTTAGATACTGGCAGAAGTGAGTCTAGTTTGATAGGGGCTCTCAGCTGTGGATTAGCCATCTTGGTGTTTGTCTCTCTAAAGAGATGGTATTTTAATAGTATTTATTGTAATAAGAATTGTCCTGAAACAATCAAAATGTATCTAGTGTTCCTGGGATTGTGCTTTATAGTCTATGCCTTCATTATGATCATTCATTTATTAATGTGCTAAAAGGGGAATACGTTCCCATTAACAGAAGAAAATGGCAAAAAAGGGTTGTGACATTGGGCAAGCAGGCCTTTAATGGAGATGGGAAGGCATCAAATATCCTCCTTTCATTTGTCAGAGATAAATTCATTTTCAAATACATACTACTTCACTCTATTCAAAGGTACTGAAATAGGGCATTTCTTACAGGCCATTTTGAACACTAATTGCATTTAAATATTGGGGATGACATAATTTAACCTGAACTGTATTTGTAGACAATTTTAAAACACATTTCCTCTCAAGAAAAAATGTAAAAGAAAATATGTCTAATGATTTTAAAATGTATTAGGGATGAATGACTAAAAGCAGGAATCATAACCAGAAAGATAAATCTAAAGAGATGGAAAGAAGATAGAATTAAATCTCAAATAGCTGAATTATTGGGCTTAGAAGTTGCTATTTCAGAAAGATTCATTTAGCAACAAAATGCTAATAATTACAGTATATGTCTGCCTGCTCATGGTTCTGTGGCTACCTGTGAGCAGTCATCATTGACATACAGGCAGAAGTCAGATTCTAGCTTTGCCCTCTTGACTGTCTTAAGCAAAAGTAGGAATGCAGAGACTACAAATGACTGGAAGAAGGGATGAGTGGGGAATGATAACAAGTCAGATGAGGATAAGATAATCATAAGAAAAGAGAAGAGAAAACATGGCAACATTTCCCACTCTTAAAAAAATGTCTCCACCAACCTGAACTTTATTCCTAGGTTTAAATTAATAGATACAATGAATATGTATCAAAAAGGCTTTAAAATGTACATGACCTTTGATCCAGAAATTCTACTTTAGGAATACCTCAAGTAAATTAATACAGATGTGGTCCAAAACAGAGTTGTAATGAAATTCATTGCAGCATGATTTGTTATAGCAAAACATTGGAAACAACTTAAAAGTATATACAAAAGGTTTTCTTAAATTATGGCATGTTTATACGATGGAATATTTTGCTGCCATTAAAATTATGATGTCTATTTTTGTTGGCATAAAATATGATCATTACTGTTAATTGAGAAAAAGGATTTTGAAACGACCCACAGTATGATCCCTTAAAAGTATATGTAGAAAGATCCCTGAAGAACACACAGCAAGGCGCTACCAGTAATTGTCTCTAAATGGTTTTATTATCGGTGCTTTTATCCTTTCTTTTCTCCTTTTCCTTTTTCTTGTTTTTATTCCTTTTTCTTGTTTCTATGCTAAGATATTTCTACCATGAATATACATTAGTTTTGTTAACATAAAATGAATAAAACAAAATTTGTTTTCGAATGGTTTAGTTGCCAAGGCAACACTAGTTCCAGAAACTCGCCATGCCCCTTTGTATGATCATGTGCAAGTACATACCTCCATTGAGCCTCAGTTTACTCATTTGTGATATGGAATAAAAGCACCTATTTTACAGGATTGCTGAGAGGATTAGATAAGACCCAGTGTGTCAAAGTGGCTGGCACAATGCTCAGCACATTGATGAGTTCAGTAAACACTGAATCTACATCTGAATAATAGGTCAATAATCTGTATTTCACATGAGCATCAATAAACTAGAAGATTTGTATATTCTATTATTTAGATAGTGAGGGAAATCTGTTCTTCAAACATAAACAAGGTAGGTTCCAACGTGGGGTATAGCAAGGCCACTCTTACTCTGTGTCTTGAGGCTTTGTGGAATGTGAAGATTTGGAAGGGCGTGACCAGACAAGCTAAGATTAATCCAAGCACCCACTTCACCAGCAGACACCAGAGCCCACGACCTCCCTCATATGAGTGCAAAGACAGAGTAGTACAACAACACATGCTTTGCTCATTCCTTGTTAAAATGGAAAATGTCAACTAAAAATAATTTTCTCTTAAATACTACCATTAACAAAAATCCAAGAGTTTTCGAGCAAACAGATGTTTAAAAAGAAACTTATTCTAAAGTGTAACTGGGACAATGATACCAGCCAAAATTGCCTATATATCAGTTTGCCAAGACACTGATATTGGCAAGTTTCTATATTGCTCTCTATGTGGTGAATGGAAGAAACCTCCAGAGAATGAATGAAGAGCAAATGGCCTTCCTGAACTAGAGCAAGAGTGGCTTCCTTAAGTCCATTTAACAAACATTTATAGAGCATGTAAATATTTGGAATGCTCTGTGGTAGGCACTAATGGCAATGGGATTAGGACCCCTGGGGCCTCCAAGGCCCAATGAAAATGGGATTAGGACCCCTGCCCCTGCCAAAGAGAAGGTGAATAAAGTAGATTAGCTATCAAGAAACCTCCCAAGTTCCATTTAATGTTCTATTTAAGAGTGACTTGCCATGTCAACACAACAATGCAGTGCGCTTGGTTTCTCAATTTTAAAATATGGAAAGCCTATTGCTTGCTTGATACAAAATAGTATGAAGGAATTTGAACCAGTTTTCAAGGCTTTCGCTGGGAAAAGCTTTTTTTGAAATAACTGAGATTTTTTAAACAGGCAATATATAAGAAAAATGCAGTAATTTTCCTTTATCCTTGTTTTCCTTGAGAAGTCTTAGAAATTAAACACAACAACAACAAACAAGCAACAAACAAATGCTCACGATTTTTAAATTCGGTTAATCTTCATTTGGAGGGTTTTTATCTCCTTATTTTCATTTTATAGTCTGTAACTAGCCCTCATGTGTAACTTAAATACGCATTCAGCATGCACCCGTATGTTTTATTGCGGGCCACTATTCACAGTAGCCAAAAGACTTGGAATCAACCCCAAATGTCCATCTGTGACAGACTGGATTAAGAAAATGTGGCCCCAGCATATACGAGCCATGGAATATGAGGCAGCCATAAAAAGAGGATGAGTTTGCGTCCTTTGTAGGGACATGGTGCAGCTGGAAACCATCATTCTAGGAAACTATCACAAGAAGAGAAAACCAAACACCGCATGTTCTCACTCATAGTGGGAACTGAACAATGAGATCACTTGGACGCGGGAAGGGGAGACATCACACACCGGGGCCATCCCAATGGGGAGGGGGGAGGGGGGAGGGATTGGGCATTGGGAGTATACCTGATATAAATGGATGAATGAGGGGTGCTGAACGAGTTGATGGGTGGCAGCCACAGCCACATGGGCAGCAAGAATAGCATATCTGTAACAAAACCCGCATCGTTATGCCACAATGTACCCTAGAACTTAAAGTATAATAAAAAAAAAGAAAAAAAAAAGGTAAAAAAAGTTCAAAAAAAATAAAATAAAATAAATAAACTGAAAAAAAAATAAATACGTCATTGTGGAATTGCAAATGGGGGAATTTGTTTATTTCTCTTTTCTCCCAAATTGCTCCCCCATCCACTTTATTTTCAAAAGCAATTTAAAGGTGCATCTTTCAATGGGTTAATCTAGGCAATCTGTTTGTTGGTTCTGTTCTCTCAACTGCTGAGTAATAGTTATTGGATTCAAAAGGGAGAGAGTTGGCTTATTTCAAATAATATGGGCAAGATTCTCGCCTCACATGGTTGTGCCATTGCACCTGACAACCCACCAGCAACACATTCCTTTCTCCATACTCTGGCATATCTTGGCTACCCTCCACTGAGCCAGGTCCAACAGACTTCATTGATGACTTAGTGAAGAATGCAAACATATATTTGGCTAAAAACAAGGGTGAAATTCATCTTTTAAAATTTTAAGTGAGATCCAAATTGCAGTTTACAAAAATAAAAGTCTAATATTTTAGTTCATGTATTCATAATTTCAGATGGTGGCCAACAGGTCCGACATACTCTGACCTGCACCTCCCTGACTGTCCTCAACTTGGATTACTCTCTTGCTTGCCCATTACGCTTAAGTCACACTGTCTTTCTGTTTCTGGAACACACCAAGCTCATTTCCTCTCCAGGGCCTTTGTTCATTATACTTGTTCCCTTTTCCTGAAATGGTCTCCTCTTCTTCCTCAAATTACTCCCTATGCCCCATTATCAATTTAACACTCACTTATTCTACAGCTCTTAGCTCAAACCTCGTGTTCTCTGGAAGGACTTTCCAGATCAAGTTCTCCTCTTACATTTTTATTAACTGGAAGGAAGCCAGTGTAGTTTCAGCATATGATACAAGAGTGGCAGTGATGAAAATACCTGAGACTGGGTGACTTACAAAGAAAAGAGGTTTAATTGACTCACAGTTCAGCATGGCTGGGGAGGCATCAGGAAGCTTACAATCATGGCAGAAGGCACCTCTTCACAGGGTGGCAGGAGAGAGAATGAGAACTGAGTGAAGGGGGAACCTTTTATAAAACCACAAGATCTCATGAGAACTCACTATCATGAGAACAGTACGGGGGAAACCACCCCATTGATTCAATTGATTCAATTGATTCACCTGGTCCCGCCCTTGACACGCGGGGATTATTAAAGTTAAAGGTGAAAATGGGTGGGGACACAAAGACAAACCATATCAGAGAGACAGACAGGAGACAGAACAAGCAGGGCCTTGTAGAACTAGGTGACAGTTTAGTTAGTAATTGTGTAGCAACAGTGGAAAGCCATTCAAGAGAGTGATCAGATTTGGGTTTTGAAAAGATCACTATGTCTACTCTATGGAGAATCTGCTTAAATAGGGGAAATGGGGGATACACAAGGAGACCAGTTAGGAGGCCATTTGCGGTAGTCTAGGGAGGAGAAAATGGAGACTTGGACCAGGGTGGTGACCATGGAGGTAGGATGAAGTTAGTAAATGCCAGACATATTAACAAAGTAAATTAATAAATCTTGATGGATTAGATGTGGAGATTGAAGGAGAAGGTGGTGTCCAAGATGATGCTTAGTCCTGGCTTGGGCAGTTAGATGGATGGTGGAACCGTAGCTCTTATAAGTATGTGACTGTGTGTGGTGGGGGTAGGGTGGGAAGTTGGAGAGGACAGTGGTAATGTTGTGGGCTGGCTCTAGATTTTAGTTTTAAACTAAAGTTTGTAAAGTGCTTAGTAGAATG
This sequence comes from Rhinopithecus bieti, assembly GCF_001698545.2. Lineage (NCBI taxonomy): Eukaryota > Metazoa > Chordata > Mammalia > Primates > Cercopithecidae > Rhinopithecus > Rhinopithecus bieti. The sequence goes on from NW_016806283.1 coordinate 48,786, forward strand.
CTTTATTATACTATTACAGCGTCATAATAATTATAGCTTATACTTACTGAACATGTACTTGTGCCAGGCACTGTTCTACGTGCTGCACATATATTAAGTCACTTAGACATCAATAAATGATAATGTTTATGATTTCGTAATTATCATTATCATTATTGCAATATATAGTGCCTGTCTTTCTGGACAGAGTTAGTTAACACAAGCAATTTCTTTCTAGCCAATTCTCCTTTTTATAGACTTCATGCAGGCAACTACCACAGAGTATAGGCACATTCTTCAGATAAATTACAATGCAATTGATGAGATTATAGCTTTCTTTAGATCTTTTCTAATCCTGAGGGACTGGGCATTTCCCAGGTATGTAATACATCTAAAAGTCTGTACTCAGAGTGGGCTATTTTAGTCTGAGTGTTGGTTTTGATTATCTTCATTCTTATAAAGTGATTATATCTGACATTATCCTCAAATAATTTTTTGTTGCTATTTATTAAAGCCACATATGTACTGACTAGAGCATTCTTGCCCAATCTAGGACAAAGAGCTTGATGGGGTTAAAAATTAAATATCAACTCTTTGGAAAATTCACTCAACTGAGACCCAATTGGCAGTATTTTTATTTTATTTTATTTTTTAAAATTCAGTTTTATAAACTGAAGGCAGAAAGCCTCTTAGAGCTTTCCTCTGACCTACATGCTGAGACATCAGGGGCCTCAAAATGCTTATGCATAGCTCATTTGGGTGGAACTTGCAAACTAGCTGGACTAGTTTACTCTGCTGAAATTATCAAGGTCTAAGAAGTTTGCACAGGTATTCTGGAAATTGATTCAAATTGGCATGTTTCATGTTGATATCGCTTTAAATCATTAGTGCTGCCTTTGCTTTATTTGGGAACAGATCTGTATTTGCCTGTTAAGAAAGGAATTAAAAAAGAGACAATGATGTTTTATTACACAAGATAACATCATCATCAGATATTCATTGCACTGAACAAGCAACAGTGTGTCTTCCTCTTTCACCTCGATTTTAGGTGCAAACACTTAGGCAAACAAACAAACAAAAAGTGGCATTAGAGATAGTCTTCCAATTTTCTTGGAGACATTAAACATGGAAGCATAAATTACCATAAAGGTTTGTGACCACTTCATTTGGTTTCAAAATCTATTGATGTGGTCCCAGAACTTTAAATGTTGTCAAGGATAATGAAACAGAAAAGCAGGCATGACTAAAATAACTAACACACTGAAGTGATAAGTGAGATTTGAGATGCAGTACAGTCCATGGAGCTCAGCTCAGGCTCACTAGCCACGTTCACCCCCCATTTATAAAACAATCAAGAAAAACCTCCTGCAAATGAGGGACTGCCAAAGAAGACACTTGTTGGGATTTATATGCAAGGAAAGCTCCTCGATTCACAGAGGAGAAGATGATACAGGAAGCTGAGTAACTATAGCTGCCAAAAAACAGGATAAATAGCAACTCACAATTGGACTCTTTGCAATACACAGCAACAGGAAAAGCTGTCTTATTCTCTTCCTGATGGCAGTGGCACCTTGGAGCTATTCACTCCACCAGGGGAGAAAGCTGATGGAGCCCAAGAGGCAGCCTGTGCCCTTGCTCTGAAGTTGATTTGCCCAGCCAGGCAAATGCACGTGGGAGGTTTGACTTTGTCGTTCACACTGGTCCAGATGGTGCTGTCCAAAACCAGAATCTCTGGGCCATTGGAGCAGCATGGAGAAGCTTTCAGCTCCCCCTGAATCAAATTCTGGCTCTTGCAGCAGGCAAGTCATGGAAGAGTGCCAAACTTTGCAGCCAAAAAGCTCCTGAATTCTCTTTCTTTCTTACTTTCATCCAAGTCTTCACTTGAAATATTAGAGTTGTAAAATGTGAGTTTTAAAAGAAGCTTCTTTTCATTTTAAAGACTATTTCTGATGCCTTGAATCATGACATCACCAGAAATTAAGTCTTAAAATAAAGGAAGCTCTTAATTTACATTTTCCTTCAAACTGCAGTTGATTTAGAAATAAATGCCTGTGCTGGAAATGCAGAGTACAGCTTGTAAATGATTTTTTTTTTTAACTGATAAGCTCATCATAATTTTATATGGCTTGCCAACTGGAACTAGCTGTCACTGGAACAGGGTTTACAAGTGACCCTTTCATACCACACCGTAAGGGTTTTAATTCACAACTTGCAGGACTGCCTTTGCCTACCTTTTGATCCTGTGTACTTTGTATTGTCTGGATGATCATCTCTACCAGACAATAAGCTCCTCTGAGGGCAGGGGCTGTGCCTTAGTCATTTTTGTATCTCTCTACTCTCCCTCCTCCCAACCCAGCCTAGTGCTTTGCAGAGTAAATACTTTAAAATGCTTGCCAAATATAGGCAAAATTTTATTCTAGTCACTTATTTCACCCTTTAAGGCAACTTAATGTTTGTTTGTTTTTTTTTTAATCTCACATCACAAGCTAAGAGAATTAGGTGGTTTTCTGTAGTGCAGCCCAAAGAGATATCTCAGAAACAAGAGTCCTGTAAATCGGATAGAGAAGGGATAGAAAAGTCCTATCAAGTGGTTCAGGTTGGTGCCTAATTTTCATTAAGTTCATTGCCACATTCTCTTGACAACTTTAAGGTCTGGGCTTCTGAGGAAAGATCCATTTTCTTGTTTGGGAAGAGAAATTATCACTACTATTATTTAACTCGTCAAAAATCAGTAAAATATTTATCACTTTTGTGAACATCACCATTATGCTGAGAACCTCCATGAGTCATACAGGCTTTTCTTTAGCCTAGATTCAAGTGTCACCTCTTTCTAGAAGCCTTCTATGATTGTTCTGGCCGGTGTTTATTTGTCTCTTCTCTAACTATTTATAGCACTGTACACCATACTTTGGCATTTAATATACTACCGATATTGTAAGCTCTTGAGGGCAGAGCTACCTACTTTTTTCATTCCCTCTACATCTCCTAACATGGGGATAGATTCTATAGTAGCCGGAGTCTTCATGCATAAGATTCTGGAATCTATGTTCTCAGCCTACCATCTCTATCATGCACTAGTCCTTCTGATAGTTCCGTTTGGATGACCTCACATTATTTCCAATTCAACATACTTAGAATTAACTCATACATTTCCTTAAAATTAGCTTCTCAATTCCTTAGTTTCTTGAGCCACCTAGGCCTTAAACATCACTGTAACCTTTGACTCTCCTCCTCCTTCCTCTTTCTTCACATCTAATCATATCTCTAGAATGCTTGCTTCTCAAGTTTTTTTCTTCCCATTTCTACCTGCTGCCAACTCTCTAATCCATCCTTTATCATCTCACAGACTACTGCAGAGCTCAAATCTTAAGTCTCAACTTTACACCCTGAAATCACCTCATCGCCACCAGATTTATTTTCCTAAAACTCTGCAAGAATATATTTTTCTTGCTCACAATTTTGCTTGTAATTGTTCCTCAAGTGGCTTGTCACTGCCTTCAAAGTTGAAGGCCAAACTCCTTGGCTTGGCTTCAAGGATATTCTACATGTAGCCTGAAACAAACAACTTTTCATTTCTTTTCTCCTTCCTTCCTTCCTTCCTTCCTTCCTTCCTTCCTTCCTTCCTT
>NW_016806283.1:52915-64775 GCF_001698545.2 Rhinopithecus bieti
TTCCTTCCTTCCTTCCTTCCTTTCTTTCTTTCTTTCTTTCTTTCTTTCTTTCTTTCTTTCTTTCTTTCTCTCTCTCTCTCTTTCTTTCTTTCTCCTTCCTTCCTTCCTTCCTTCCTTCCTTCCTTCCTTCCTTCCTTCCTTCCTTCTTTCTTTTCTTTTCTTTTCTTTTCTTTTCTTTTCTTTTCTTTCCACTGAGTCTCATTTTGTTGCCCAGGCTGGAGTGCAATGGCAGGATCCCAGCTCACTGCAACCTCCACCTCCCAGAGCTCAAGGGATCTTCCTGCCTCAGCCTCCTGAGTAGCTGGGACCCCAGGTGCAGGCCACCATGCCCAGCTAGTTTTCATATTTTTTGGTAGAGACAGGATTTCGCCATGATGGCTAGGCTGGTCTCAAACTCCTGACCTCAGGTGATCCACCTGCCTCGTCCTCCCAAAGTGCTGGGATTACAGGTGTGAGCCACCATGCCTGGCCCAATATTTCTAAATATATCTCATGATTCCCCTGTAAGAACCAAATGAATCTAATCAATGTCCTAAAATGTGCTCTGCATATTCCCTTGATTATACTTTTGTTTCTGTTGTTTATTCTGTTAGGAATGTTATTCATCTTCCTCTGCCAATATAATTATCTGTTCTTTTAGATGCAACTCCAGAGTTAAACACAATCCTTGGTACAACAATGATCTGCTGAGTGAATGTGCAGACTCAAGTCCCACTTCATCTAGAAATCATTCCTACTAACTTGAGCCCATAATGATGTTTTTTTTTCCTTTTAGGGTTTATGTTACATGATTACCTCCACTAATAATCTGGGACTTGGCAAATTTCCCTCCTATTGTTTAATTTGAATATGTCTTTCTAGCCAACTGTATTCTAAACTCCTTTTGGTTAAGTATTCTATCTTTTACATTTTGTACCTCTCACTTAGTCAATTGCAGAATCTCATGTGTAGTCAACTGACAATATTTCTCTTAGTCTGTTTGGTGTTGCTAAAAAGGAATAATTGAGGCTGGGTCATTTATAAAGAAAAGTAGCTTATTTAGCTCATGTTTCTGCTGACTAGAAAGTTCAAGATTGGGCATCTGGTGAGAACATTAGGCTTCTTCCACTCATGAAGAAAGGGGAAGGGATCCAGCATGTGCAGAGATCAAATGGCAAAAGAAGAAACAAGAGAGAGGGGCCAGGCTCTGTTTAACAACCAGGTCTTCTGGGAAGGAATAGAATGGGAACTAACTCGTTGCTCCCTACACTCACAAACAGGGAGAGCATTAATCTATTCATGATTTAACCTCATGACCCAAATATCTCCCACTAGGCCCCACCTCCAATGCTGGGGATCAAATTCCAACATGAGATTTGGAGGGGACAAACATCCAAACTATAGCACCTGTGTAGATTACTCTCAGGTGCTCAACAAATTGTTGTCAAATCAAATATGGAAGTAGGGACAGTAATACTGACTGAAGCTTTTTAGTTTTCTTGTCTCCTGTTAATTGATTTACTCCTATCCTTCAGAGCCTTTGTATTTTTAAAGTCAAAACTGATATTATTTAACATTGTTTTGCTGCAGCCTTTGATTTTCCCAGGCTTTTAAGGTAATAGACTTCTAAGATGATATTATATAAATATCTTTAAATTATGTATGATGAAATACAGCAATAGTTAAATTTACACTACTGGAAGCAACAACAACAACAGCAACAACAACACTAATGGACTACAACATAGTTGACCTCGTACTTCAGTGACCTTTGATGACTAAACAATGTATCAATTTGATCATTTACAAATCAATTGTCAAAATGGTAAAAATGAAACAAATCAACGCTACCAATCTTATTTGCCATGCAAATTGTAACACAGCAGAACATGTCTAATCTTTGTAATCATGTGTCTGAATAAAAAGTGAAACTATAGTTAATGCCTAAAATGCTTTGTGTAGATTTTGAATACATCAAGAGGGATGGCAACTCCCCTGCTCATATATAGCTAAGGAGACACAGCTTCAAGGTATTCATTTAAACTTCACTTGGAAATAGATGTTATTAATTTCAATGAGTACATATGCCCTGTGAACAATTAGAAATATCAGTAAGACTAAGTATGATTCATTATTAAGGGAGAGCCTGGTGAGGAGAGGCAAAGTAAGGCAACACATTGCAAACTTTTTAGAATAGGTGATCCTCAATACTCATTTCCTGTTATTTTTATAAATATCTAAGAAACATTTTAGCTGATGCAAAGAACAATAGTAAAGGTACGGTGTGGCAAAGTTTAAGGACTCAAATTTGCACCCATCATATGAAATTCTAGAATTCTTAGTTTATAATTTAAATGAGCATGTATGTGTGTGAATATGTGAGTGTGTCTGTGTGTATGTAATTTGTTTTCATGCTTACAAGAAAGAGAGAAAGAAAAGGAAAAACAACAAAAAGATCTTAGTCATTGTGTATTTGGTTGTAAATAGCATAGAGCCACTAAAATTAGTATAAATAAAAAAGGGTAATTTGTTGTAAGAAACAGAATTTCAAGGAAACCTAAGATTGAAAGAGTAGTTTGGTCTTCATGAGAAACTGGAAACAATGGCTGGAAAGCTGTCAAGAAACTGGGCAGCTTCTCTCTCTTTTACCCCTCTCTCTCCAGATTGACTTTCATGATATCAGCAAATAGAAAAACTTAGCCTTCTTTACAGCCTCTGAATTTCTATTTCTCAGTTCAACTGAACAGCAGAGGCTGAGTCACAATCTCTGCATTACAAGTCCAAATTCCTAAGAGAAGGATCTGATTGGTACACTTTGAAGTAAATGTTTACCTTAACCTGATCAGCTGTGGTTTAGGGGAGGGCCCAAAAGAAAAATCAGCACAGCTTAGGTCAAATGTTACCACGTGTCCAATCATCTTGGGCTCAGAGGCAGAGGTGGTATGAATTAAATGATACATACACAGCACCTGAAGTTCATCCCTGTTGATGGATTGTGGGAAATGGAGTCATGGGATTGGCAGACACCCTAAACAAATGAATATAATGGTCAGTGATAGGGGATAGGAAAGAGGGAGGAGAGGTAAAAGAGAAAAGAAGGAAGAGGGAGACATTTAACCATCTTACTGTTATATAGTCATTTATTTTTGATATATTTAATACACAATCCAGGGCAATCGCTATTTCTCGTTGTTTTATTATTTATTGTTACTATTCTGCTTATATTATCTGATAAACTTTTTAAAACCTCATACGCTGATGATTTATGCATAATCATAATTTACTGGCAGTTTATTTTACACGTAATCTAATTTTCCATTCTAAATAAAACATCTAAATGAAAACCTAAATAGGTCTTTTATATACTCATTAACACAGTATGTAAAAATCAAGACAGTGCCTAGAATCCTGTATGCAGTGCTCTACTTTGGTGAGACAGAGTTTATCAATTAACATGCAGTTTCCTTACTTTAAAAAAGAAGTGTTCATATCTATTAGCTGGAATTAAAAAGGCATATTTATAAGATAAAATAGTTTTGCATCTAGTTCTGTAGCATCTATATTTTACCATGCTTGTATTTGAAAGTGCTAACTTTTCCTTCAGACTCATCAGAAGTGTATTTTAAATTAACTGAATTGTTGCATCATTTTTTTTTTTTAACAATGTCCTCTATGAATTTTGTCAGTAGGTGTTGAATTTTACTAGCTCTGTCAGTCTTACAGGACAGTTAAACTATCTGGCCTGATGGGTTAGGTGGCTGGGACCTGTGGTTACAGAGGGACTGTGAGGCTGGCAAAAGCTAGATTGGTAGGAGTAAATAGAACAAATAATTTTTAAAAATTAGGGAAAATAGTTTTACATTATAAAATACAATCAAATGTAAATATGTATTGAAAAGAGGGCATGCAAATGAGACTTTCTGGCAGAGAGTGGGGGTGAGGATGAAGTGGTTGCACTGAGGCACTGTGCTTTCTTCATCTTAATCAGGTTGGTGATGTGGAAAAAGTCCTGGGCTAGAAATGAAGAGATCTGGGTTCTAACTCATAAGGCAATGTTTACGGGCCGTGTGACTTTGGGCAACTCACTTGTATTCCTTGAGCCCTAGTTTCCTTATTGACAAAATGAGATGGTTGGACAAAACGGTCTCTAAGGTGCCTTTCAGCAATTTGATCTGATGACCTAACATGATTCATAGAACTGTGGTTCTCAATTCTGCTAATCCATGCAATTTCTTCCTGTCAAGTGTTGGTATCAACAATTGATGTGACTCATGATACCTATAAAAAGACTGTTTAGCTTGTATGTCTCCTTTCTTTTCCCTGAGGTTGCATATTATGTTCATGTTGCCCTGGCTTCTCCTTGGTGATGAGAAAGGAATTCTATTTTCAGNCATAGAGCCACTAAAATTAGTATAAATAAAAAAGGGTAATTTGTTGTAAGAAACAGAATTTCAAGGAAACCTAAGATTGAAAGAGTAGTTTGGTCTTCATGAGAAACTGGAAACAATGGCTGGAAAGCTGTCAAGAAACTGGGCAGCTTCTCTCTCTTTTACCCCTCTCTCTCCAGATTGACTTTCATGATATCAGCAAATAGAAAACTTAGCCTTCTTTACAGCCTCTGAATTTCTATTTCTCAGTTCAACTGAACAGCAGAGGCTGAGTCACAATCTCTGCATTACAAGTCCAAATTCCTAAGAGAAGGATCTGATTGGTACACTTTGAAGTAAATGTTTACCTTAACCTGATCAGCTGTGGTTTAGGGGAGGGCCCAAAAGAAAATCAGCACAGCTTAGGTCAAATGTTACCACGTGTCCAATCATCTTGGGCTCAGAGGCAGAGGTGGTATGAATTAAATGATACATACACAGCACCTGAAGTTCATCCCTGTTGATGGATTGTGGGAAATGGAGTCATGGGATTGGCAGACACCCTAAACAAATGAATATAATGGTCAGTGATAGGGGATAGGAAAGAGGGAGGAGAGGTAAAAGAGAAAAGAAGGAAGAGGGAGACATTTAACCATCTTACTGTTATATAGTCATTTATTTTGATATATTTAATACACAATCCAGGGCAATCGCTATTTCTCGTTGTTTTATTATTTATTGTTACTATTCTGCTTATATTATCTGATAAACTTTTAAAACCTCATACGCTGATGATTTATGCATAATCATAATTTACTGGCAGTTTATTTTACACGTAATCTAATTTTCCATTCTAAATAAAACATCTAAATGAAAACCTAAATAGGTCTTTTATATACTCATTAACACAGTATGTAAAATCAAGACAGTGCCTAGAATCCTGTATGCAGTGCTCTACTTTGGTGAGACAGAGTTTATCAATTAACATGCAGTTTCCTTACTTTAAAAAAGAAGTGTTCATATCTATTAGCTGGAATTAAAAGGCATATTTATAAGATAAAATAGTTTTGCATCTAGTTCTGTAGCATCTATATTTTACCATGCTTGTATTTGAAAGTGCTAACTTTTCCTTCAGACTCATCAGAAGTGTATTTTAAATTAACTGAATTGTTGCATCATTTTTTTTTTTAACAATGTCCTCTATGAATTTTGTCAGTAGGTGTTGAATTTTACTAGCTCTGTCAGTCTTACAGGACAGTTAAACTATCTGGCCTGATGGGTTAGGTGGCTGGGACCTGTGGTTACAGAGGGACTGTGAGGCTGGCAAAAGCTAGATTGGTAGGAGTAAATAGAACAAATAATTTTAAAATTAGGGAAAATAGTTTTACATTATAAAATACAATCAAATGTAAATATGTATTGAAAAGAGGGCATGCAAATGAGACTTTCTGGCAGAGAGTGGGGTGAGGATGAAGTGGTTGCACTGAGGCACTGTGCTTTCTTCATCTTAATCAGGTTGGTGATGTGGAAAAGTCCTGGGCTAGAAATGAAGAGATCTGGGTTCTAACTCATAAGGCAATGTTTACGGGCCGTGTGACTTTGGGCAACTCACTTGTATTCCTTGAGCCCTAGTTTCCTTATTGACAAAATGAGATGGTTGGACAAAACGGTCTCTAAGGTGCCTTTCAGCAATTTGATCTGATGACCTAACATGATTCATAGAACTGTGGTTCTCAATTCTGCTAATCCATGCAATTTCTTCCTGTCAAGTGTTGGTATCAACAATTGATGTGACTCATGATACCTATAAAAGACTGTTTAGCTTGTATGTCTCCTTTCTTTTCCCTGAGGTTGCATATTATGTTCATGTTGCCCTGGCTTCTCCTTGGTGATGAGAAAGGAATTCTATTTTCAGGAAGAGGCTGAGGGAGGCTGGGTGCCTTCTGATGAATGGGAAGCCATGGAAAGGGTAGCAGTCACCATTTTCTTTCCTGGCAAGCGGCACTGTCCCACTCCCTGGTGTTAAATCGGGGACTGGCATAAGACAAGTTTGACAATTGAGCAGGAAAGAAATGCAAACTAAAGGCGATGGGGTTATCAGGCAGTTCCCTCTTCACTCCATCTCAGGCAAGCTTCAGGATCGAAGAAAAGGTTAAAAGTGTGTGGCAATTTGTAACTTGGAGATAGAAGAATTCATTTTCTAATAGGAAAGCTAAATTATATGTAAAAAAGAAACTTTTATTAAAGCAGTTCCATCAGAGTGACTCTGATTAAAAAATTAAAAAGTAGGACGCAATGTTTCATCATGGTAATTGTATGTTTTTTAAATTAGATTGAATGAGGCATAGTATATTTTATTCGATGTTATCCACATTTAAAAGAACATAATTAATTTGGTCAACTCCCTGCATTTCTCACGAAGCAAAATTCCATTACAATTCTTGAGTAATTGAAACTGTGGTGATTTATAGAACCATCCAATTACAGGAATTCAGTGCAATTATTTTTCTAATAAAGTTAGTTTTCACTTACATGTGTCGTTATTTGCTGTAAGTGTGAGAATGCTTTAAAAATCTTTTTCAGATGAGCTCTGGATATTATTGTACCTGTAGAGAGATATTTATTGATACTGTCAGATAAATGTAGAGCCCATAAAGGAAGGCATGATTATAAATTTTAGTATGTCTACTTATCTTTGTTTTCCGCCAACATCAATAAACAATTGTGAATGTTTTCAGTAACCTATTGACCATAGTACATTGAGTGGAAGTCTGGAATTTTAAAAATAATTAAATTGAAATGTTAATGCTGACATATTCTATTTAGACAGTAATGCTGCAGTAGAGATTGGATTACACTGGGCCAGTGCCTCTTAGCATCCTAACAATTATGTCCTTCCGTGTTTTCACTGAATGAAAGTTGAGGTAATTCAAGCCAATGTGATTGTCAGGCTTTGCCCTCTATTCACCCTTAACTGTAGTTTTATGATTGGAGAAAAGTATAAGAGCATCAGAAAAATTTAATATGCAATTAATTATTTAACTGATCCTTCTACAGACATTTGCTCAGTGAGCCCGCATATGTCCCAGATACTGTGCTAGGCCATGGAGATACTGAGATTAATTGACCTCATGTCAACTCTCAAGGAGGTTACAAATCCGGAAGTCTGTGCACAATACAGAATAGTAAAGTTGCAGACTAGCGGTGGGTGAAGGAGGGCAGGGGGATACGAGAAACTTGTGACATTTCTCACCTCAGCAAAGTCAGTTTGGTGACTGGGGTTCACAAGCAATAAAAGTTATTTTGGAAAAATGGCTCCTTTCTTCTAGAGTCTCTTGCTCCCTTTAACTATAAGGGGTTAATTTCCTCATCTCTCAGGAGTGAGAGGTGGACAAAAAGTAGAGCGTAACTCGGAAGGAAAAGAGAGAGAGAAATCAATTTATTTCAGACCAAAGCCATGCTTTTAAACTATAGACCCCTGTGTAGAGTTATTATAAGTCTAATATTGCTCTACTGTATATCTAAAGGTTCGGATCACTTTTAGTTTAATGACAAAGTCTATGTTTTAAAAGGTCAGCCAATGAATTAAACATGTGTGTGGTAGGTTTTTGCATTGCTCTACCATTTCAAAGATACAATCCAGTGGAGAAGGCAATGTGCTTGATGTACAATGATATCAGGTTTTGTTATCTAGCAGGCTTTCTCCACAATTTGTACAGCTTAAAAGGAGAGAAAAGTGAACTGTTTTCTACGTGTAAAGGTAAGTTGCAGTTACACAATTAAAAAATAGTTGCCTTCAAAGTAATACACACTTAACTATGGCAAAATTATGGATACCAGTGCATGGGATTATTGAAACAAACAAAAACACACTGATCTATAAATTAAATGCAACTCTTTGAACTGAATCCCATTGTGCAGGTGGAGGGTTGTGTGTGAGGAAGATTGGTTTCCGTTGAGTGTGTTCTGAAGTGGACAAGGAGAGAAGTCTTGACATCCACACGCCAAAGAAATCAGATTTATGAGAAACACTGGGTTGTAAAGGTCTGACCAAGAAATGATTGTCAGTGAATCATCTGCTGATGACCAAGAAAATCAGGAGAGTTCATTTGAACAACATCAGGTGCCTTGAAAGTATGGCATAATGTCAGAAAAGCTTCAGATATTATACAATATTAAGGAAGGGATTTCAGTGAGGTTCAACATAGTCTGGTAAATAAAACCTTTTTATTTAACATTCTTATGAATGATCAAGGGACATTCATTACATTTATAGCTGATAGTGAATTAAGTTTTATTTGTTACAAACACCAGAGAGAACAAAGAATTGCCAGGTTAGAAACATGCTAGAAAGACAACCTGGGTAGGTTTAGAATAAATACCATGGATGGAAATAGAATGCTTGTAGACATTAAGTGGTAAACAATGAAATATAAGTCATATCTTCCTCTGTCTGGCCCCTGCCAATTCCTTTTCTGAACAGCAGCAGCAGCAACAACAACAACCACAACAGCAGGAAAAACAATACCAGCAATAAAAAAGATTTAAGCATGGTTTCCTCAAACATGCAGAAAGGCAGCATTAAAGTGTAAGAAAAATAAAGTCCAAGTAGTAAACCCACAACATAGTAGTATTTGAGAGTGTCTGTACAAAACGCACTGCTCCCAAAACAGTGCTTGGGTCAGAGGGCTGGTCTACGATACAAAATATGTGAAATCAGGGAGGCTTTTCCTTAGCATTTCCAAGAACTGTTTTAGAGAAGATTAACAAAGGGGATTGTCTGGATCTGCATTGCTATTTTACAAGAGGTTTGAGAGTGAATTCAGCTAGCAAGAGTGGCCCATTCTCCGAAATAGGCCTTACCAATGAGGGAATTATCAATCATTTTCACCTCATTTGTGCTAGAGTCACAGCAGTGAAAAAATTTTCCCTCATAAAATGTCAAGCCTTTCACAAACATGCTATTTTAATTACCACAATCTAAATTTTCATCCGTGTCCTCAGAGTTAACATTCTGATATGGGCACTTTAAGGAGGAAACATTTCAGCTGTATTTTGAAGTACATAAAGAGTAGTAGATAAATAGTTTACAATGGCCAGTTCTTCGTGCAGGAGGGTGTGGGCAACTGAAAAATGGAGCTCGCAGAGCAAATTGGTACTCTCTTTTGGAGGTAAAGTGCTCATACGTTTAAGGTAATTTACCTCTTCCAAGAAGACCATTTTGCTCTCTGAAGGAATAATTTAGTTCAAAAGGATACAAATTCAGCATCATTAAGGCTTTGAGGAGCTACGTTTTCTATTATAAGCGAATCCTGGAGAAGCTAATTTGCCTGAATTAGATGATCACTTTGAATCCAGGAGGGAGTATATTTTACTTACCTTACTCATAGTCATCAATTTTCTTTTGATTGCCCAGGTGTGTATGAAAATGTGTTATGTATTATATACAAGCTTAATAAAATAAGACCCAATCCCTTTTTCTAAGTAGCATATGTTCAGCTGTATCTTAGCACATGTCCCAGTTACTGGTAAACATGGATATACAGAATATGATTCTTCCTTAAAATGAGTTTATGAAGTTTTTATTTTTGACAGGAAGGCGCCTAGGGTAGACAACAGAATAGAGCTGGCCTAACTTTCATGGATGTGGTAAGGACTGACTTTTAACAGCTATGAAAGTGCTTTCAATATTAAGCCTTATGGAACCACTAATTACATTCATTATTTAAAAGGCATAATGGGAAGAAATAAAACCAAGAAAATTTTAGGGAAAATATCTAGAATTAGTGCCTAATAAGCAGCTTTTTCAATGGCTAAAGAGTAAGTGAAGGTTACTGGTAGAAAATCTATTACTGCAGTGACTTAAAATGGGAATACAGGAAATGTGCTGGAGGAAAGTGAAAATCATTAGGGTGCTGCAATTTAAACATTAGGCAGTGACCATCTGGCCACCCTCTTGGCTCCTTGGTTCATAACCTGTCAATAAATCTCACATTAATCGACACTTATTGTGCTTTGCCTATAGAACGATCGAAGCAGCTGTGTTATTCTTTTCACAGCTCTTCTTACTTAAAGTGTATCACTGCATTTCAGTTGCAAATGGAAGCAACACTATTTTGTTTGCTTATGACCCAAGTCACTTGTCAAACCTATTGTAGACTTCCATATATTGGAGGTCTGTAAGAAAGGTGCTGTAAGGATTGAGACGCAAATCAAAGAGTAGCTTATTTCAAACCGAAGGAGTTTTAGTTTTATTATTTAGCAATGCATTATACCTAAGACATTTTCTACCCTAAGTAATAGAATTGACCTCAAAGGATAACCACTAACAGCCAAATACCTGACTACTAACACAGCAAAATCATATCCAGCTATATTTTAATTTGGCTTCATTTACTTCATGCAATATCTTATATACGTTTAGGAAATTAGAAGAAGAGAAAAATCTCTTTGATGCCTGAATTTTTAAAAATCTTTTCACCCTGTGGGGTTGTATACAACAGGCAACAATTATTTTGGTAACCTAATCACAAATGTTCATTTTTTAATGTTAGTCTTTATAAAGTAACTTTAAGAATCCTTAAATATTCTCTTTAAGCACTGTTAGAAATCTACTTGCCGATCACAGAACATGTTCGTTGTCTGAAAACAGGGAATTAGCTTCGTCAAAATACATCAAACCTAATTTCGGTACTTCTTTTGTGGAGAAGTCAAAGGGTCTATGACCCATGTTGGCATAGAAAGATACTTTATTTGTGTAGCTGACTTCTTGGCAGTTCTAATAAAACCTGAGTTTAAAATGCAGTAAATTCTTCTTATTTGTGATAGTTATGTTTTACAAACTACTGAACTATTGCTTTTAGAAGAAACGTAGGGTTAAGTTCCTATAAGCTTCTGGTCACATTTTTGTTAACTAATCAATATATAACTTTGTTTTATGTGTGTTTCTGTTTAGTACATTCTATTTAACATATTCTGGCTGGGCACGGTGGCTCATGCCTGCAATCTCAGCACTTTGGGAGGCCGAGGCAGATGGATCTCCCGAGGTTGGGAGTTCAAGATCAACCTGGCTAACATGGTGAAACCCTGTCTCTACTAAAAATACAAAATTAACTGGGCATAGTGGTGCGTGCCTGTAATCCCAGCTACTCAGGAGGCTGAGGAAGGAGAATCACTCGAACCCAGGAGGCAGGGGTTGCAGTGAGCTGAGATCGTGCCATTGCACTCCAGCCTGGGTGACAGAGTGAGACTCCATCTCCAAAACACAACACAACAAAATGAAACAAAAAACAAAAAAAGAAACCATATTCTGTTGTTTCATTAACCTTGGACTCAAGGCCTGCAGCACTACTATTTATGCCTGAATGATGCTTGTTGATATGGTTTTTTTTTTTTTTTTTGGTTAAAAAAGTCACACACAGACTTCTTGTGCTTAGGAATACTTAATGGTACTTCAGCACTATGCTTGGGGGCCATTTAAAACTGTTAAAATCATCCCTCAGAAAAACAAAAAA
>NW_016806283.1:67069-77318 GCF_001698545.2 Rhinopithecus bieti
CTTAATGGTACTTCAGCACTATGCTTGGGGGCCATTTAAAACTGTTAAAATCATCCCTCAGAAAAACAAAAAATGTGAAAAATGTGGCACCAAATAGACCACAAAAGGGACATTGGTTTACAGTATGAGACCTGAAACAAGAAGGCAGAGTGTTCCCTTGTTTAATTTTAACAGGGAGTATGCATATTGGACAACTGAAATTTTTTGCCACTCTCTGCATGTTCACTAATGACCATGAAGCAACACGGATGTCGATTGTGAGGTTAGAAATACAATTTCAGCAAGCAGGCAAATTAATAAGCTTGGAATCTGCAAATAATGAAGACTGACTGTACCTATCATGGAGTAATTTTTTTTTATACTTCTTATTTAAAACTGATTAAAAAGGTATTCTTTACTTGCAAAGAATAAATTAGAAATACACATGATTTTGACTTAGTACTTAAGTTTCAAATTTTGCCCTTGGACATTTATTTCAGTAAATTAACTTGAAAATAAGGTTTGATCTTCTCTTAAGTTGGTCTAACAATTGTAGTTATTTCAGTGGCCCTATTCAGGAGCTCAGTAGCTGAGAGAGTATAAATTACAAAAATACATGGGAAGGCAATAACAGGAGAAGAAATCAAGGAACAAAATACGTGCTCTCAGTATTCCAGTCGATAGAAAGTTCAAAGAGCTGAGATGTGCTTAATCAACACTTGTTGAAGGAACTTGACAATTTATATTTTACTTTATAATTTATAATTGAAAATGGTATGAGAAGAAGGATGGATGGAAACATTTATTTGACGATAATAATACCATTAAATTAACTCCATGACATACTACATTGCCATTATTTGGACCATGCTTTATATAGCCTCAATTCTGAAGTGCCTAGTGTTGGCCAATATTTAAGACACGAGCATTTGATTCCCTATGAAATAAAAATGGTCTAACAGACATTTTATAAAGTGTGCTCTGTTGAAATGTATCATTCTGTACTGCCAGGAGAGCATGCACTTTGAATTGAAAGGTAGTGAGAAGAAAATAGGGAATGACTTATGCATGGTGCTTTCAAGCTCACAACAGAAAGAGCTCTAGCAAATGTGGTCACTCAAGAAAGTTCAAAGGTGCTGGTGTCTGAGTTTGGGAAGGTAGGAGAAGACTTATAAAGCTAAGAAGACATTTCAATTACAACTTTTAAAATATAAAATAATTAATGTGTGAAATTCACTGTAAATGGAGGAGGAAAAGCAAAACCTGAATGTTTAAAAACAAAAGAATAGAATAGCACTAGCACACGAGAACACAGAAAGTCACGTTAAACAGGAAGATAGAAGTGTGCATTATTATCTTTTCTACACTGGCAAGTTCAAACATCAGCTGGGAAGAGATGAGAGTGATTTGATCTCTCTCTTATCTTGGCTTTATCATATGAAACTATGTAACCTCTTTCCTGTCTTGTGTTTTTGCCTTCAGTCTGTGGCTTCATACAACAGGTTTATCTTCTAGGCCACATTTATGAAAAAGGAAAAGAACTGAAGACAAAGAAAAAAATCAAGCTTTTAAAAGGATGCCAATTTTGTCTAGAAACTGCCATTACAGAGATAACAGGATTTAAAAACTTGTCTAAATTTCTTTTAATGTATTTAGAAAACACACTTTCTATAACTGAGATGATCCCTATGAAAAGGAAAAATGACTTTCAGCACATTGCATTGTGCCCTAATATACTTTCCTCGAATTTTTTTGATACTAGTCATTAAGATGCATAAGGCCAAACCCAGGAATATGGTTTTGTCTGATAAGATGTGTCAAAATGCACAAGCCCAGCCAGTGAAGGAGAATAGTTGTCACTTGAGAGAAGCTGGGGAGAAAAGGCAAAGGCATTTTTAACAACCTCTCACAAGACACTAGAGTTTTAGAAAACTGATGGGTGAGTTAGTTCCCAGGGGCATCCTAGGTTAGAGTACTTGTCTATCTTAAAGGGATTCTTCAGTTTTATGTTAAAGAGCTTTACCTCTGAGAAGTGAGGAAGGACTCTGAGCCTCTCCTTGGTGTTTCTGTACTGCGCAACTGCGCAGAGTAGCCACTCAGGGTCCCCTCATAGAGTAGGCAGAATTTATGTTAAGGTACAGGCCACCAAAATAAATCCCAAAGGGTTTTCCACAAGTTCTGAACTTTTAACAGACACTCAAGTCCCTCTGAAATATGATTATTGATAGTTAATATTTTTTTGAACACTTACTATGCACCAGCATTGTGTTGACAACTTTCTACATACCATACTAGTTTGTTTAATTCTCATGATAGCCCTATAGGATAAGTGCTCTTTTATGCCCATTGTACAGATGAGGAAAGTCATGCAAAAAGAAGTTAAATAACTTGCCTAAGGACATATTGAAAGGATGTGGTGGAGCCATAGTCCAACTGTAGTTGGTATTATTCATTAACATAACAGTCAGGAATTAGATTGTCTAGCTAGTTTATTTGAAAGGCTGTAAAAGACTAGTTCTCAGTAACGGTAAGTTGTAAGGTGAGTGAGTGAGAGAGACAGGGATTATGGAATGCTACAGAGAATGAAGAGTGTTAATGTGGAGGACTAGGGACAACCCAGGGGAATTATAAGAATAGTAAGAACTGAGACACAAAAGGGAAGAAAGGGGACACTCAAAGGAGTTTTTAAAGGTATCTTCACAAATTTTCCAAGGTCCAGTTCTAAGAATTACCATCAGTATTGAAATCCAGATATGCCTTAAAATTCAGAATAGGTACACTCCAGCAAAGCTGGTTGCAAAAGAAAATTGTAGTCCCTCTTTGTATTCTCTTATGCCAGAGGAAATAGTGGAGATGTTCAAATAATTTTAGCATGTGGGCAAAGTATAGGATGGCTTCTTGTTATTGTGGCTCCCTGGCTTAGGTGTGACCATCACGCCAACAAGTAGCTGAAGCAAAATTCGGGTAAGCTGTCCCTCAAACTATAATCTTCCATAGCTCTGGTACACCTTAACCAAGACACCAGTGAGAAGCAGGGGCCAATGTCTAGCTTAATCTATTACGCTGGAACTATCGTAGTGTCCTGCTGGATTTGAGCTAGAGAATTATGATGTAATGATATTAATAAATGAGGGCTTCCCAATTATGCTACTGTGAGGTTTTAATTAAGACATAGCAATCAATTTTACTTTTTTATTAGTTTCCTAGGGTTAATATTAATCTATATTATTGCTTCACAGGATGCAATGGTATGCCACACACAGATATATATGCACACAAACATATTTGCACATGCATATATGCATATATGTACATACATGAGAACACACACATCTCTACTTCTATTCCACAGCATTCAGAGACTCTAAAATAGTTACAACTTATTTCCAAGCTAGTAATAAGTGGCATAATAAAGAATTTTCACTTGCTGACTTTTAATTGGTATAACCCAACAATTTAAGATATTAACAGGTCATAAAATTTCTTTTTACTTTGAGGTAAAGTTTCTTCACTATGGGATGACTGATGTTTTAAACTAATTTTCGTTTAAATAAGTCTCATAACCCTGAAGCGGTTGGCAGTTTTTTAAGTAGAATCATAGATATTGAGAGTTGGAAGAAACCCTAAGGCTAGGTCAGCATAACCTCCCTTTTGATAATTCCGTTTTCTCTCCAACAGTCCACCAAAAACTCTCAGACCATCTCTCTCTCTCTGTCCCTCCCCCCTTCTTTTCTTTCCTAAATTCGTTTATCCAAACAAGTGAATGCCTATTATGTGCCAGCTTTCTTCCTACACGATGCAGACAGAAAAATTAATAAGACACCGTTATTAATTTTAAGAAACTCACAGTTGAATAGAGTTGACAGATATGCAAGCAGAAAGTTTTCTACAATGTGGGCCATAGAAGAAAAAAAATAAGAACAGAAAAGGAACAGATAGTATAGAGGAGAGAAAAATTAACTTGCGTGTGGATGTAGTGGGGGTTGGGCAGGGTCTAGACACTTTCCAGAGGAAGAAATGCCAGATCTGGGTCTTTGATGAGTGAGGTTTGCTAGGCGAACAAATGGATGATGAGGTAGAAAGAGAAGAAATAATAGCCTAGTGTAAAGGTAGAGAGATTAAAGAGCCTGGCTTATTAGAACAATCCCAAGTAGTTTGTCATTGTTCGCTGTAGTTGGAGAAAGGTAGGGAACAAGAGAAATCAGATCCAGATGGGCCTTGTCAACTTGATCAGAAGACCAGACATCATTCTGAAGGTGGTGGGGAGTCATTAGAAGATTTCAAGTAATCTGTCACTATATACCAAAAGTGTGTGTTTGAACTTAACTTTGAACAAGTTTGGATTTCTAAAGTTCTTACTTAGAGAGATCTAAAATCTTTCTCACTACACCTTCAACCTCATAGTCCCCATTCTTTTATGGGGTTCTCACAGAATAAATCTAATTGATTCTTCTACACATGTTAAATAGAAACACTGAACAATTGTGATTGGATTCTAATGGGTCTTCTCTGGGTTAAACATTTTTAGTTATCTTGACCATTGATTCTCACAGAATTGCTTGCCCGAAGGAAGTCAGGGGTATTTAACCACTACCTCTTGTCTTCCATTAATTATTTGAGGGCTGTGAGGGATTCTGAGGCATTGGTGAAAGCTCTGATGCAAAGATTAGAAAGTTGCACAGCATTCATTTGAGGTGGGTGCAGTCAACATAAGATGGGTCTGAGCTCACATGGAACTGTCCACTGCAGGCTACAGCTGAAATCAGAGGGGGATCAAGAGGGTGTGACCTGGGGCATGAGAGACAAATGCTACAGTAAAGGTAAAGGTTAAGCCGTTGCAACATAGAGATCCGAAAACACAGCGGCCTAAACAAGACAGAAGTGTATTTCTTAAGTAGGGTCTGGCTAGCCTAGGATGGTGGGCCTTCTCTGCTCAACAAGGTCATTCAGGAACACAGGTTTCTTCTATCTTGTTGCTCTGCCTTTTCCTGGAGCATTTCCTAGACTGTATGGTCAAAACTGGGTTGCTAGCATATCTGTGCTCTATCTTGTAGAAAGGGGAGAAAAGAGGGAGTCCAGTGCAAACAATTTCCTTTTAACCAAGTGAGACAGAAATTGGTGAGACACATCCTTTATGCTCTTATTCCATTGATGAGAACTGAATAGCATGTCGGCGCTGGCTGTTAGGGATGCTTTGAAATGTTTCCAGCTGACAAGCTGTGTGTGTAGTAAGAAGGGGAGAAAGGAATTTGGGGGGATTCCTAGCAACTATAAAACCTCCCTCATACTGAATTTTCTGTCTCATAAAACCAGTCTGTTTTACGTTTTCAAATTCAAATTCGAATCAGTCCTGAAGTTGCAACAAAACCCAAAAGGTTCAAACGCAGCCAAAGCCATACCATAATCATTACTTACTGCAAGCAGCTAAAGAATTCCTTGGGGCCGGGCGCTGTGGCTCACGCCTGTAATCCCAGCACGTTGGGAGGCCGAGGCAGGCGGATCACTTGAGGTCAGGAGTTTGAGACCAGCCTGGCCAACATGGCGAAACCTCATTTCTACTAAAAATACAAAAATTAGCCAGCAGTGTTGGTGCATGCCTGTAGTCCCAGGTACTTGGGTGGCTGAGGCAGGAGAATCACTTGAACCCGGGAGGCAGAGATTTCAGTGAGCCGAGATCACGCCACTACACTCCAGCCTGGGTGATAGGGTGAGACTCTTGTCTCAAAAAACAAAAAACAAGCAAAAAAAATTCCTTGGTTGGTCTTAATTGAGAACAGTGTAGGACAATTCTCCTATTACAATTGGTCTTATTAAGAGCTGTTGAACCATGCAGAATGGACTGAGAAGAAAGTTCCTCTCCTCAACAGAGGACCATGCCATTTTCCGTTTGGCCATTATTCTTCATGTCTGTCGTCGGGGCTTACGTTTCACTATAATTCAGAGAATAACAGGAGGTTCGAGGGATTTTGGTAGGCTATTTTTTTTTATCACATGTGCAAATTTCAGAGATACTACTTTCTGACAATCCAAGTTGCAAGGGAAAAACAGTGTGCCACTACTGTCCTTGTACATCATGGCTAATGAGGGCAGCTTCTGCTACGTCAGTGGCATGGACGCTTTACTTGTGTGGAATTTGGGTCCCAGCTGTGTCATGTGCCACAGTTATTTGTATCTCTATAATATGATGTTGTTCACTGCATACATTGAGTTATGTAAGACATCAGGAGAGAAAGACCTTTTGTTTCTCTGCAAGAAGAAGTATGTCTCTAAAGCCTTAATTGGGTAGTATGAGATGTTGACATTTTACCCCAACTTGACAGCCAAATCAATGTTATTGAAGGCAGCCTGTAGGCATTTGTGACAGCCTAAGGATTAATACTTTTAGCCAGTTTCAAAATGGTTGCAGCACATCAGCAGGCCTGGTGTGTTGGCTTCCTGGATTCCAGTCAAAGCAATTTCAAGGTGTGCCCTAAGCTATTTATATATTGTAGATAGTAAAATTAAACTGGATCTCGACTGATCACAATGGGCTCATTTCTAAAGTAACTTTACTTATTCCTTCCTCATTTTTTATATTAGTGCACATACTGATGAAGACATGGAATTTTCTTCATGCTTGTTGAACCTAGACAAAATGAAGTTAAATTTCAGTAGCAGACATTTGAATCCCAGATAAATGAGTAGAATGACAAAATGACTATGAGTAGAATATTGAATGAAATGGCTGTGGCAGAGATAGTATTCAACAAATATCTATGCATTTCTTTTGACTTCCTACTTTCCTTTGCGGTGAGGTTGGAGCCATGTGGCTAGCTTTGCATAATGGGGATGGAGCTAATGTAATATGTGACATTTCTGGATTGAGTCAGCAAAGACCTTTATACCTCCTCTATTCCTCTTCTGTTGCAATGATCTTGGAGGTCACATGTTTCATATGGCATAGCTACAGGATGGAGTAGAGTGTTTTGAACTATATCATGCTGTATATAAATAAGAAGTAAATTGGTGGCATAGCCAAACTTATTCTGACTAATACAGAGGTGTTTTAAATTATCCAAAGACTGGGCCAGTTCTCCATATTATCAGTCTAGATGATTGGAAATGGCATTCAAAATATGCACTTTTGCAAATGCTGGGTGAAGCTTTCAAAGCTTATTTATTTCAAAGTTTATTTATTTTAAAAGGTACCACGACACCCTAAATGCCAAGATGCTAACTTTGAGGGAAGATCATAATACACAGCAAAGCATGAAACTGATCTTCAGTTTTACAGCTATTATTACTTTTCTTGCTGTTTTTCTACTGTGTCACATGATTCTAAACAATTCTGAAATTGGAAGTCAAGCTCATCTAGCAGTGAATGATGGCATCTCTAATTGTTTATAAATTTAGACAGTAAGTGAAGTTGAAGAACAAATCAAAACTGCATTCCATTGCATGTAGAATTAATGTTATATGTTGGACACCCAAAATATGTATGAGGAACGGATGGCATCTAGCTGGAACTTAAATTTAAATTTCTTTTATTCGTAGAGGTGAGCTGGAGGGAAGCCACATTTCAGCCAAGACATTATCTTTCAGTGGTTTGTCCTTTTTCCTCTTGCTGTAAAGTAGATTCTAAGTGCAGGAAAGGGTTAATCAAATTTGTGGCAACAAATTATTTGGGGCTGACTAACTTTAAATTAGAAACTCCTATTAAAAAGATCACTGTAGCTATTAAAGAAAGTCATTATTATAAACATAACCTTGCTTCATAAGAAGTAATAAAATACTTGGCAGTTCCAGGCTCAGTTTATTCATGTATCCAAATCTTTTCAAATTCTCATGCATTTTTGTAACTCTATTTCATGTCTTTATATTTAACTTATTCCAGATGGACTTTGTCAGAAAATCCCATATAAGATCAAGAATCTGTGCTCATGGCATTAATATACTCACAAGATGAAAATACAACTTCATGATCTCCCTCCCTCCTCACCTGCTTTCATCTGCACAAAAATGGGAAGCAATACAGCATCCACAACAAGAGAAATGATGTCATTTTATTTATTGAAGAAGCACTGTTGACTGAATAACCTGCACTGATAATATGCTAATAAAATAGGCTTGGATGGTGTAAAATAGAATTGGCTATAAACTGGTCCCTGATAGAAAGAAAACTGGTATATAAGACTTATATCTATTGGAGACTTTTTCATTTAATGAGTAATTCATTGTAATTAAAATGAAAATGAAATAGCTTTAACTACTGGCTCCTAAGAGATTTTATCAAGGCAACAGTGTTCCTAGTTTTAGATCAAGAAAATTTTATATTTAGTTAGTTCCTATTCAAATATAGTATCTTCTCTTTCCAAGGAGAAAATACAACTTTTATTTCTTGTCTTTATCTCCCTTTTCTTCTTTTCTTTTTCATTTCATTTAATTCTCTCTCTCTCTCTCTCTCTCTCTCTCTCTCTCTCTCTCTCGTATTTTTTTTTTTATTTCTCTCTCTCTCTCTCTCTCTCTCTCCCTCTCTCCCTCTCTCGTATTTTTTTTTTTTTTTAGCAGGCAGAAAGTTTGTTTTGGGTTACGGATGTCACTGAATTATCTATGGACTCACTGAGTGGATAACTTGAATTTTACTTTTCATCTGCATAGAAGACTGGAGGATTGTAAGAGCGCTGCAATGTGGGCATTTTGGAATTCTAATTAGTTTTAGCTCGGGTTGTTAAAACTTCCAAGTTTCCCTTACTCTGGATTCAGACTGTCACATGGATTTCCTGTGGTTTTAGGTTTTCCCTGCAAATACAGGCAAGATCTTTTGGATTTGAAATGTCCTTCACTTTCCCAAATTTAACTCTTTACCTCTTGTCCCTAGAGAAGATCTGAGAGATGATGATAATCGAATATACTTCCTTTCCCAACTCTACCCGAAAACATAAATCCATTATGGGGGCAATTCAACATCTATTAGATGAGACTCTAGGCAATGGCACAAACCTGGCAGGGTGGGCAGGAATGTGTGATGGTGAAGCGTTTTGTAACACAATGTCTGGCTCTTTCGGCATTTAATTTAGCTGAGCTGTACATTCTTAATAATATGTGTTGGGCTCTGAGTGACTGTGCAATTCTGGAAATCATTGCTTTAGCCAGATTTTCTCAAGTTCAGCTCTATTTGCATTTGGGCTGATCATTTTCTGTTCTAGGGGCTGGCCTGCGTATTGTAGCATTAGTAGCATCCTTGGCCTTTATCCACTAGATGCCTATAGCACTTCTGTCCCAAGTTGTGACAGCCCCAAATGTCTCCAGACATTGCAAAATGTCCCCTGGGGAGGGGGATAAAATTATTCCAGTACAGTGCTCCTGTTTTTGGGTGAAAGACCATTCAGTAGACAAATCTGTTTTGTGCCAGAGTGGCACACCTAACATATTTGACACCTGGAAAAGATGTTTGAATCCCCCACTTGTATAGGTAAATATCGTTTTCAGTGATAATGAAGTGACATTAATATCCAAGAGAGTGAGAATTTTGTTATTACTGAGAGCCTTTAATTTTTTTATATGTAATCATGCCGGTAAAATATAAGAAAATTAAACATGAAATAAATTTTATAATACAAAACAAATAGTAATAGATTATTTCACACTGCTTGCTTCTATCAAAACATCTTATGCACCCCATAAACATATCACCTACTATGTACCCACAAAATTAAAAGAAAAGAAAAAAGTAATAGATATAACAGATTAATACCTTTTAGTTATACTAATGTATTTTTAAGGGAAAATCTTATACCTATATATAATAATAAATAATAAAATAATGTCACAGTTTAATAACAAAAAACAACTTGATAAGAAGAGTAAAATTATAATAGAAGACTAAATTTCCATTTTAACTATACTATTCAAATTCAGTAATATATTTCATCTATTAACTAAAATTTTCACTAATCAAACCAGGATACTAAACCTAGTCTGCCAAAACACCAAATCAAAATACCTAAGGAACAATACATTACAGTTTGTCCTCTGCTTCATTCATTCATTCTTTTAAAAATATGCAAGTAGGCCGGGCGCGGTGGCTCAAGCCTGTAATCCCAGCACTTTGGGAGGCCGAGACGGACGGATCACGAGGTCAGGAGATCGAGACCATCCTGGCTAACACGGTGAAACCCCGTCTCTACTAAAAACTACAAAAAACTAGCCGGGCGACGTGGCGCCGCCTGTAGTCCCAGCTACTCGGGAGGCTGAGACAGGAGAATGGCGTGAAGCCGGGAGGCGGAGCTTG
>NW_016806283.1:77531-89733 GCF_001698545.2 Rhinopithecus bieti
AAAAAAAAAAAAAAAAAAATATGCAAGTAGTCACATAGAATGATGATATTGAAGCAAGTCATGTTCAGGTTCTTTGCTGCTAAAATGTCTTATCATTGTCTACTTTAAATCTAATATTTAAACGCGGGAATATGCAGAAACACAAGGGATGCAGATGTGAACTCTACATAGGGTGAGTTCAAATGAGTCTGAAACGTTAGCAACTTCCTTTGGAAATAAATGCGTGTAGAAGGATCTGCGTGTGACAGAAACCAAGTATATAACTGAGAGTTCTTTAACTTCCATGTCAAATGTAATGTTCTTTATATGGTAAGCAATATAAATAAATACCGTTATTAAAATTAATAAAAATATTAAATCGTAAGAGTAATCATTGCAATTGTTTTGAACTTAGACTAGTGATTCTCATCCAGGAGCAATTTTGCTCTGCGGGGGACATTTAGTCATGTTTAGAGACATTATTGGTTGTCACGATTGGGAAAGGGTGCTCCTGGCATCTAACGGGTAGTGGCCATGAATACTGGTCAGCGTCCTGCAGTGCACAGGGCTACACAACAAAGAATGATCCAGTGCAAAATGTCAGTGGTGTCGACATTGAGAAGCTCTGACTTAGACTGACCAATGATTCCCACTCCTCTCCCGAGGAGTATTTTATCCTTGACTTTGTTTCCAATAAAGGGGCATGGTGATAATAAAAAGCAGACTTATTTTTAGTTTGTTTTCTTATTGTTTGTAAATTTTCTACAGACAATGCATCCCCTTATCTTCTAGGCTTGGAACAGACCACTCTAATTTCCCTTCCCTGGGTAAGATGCCCAATGTAACAAATATCAAAGCAAAGAGATATTTATGTGGTATTCATAGTGCTCACTAAAGTGTTCAATGTCATTAACAGAACTGGATTTTTGAAGTGCCTGAGAAAAATTGGCAGCTCTGACAATTTTTCCCAATATGCTGTGGTTAATCTGTGATGACATGAGTCATGTTTTAGTGCTATGGGCTTTGGCTGGTCCCAAATGGTAAGAAGCACTTATGTTTAGGAATTAATCTTGCTTTGAGATCTAGGAAGACAGAAGATGGGTAGCAGCATTGGTAAGAAACATTCACACTAATTAGTTATATGAAGTCCAGAGAGCACATATAAATCAGGAAATAGAAAGATAAAAAATAAAAGCAATCGGTTAGACAAAGGGAGGCAGATCTGAATTTCACCAATTGGTTTTCTTATTGTCCTGCTTTTGTTTTGTTTTGTATTAAATGACTGCAAAAGATTTTGCCCCTGGGTGAGGTTAGGATGGTAAATCAAAGCCAGATGGATGATCTATTTAATAAATTCTTAAGTAATGAAACAGAATTCATTCTCTGCCAATGGCACACTCATTCCTGTCTCTGTGTCTTTATTTATTCTCTTACCCTTTCTTTGAAGACCCAACTCACCTCTCCACCAGAGAAAGAAACAAATTTGATATTTCCCTCAAAGCCTCTTTTGAATTAGACTTTTGCAGTTTTTCTTGCATGTCCTTGTTTTTTTAAATTTTTTTTATTTTATCATTTATTTATTTTTTTTTTGAGGTAGGATCTCACTATATTGCCCAGACTGGAGTACAGTGGCACGATCTCGGCTCACTACAACCTCTGCTTCCCAGGTTCAAGTGATTCTCCTGCCTCAACCTCCCAGGTAGCTGGGGTTATAGGCGTGCACCACCACACCCAACTAATTTTCGTATTTTTAGTAGAGATGCGGTTTCAATATGTTGGCCAGGCTGGTCTCGAACTGCTGACCTCAAGGGATCCACCTGCCTTGGTCTCCCAAAGTGCTGGGATTACAGGTGTGAGCCACCACACCCAGCCTGTTTTTCATTTTAACACATTTCCAGGAATTTCTTTATGGGATTACACCTGCCCAATTCTAAGAACTTCCTTCCCCACCCCCTGTGATGAGTTTGTGACCTAGACCTGACCAACTGAGCATTGCCTTCTCTTGGTCACAGTGACTGGTTCACAGACAATAACATGACCCAAGCAGAACATATTAGACATAGGTGCTTTCCTCTCACTGGGGTTGCTGAGAGAATGGGATATAAGCCTAGAGTTTCTGGTAGCCATCTTGCTACCAAGAGGAGAGAATCTTCCCTAGAGCCATTATGGAGGAAAGAGGAGCTGACAGATGGAGAGAAGACAAAAAGTTGATGACTTTATTTGATTCCCTGGATGCATCTGTGCCTAAAGTCCACAGCTGAACTTTCCAGTTACATAAGTAACTGAAGTCAGCTTGTGTTGGTTGTCTGTCACATATAACACAGTAATTCATGACTAACATCACTTTCTTTCCAAAGTCTTCCTTAACCGTTTTACTTCATGTTATTCTTTCTCAACTCTGAATTTTCATAGGATTTATAAGCTTTAGTATATACTCTAGCACTTGATTATATACTGTTTTATCGTTATCTACTCATTAAATTTATCTGAATCCAGTCTTTCCCATTGTATACTTTAATAGCAGAAATATGTTCATAGTTTATGAATGTTTTACATTCAAAATTTCATTTACCTTCTAAACTCATAGAGAAAAGATAATTTGTCTTATATTTCTTTTGTATTTTTCACAGTACTCAGCACAGGGTGGTCACATAATGAGTACTTAATAAAGAGTAGGTTTAGTCAAACTTCCATTCACAGCTATGCTTCTGATTTCTGAGCATCTGAAAAACTTCTAATCCAATAAGCTATAAGTAACAAACTCCTAAAGATAGTAATTTTGAAGTTAACAAAAGTAAAGAAATGTAATTCTTCTTGAGCCAATTTACAGAAATAGAGCAAGGCCAATTCGCTCGCGTGAGCTTTGTGAAGACAGGAACTTTGTCACATTTGCCTTTGCACAAAGCACCATCTAACACAGTATCAGGCAAATACTAGATGCTCAATACAAGGTTAATAAATAGTAAAATGACTGCATTACTTATAACATGCTTTCTGCAGTGACAGAAATGTTTTGTATTATAATTTGTACTGTCCAGTATGGCAGTCACACGTGGCTGTTAGGCACTTGAAGTGTTGCTAGACTAACTGGATTCTTATTCTTATTTAACTATTATTAATTTACATTTAAATAGCCAAATTGGCTAGTGGCTACTCTGCTGTATAGTTTGAGTTTGTAAGCATAAATAAGCAGCCTATACCACACAATACAAGGATGTCACTGGAAATACGCAATTTAAATGCCATCACAGGTTTTTTTTTAAACAACCCTAATTTATAATGATAGTGAAAGCAATAGACATGTCTTCTTGTTCTCTTATGGTCTAGTTCAAGTATCACCTCCTTTGGGAAGCCTGTCTTGACTCTGATCTCCACTCCACTTTTACCCTATCTAGATCAGAATTAATAAATTAATTATTCTTTCAAATGGTGCTATGCTATATTCTAACCAGTTTTACTTATGTCTAATTAATAAGCTGGATTTATTGAGTTTTGAGGGCAGAGACTATGTCTTATTCTTCTTTATTCATTCAAAAGCACTTATTAAGTTCTTACTATGTCAGAACTTACAGTGTAATTTTCTGTTGGTTAAGCCACCCAGTCTGTAGTAATTTGTTATGGCAGTCTGTAGACTATTACACTACAACTGGGCTATATTTGAGTCTTTTGGAGGCATAAAGCAGGGTAACTCAACAGGATGTTACACAACCCACATTGTGAACCCCAAAGAGTTGCTACTCTAAAGTCATCTGTATGCTGAGACTTGAAGATGACTAGGAGTTAGGCTAATGAAGCAGAATTGAGTGACCAAGGAACAAGTATATCTCAAGTGAGTGACACCACGTGGAGATTTTGAGGAAGTAAAATAATTTAGTATGTCTGGGCTGGGCACGGTGGCTCACGTCTGTAATCCCAGCACTTTGGGAGGCCAAGGCAGGCAGATCACGAGGTCAAGAGATCGAGACCATCCTGGGCAAGATGGTGAAACCCTGTCTCTACTAACAATACAAAAATTAGCTGGGCATGGTGACATGTGCCTGCAATCCCAGCTCCTCGGGAGGCTGAGGCAGGAGAATCGCTTGAACCTGGGAGGTGGAGATTGCAGTGAGCCGAGATTGCACCACTGCACTCCAGCCTGGCAACAGAGTGAGACTCTGTCTCAAAAACATAAATAAAGAAATAAAATAGAATAAATAAAAGAACAGTATGTCTGGAGCCTAAGTATAAAATGGTGCAGATGAGAATGGAAATTGTGCAGGACTTACGGAAGCCAGTGTAAGGTTTTGAGACTTCATTTTGGACTCTCCAAAATGAAACCATTTTAAAAAAGTAGAGTGGCACAATGAAAGTTTTGCTTTGGATAGCTCACTTAGATTGCAGAGTGGAGACAAGGTTGGAGGAAAGCCATTCTGAAGGCAGAGAAACCACGGAGAAGGCTGTTGCAGTTGTCTAGATGAACGATGACAGTGGCTTGAATGAGAGTTCTCATGTCTCTAAGGCCTACTACGGTATCTAGCACATAACAGGTGCTCAACAAATATTTGAGGTGAAGCAATTTGAGTAGAAATCTGAAGGCCAATATATTCTTCATTTGGATGACAAAAGTAAAAGCAGAGCTACAAAAAAGAAACAGCATCTTTCAAGATGTACATGATGCCAACAGCTATATCAAGATTACATTTCAGGTGGGTAAAATGAAGAAGGATTTTGAATCTCACAGTAGTAATTTTGGTCACATCCAAATAAAAAGAAAACAATTTATGCAAGTAACATTATCTTAGAAAATGGAGAGTAAGATTACGCAGAGCAAGTGAGTACAACAAAAAGGAGGATGATAATATCTGAACACTCTATTGTTGTGTCTAAAACACCAGGCTTCCCATACAGCGCGGTTAATCGGAGAGCCAAATACAATTCTGATTTTATTGTTCATAGGTTTCCAGGAGCTGGAAGTGTAGCTTTCTCAAAAGGCAATTTGAGAGCGATTAGCCTTCAAAAGATTGTGTTGGATTTCCATTCTTCCTTTAAAATAAGCTCAGAGGATAATAGTAAACGAAGATTTCAGTCCGATCAAAACCGATGGGGCAGGAAAGACTCAAAACCTGATGAGACCAATTCGATAATTATCTGTAAAAGAAAAAAAAAAAACAGTTTAAAAAAGCTTAAGAATTGTGGGTTTTCTACCCAAATTAAAGGGGTACTAGATTTTATCTTGTCCAGGAATAAAAGGTTGACCACAGCTGCCATTCCCTTAAGCTACCTTTTTATCCTGTCATTTAAACTTTGTCTTTTTACCTCTCTCGCAGTGCTCCCTAGCACTTTTAATCAGGCCCACCTTTTATTAAATGTCCATTTCTGCCATTCATCTGTCTCTCCTTCTAAAGTCTCTCTTTTGACTGTTTAAACCCGTTTTTAAAAAACTGAATGTCTAAAATATTGCTCCAGCCCCAAGCTGTTACCCTACAATCAGTGAAAAAATTCTGCAAATTTCAGCTCTCCCAGGAATTCATCACAACCTAAGTTTCATATATTTCACCTTCCGACTTGTTTAAATTTTCTTTCTTTTTTTCTATAAGTCCCTAATACCTTAATATTTGTATGATTCTGTTTTAGATTAAATATTTCTATGGAGCAGAAGCTATAGAAATTTGTTTCACCTTGGGTTGAGCCTGATGAACAGTCCTATCAAGGTAACAGATGAGTGATGTATATAATGTGTGTGGGTATGTGCACGTAATTTTAAAAGCTTGAAAATATTTATCTTTCCTGTCATGTGGAGATGCAGATTCAAACTTCTACAGTTAACAATCATGTGCCAAAGGTCCTGAAGCATAACTTTTAATTTTAGGATGACTTCAGGGAATATCAAGATTGACTTGAACTATTCTTGTAATCATTAACAAATAGCATGATTTAATGTAACCAACATTCTGAGACCTAAATGGAAGAAAACAAACAAAAAAACGGAAACAACCCTCAGCCATTACATATCTACTTTCAGTTCAAATTAGTATACATTCCATTTTCATTACAACAGAGAGAAGTGGAGAGTATGGTCCTCTCTTAGCCACAAATCAATATATAAACCCTGATCAATGGATGTGAAGCTCCTCTGGAAATTTGAAAATATTTTTATGCATTTTGGCAGACTCTATAGCAGGAAGCAATCCATTAGGCTTTGAAAAGAGGAAAGCCAATAAAGATAGGCTAGATGTCAAATTCTTACATACCTCATATTTCTGACATGAGAACTATTCTTTCTGTCTGTTACATCCAATGATCAACATGTGGAAAATCTAGTCAGAATTATGTCTGAACTATCAATCAAGTAATTTATCTATCCATCCTCATTTTACCTCTTCCATGCATTTTCCACAGGAAGACTGAAAAGTATCTTTACCTCAGTTTTCTACTGCCTGAAAAGTGGAAATACGAATATTGATCCAGAAATGCTACAATGATCAATCATTTGAAATCTGAAACTAGAAAAAGCTCAAATACCACAGAGCCATTTCTCTAACTTCTGTTCTCCTTCAAAAAGCAGAAGCTGAATGTGCAACTAAACTTTGCTTGATGGGTAAAGCAGCTTCTTTTCACATGGTAGACTCTCAATTTTCTAAAATCTTGCTTTCCACATAGGAAGCCTTCAGTATGAGACTGTGATTAGTCACAGGTTGTAGCTGTCACACTTTATCATATTATAGCCAAATGAGATATCATAGCATAACACGAGTTACTGACAAATTTTTAAGTCTATTCCTAACCTATGACCAAGATTTATGGCTAGCATGACTGCAAATCACAAGGTGACTTGTTCACTCAGAAACTTGTACTGAAATATTATTAAGCCATAGTCGATCTGGGAAACAAAAAGCCTTGTAATTATCTACTCGCCAAAGATGAGCAACAGTTTGTGCCAAGTGAGACAAACAGCAAACTCATGGAAAAGTGTTTGCCTTTCTCATTAAGGCTATCTTGTCATATACAGTGTCTGAAAGAAAAGATTGAGACCTTTGATAGTTTACCAGCCCTAAAAATGCTGTGCAGAGGCTTTGCTGTTAGGCAGGTGATATAGATCTCTAGAGGCTTGGAAATACTACGTTCCCTTTGGAAGATTTTCCTCTTTGAACTCGTTGTGCTACTAAGTTCATCCTAACAAATCAATCTTAAGGGAATTCAAACTTGTTACTCAGGAAGGGAAAGGTTTGTCAAAATCTGTTACTTTGATTGTTAAGTTATTGCTCTGGCTAAGAGTGATTCTTAAAAACAGTGCTGGAGGATAGAGATGGATGAATAAGGCCTGGCAAGTTAAAATGTGATGGACTCTTTCAGTGGAGAGGGAGATGTGTGCTCCTGCATAGAATCCTGCTAGGAGAAGAACTCAGAAAGTTAGGAAGAGGTTATGAAAGATTTGTGCCTGGAGAAATTGAGTCAATTGTTCCACTGGGAATGTGGAGGGAAAGAACAGATGATATTAAACCTCAACATTCAAAAGAATTATTTTCGTTCTACATTATCCTGTAATTATTACAGCTCTGCAGGTCTCTACTTGTTCTGCAGTATTCTACATTTTTTCTGAATGGTCTAGCACATCTGCAGTAAGAAAATGTGTAAAAAGGACTCAATGAATTTAATCATCCATACTTGGCTTGACTGCCTTAGGAGAGGATTCTAAAAGTATATAAATTATTTCAGGGTCACTTAAACTGCTAGCAAAGTCTGTAGCTATTGGTTAGTGTAATGAAGGTTGAAGCCAGCTCCCAAATGACACCCCATCCCCCACCTAGAAAAAAAAGTGAAAATGAAAGTTTGCAACTTCTGCAACATACATTTATTTATAAAGTGCTTAGAGAGCAGAATATCCAGAAATTGTGGGCAGTTACACTCTGGTGAGCAAAACTCAGTGAAAAATTATTTTCTTGGGCTATAGGATTCCCCCTTTGTACTATTTTAACCTGAATGTTGATGCCCCCATCCCCAAACTTCTGAAGTCAATGTGAACAGGTGCTGCACACACAGGTTCTCAAATTGGTAAGTATCTTTTGTGCTAGGGAGTGGGTAGGAGTGGGTAGGCTATTCAAAAGAAGAATGGGAAATTCAACCTTGAAGGTTCATGTGGAAAAACCTAGGCGCTAATTAGAACAACTTAGAAAAAAGGGTGCATAGAATTCCCGTGTTGTAACTCTGTTGGTCAGATTGTTTCTAAGTCCAAACTCAGTGTACTGTAGAAAATCACCACAGGTACAAATCCATTCAGCGTTCTACTTTTGAAATCCAGAATTGGCATTTTGAATTTAACATTACAATTTAATCTATTTATGCATGCCACATTATATGGAAATGAAAGACCTGGTCTGCTCGATTTGCACCGGGCTGCCTGCATGACACGTTGATGTGGCAGGGACTCAGAGATCTGTGACTCACTCTTCCTAGCACTGTCTTGATGAATTAGGAAGAGTCCATTTTCTTTGTCCTGTTTGAGTTTACAGCGCAAATCTCAATATAGCCATAGGAAAAAAAAAAGATGCATTTGATTGAACAAAGAGTGCATAAGGGTCCTTAAGGCTTTGTATGCTTTTTAGAAATATAACAGTTTTCAGAAATTTCCTTTCTGCCTCCACCCTTGAAAGGAACTCTTTTCTTTATTGGAAATCAATTTCATTTGAATAAGGGCCATAATGAGGTGAATATTATAAAGGTAGTAAGCTTATTATATTGGAATGACTGCTCTACTCTTCCTCTTCAAGAAAACAAAGATTTCAAACTAACTATAATGCAACCCCTAGTTAGCTCTACTATCACAGACAGAATAAAAAATGAACTCCCATTGCCCAACCAGTGCCCAACCAGCTTTCTGTTGTTGAAGTTAGATTTTTATCGTATTGGGATCATTTTAAATTAACAGGAGATGTTAGACATAACCAAATTTGACCAGTTTTTTTTTTTTTCTCTTCCAAACCCTGTGGAAAAATTTTTGTTAAAGAGGGCATCACTAAGTTTAACTTGAAAAATTTTTTTTTAAATTTCTATTATACACATTGTTTTAGTGGTTTAAGTTCAAGAGCAAAATTGCAGTGCTCTTCCTTTCTCCTTACCTTGCAGAGATATTTAATTTCTCTAACTATCGTCCCATTTTTCATTTAGGTCTCTTAAGGCTGCCTGGTTTTTTAATGTAATGGTCATCTTCATATCTTAATAAAACAAAAATTGAATTATATGCACTACTGGGCAAGCATGACATGACTTTTGCTAGCATATGTAAGGTGTGAAAACCTGGGGGAAAATACTATTCAATTTAAGTTCCACTTGAGCACACTGCAGTGCACTGGAAATGAGTTCAGCCTTAATGGCACTGAAAAAGGTGGAAGCAGGGAAAGGTGGAGATCACCGATTTGAACCTAATTAAAAAGACCTGATAAAAATGCTAGAAAGCCAGATGGTAAAGTCAATTTCTTAGTACTGTGCCAGTCCAGGGATGGAATATGTTTAGCAGTTGACATTCTGCAAGGGTAGACTGATAGTATCAGCAGGGAAACCAAAAGGATTTTGCTAACACTATTAGACTTTACTTTTAAAACTCTTCCATGCTTCTGTGTCTAAGTGGAAACAAAAAATATAAATTCTCTATTTTAATCAAATTCTAAAGCTCTATAAGAGCTTCAAGCATTTGATTGCTATTCAATATCTCCAACACTAATTTGAAAACTAAATATCAACACCGTTATAATAGCAAATAGTGGAGTGGAAATTCAGCACACTAGGATGGTTATCATCCCTTAAGAGAATTGTTCCTATTTAATTTTAAAAGTTAAACAATTGATTATTCCAAAGCAACACTTGAAGTAAAACACTTAAAGAAACAGTGTCCACATTTAGGCAACTTTTGGTTACTCAAAATATAAACATTTAGAAAAGGATAATTCGAGACTCTCGTTGGTGCCAAACTTTGCCATTAGCAATTAACTTTTGGAGCACTGATTCACAGCCTTGATGTTCTTCTTCAGTCCATTTGTTCCTCTGTGATGTAACTGAGTAATTTATAGGTAACCAAGTCTTCCACTAGTGCCAGGAAAGAGTAAATAGACCTGCTCTTTTCCAGCCAACAATGAAGAGCAATGCTTGGATTTATAGTTCTCCTTTTCCAAAGTGCTCACGAGGAAGACATTTTGCCACCCAATTCATCTCAAATAGTGGTGCACCTTTAACAAGCAGTTTAGGTGGCGTCAGGGACAGAGCTAATGAGGTTTGTTAAATCTCAGTTTTTATAAAGTACGATGTTAGCTTTCTGCCTCACAATAGGATTTGCTCAGTATTACAATCCCTGGTATCTTTCATACATTCTCCCCAAGGCAGTGTGTTTCATGGTCTACTGTCAAGTATATATTTGCCACTCTACCTATATGAACCACAGAACAAATGACCTATCTAAGCTATACTACACCTGAGGCATACATGGCAGAGTAAAATACTTGTCAAAATCTTCTTCATTACTGCAGGGAAACGGGGGGCTTTGCTATTTATGTAAGCAGTCACCATCCTGGCTAAAACATTGTTTCCTCGCCCCATTGTTTCCTCACCCCAGTAGGTATATTTGTCTCTCAGTTATCTAGCTCTTCTTTCTGTGCCTTCCTGGATTATATTCAATAACGTTTAGACTTTTTTATTTGAATTTGCATATTTGCCATTATTTATTTACACTAAAAGTGTTTCTCTAAATAATAATAGAATCTTGACTGAAAAAATTTTTACACATACAAAGGATAAATATTATGTAGCAAGTATCTTGGTTTTTCTTTTTTACCAACTGTATTGAGGCATAATATGCACACGACCAACTGAGTTTATTAAAATTATATAATTTTATGAGTTTTGACGGTTAAATACACACACGAAAACACTACCACAATTAAGATACATACCATTTCCATCACCTGCTTTTTTCCAGCCAACAATGCACATCAAGTTTGTTCATGATGCTTTGTAATCCAGCCCTGACTCTGTATGCCCCAGGCAACCAATGATCAACTTTCTCTCCCTCTACATTAGTTTGTATTTTTTAGTGTTTCAAATGAATGAAATCATGCAGTATGCACTCTTCTTGACCAACTTCTTTCATTCAACATGATTGTTTTCTGAAATATTGATTTTGTTGGATGTAGCAGTAATTCATTCCTTTTTATTGCTGAATAGTATTCTATTATATGACTATATGACATTTATTTGTCTATCTATTGACTTGTTGAAGGACATTTGGGTTGTTTCAAATTTTGAGGTATTATTAATACAAATAAAGCTTCTGGCTGGGTGCAGTGGCTCACACCTGTAATCTCAGCACTTTTGGAGGCTAAGGTGGGCAGATTGCCCTGAGCTCAGAAGTTTGAGACCAGCCTGGGCAACATGGCAAAACCCCATTTCTAGTAAAAATACAAAAAATTAGCCCAGTGTGGTGTCACATGCCTGTAGTCCCAGCTACTTGGGAGGCTGAGGCAGGAGAATCGCTTGGACCTGGGAGATGGAGGTTGCAGTGAACCGAGATCAACCTGGGTGGCAGAGAAAGACTCTGTCTCAGAAAAAAATAGCTTCTACTAACGTTTTTCCTTGGATAAACACTTAGGGACGAAAATGCCGAGTTATATAATAGGTATATGTATATATTTTTTAAAAATTGCTAAACAGTTTTTTAAAGAAGTTATACTATTTTACATTCCTACCAGTAATGCATGAAAATGCTAGTTGCCCCACATCCTCATCACTTGAGTTTTTCATTTGTTTGTTTGGTTGTTTTAGTTTTAGCCACTTTAGTATGTTTGTAGTGGTGTATCATTATGGTTTTAATTTACATTTCTCTGATAGCTAATGTCTTGAGCATCTCTTCCTGTGCTTATTGGCCATTTGTATATTCTTTTGTTAAGTGTCTGTTCAAATATTCTTTCCATTTTTCATTTTTTTTGGTCTTTTTATTATTGAATTGTAGTAGCACTTTATATAATCTGGATACAAGTCCTTTGTCAGATATAAGCTCTGCAGGATATTTCCTTAGTTTGTGGCTTGTATTTTTATTTTCTTAAAAGTGTCTGTTAAAGAGCAGAAGTTTTCAATTTCAATCTATTCATTGAAATGAATAGATTCTAATCTAATCATTTCTTCTTATATGTTTATTGATTTCTGAGATTTGTCTAAAAAATTTTGACAACCCCAAAGTCATAAAGATTTCTTCCTTCTA
>NW_016806283.1:93853-97098 GCF_001698545.2 Rhinopithecus bieti
TTTTATTTTATTTTATTTTATTTTATTTTATTTTATTTTATTTTATTTTGCCACTATTGTAAAAGGGGTTGAGTTCTTGATTCTCAGCTTGGTCACAGAGCTACTGATTTGTGTACATTAATTTTGTATATGGAAACTTTGCTGAATTCATTTATCAGTTCTAGGAGCTTTTTGGAGGAGTCTTTAGGGTTTTCTAGGTATACTATCACATCATCAGCAAACAGTGACAGTTTGACTTCCTTTTTACTAATTTCCATGCCTTTCATTTCTTTCTCTTGTCTGATTGTTCTGGCTAGGACTTCTAGTACTATATTGAATAGAAGTGTTAAGAGTGGGCATTCTTATCTTTTTCCAGTTCTCAGAGAGAATGCTTTCAACTTTTCCTAATTCAGTATTATGTTGGCTGTGGTTTGTCATAGATGGCTTTTATCACATTAAGGTATGTCCCTTCTAGGCTGATGTTGCTGAGAGTTTTAATCATAAAGGGATGTTGGATTTTGTCAAATGCCCTTTCTGCATCTATTGAGATGATCATGTGATTTTTGTTTTTAATTCTGTTTATGTGGTGTGTCACATTTATCGACTTGCAGATTTTAAACCATCCCTGCATCTCTGGTATGAAACCCACTTTATCATGGTGCATTAGCTTTTTAATATGCTGCTGGATTCAATTAGTTTGTATTTTGTTAAGGATTTTTTCATCTACATTCATCAGGGATATTGGTCCACACTTTTCTTTTTTTTTTGTTATGCCCTTTTCTGATTTTGGTATTAGGGTGATGCTGGATTCATAGAATCATTTAGGGAGGATTCCCTTTTTCTCTATCTTGTGGAATAGTGTCAGTAGGATTGGTATCAGTTCTTCTTGGAATGTCTGATAGAATTAAGCGGTGAATCCATCTGGTCCTGGACATTTTTTTTTTTGGCAGTTTTTAAAATTACCGTTTCAATCTTGCTGCTTGTTGTTGGTCTGTCCAGGGTTTCTAATTCTTCCTGGTTTAAGGTAGAAGGGTTGCGTATTTCCAGGAATTTATCCATCTCTCTAGGTTTTCTAGTTTATGCACTTAAAGGTGTTCATAGTTAGCCTTGAATGATCTGTTGTATTTCTGTGGTGTTGGCTTAGTATCTCCCATTTTCATTTTAATTGAGGTTATTTCAATTCTCTTGGCTGTACTGGTATATTCCTGCAGTAGTTCTTGGAGCAAAAAGTCACAATATGAGTCTGCACACGCTGCCCTCTCCGTCTGAGTAAGAGTTGCTATTTCGGTACGTGAGATGTTTTGATACAGACATGCAATGTGAAATAAGCACATCATGGAGAATGGGGTATCCATGCCCTCAAGCACTTATCCTTTGAGTTACAAACAATCCAATTACACTCTTTATTACAAATGTATAGTAACTTGTTATTGGCTATAGTCACCCTATTGTGCTGTCAAATAGTAGGTCTTATTCATTC
This sequence comes from Rhinopithecus bieti, assembly GCF_001698545.2. Lineage (NCBI taxonomy): Eukaryota > Metazoa > Chordata > Mammalia > Primates > Cercopithecidae > Rhinopithecus > Rhinopithecus bieti. The sequence goes on from NW_016806283.1 coordinate 95,313, forward strand.
TTCCTATTTTTTGGACCCATTAACCGTCCCCACTTCCCCCAAGCTTCCTATTACCCTTCCCATGCTCTGGTAACCATACTTCTACTCTCTATATCCATGTGTATGGTTGTCTTTATTTTTTTAAAAAACATTTGTGGGTACATAGTACTTGTATATGCTTATGGCATACATGAGATGTTTTGATACAGTCATGCAATGTGAAACAAGCACATGATGAAGCACATCCTTCCCCTCAAGCATTTATCCACTGAGTTGCAAGCAACCCAATTACACTCTTTAAGTTATTTTCAAATGTACAGTTATTATTGACTATAGTCACCCTATTGTGCTAGCAAATAGTAGGGCTTATTTATTCTTTCTCTCTCTATATATATTTTTGTACCCATTAACCATCCATACCTCCCTGCCAGCTCTTCACTATGCTTCCCAGCCTCTTGTAACCATCCTATTCTCTATGACCATGATTTCCATTGTTTTTATTCTTAGATCCCACAAATAAGTGAGAACATGCGATGTTTATCTTTCTGTGCCTTACTTATTTTACTTAACAAACTATCTCCAGTTTCATCCATGTTGTTGCAAATGACTGCATCGCATTCTTTTTATAGCTGAATAGTACTCCATTGTGTACACGTTACATTTTCTTTACCTATTCATCTGTTGATGGACCCTTAGGTTACACCCAAATCTTAGCTATTGTAAACGGTATGCATATGGTTGTCTTTAGATGTATTATTTTACTATTTCGTTTTTGTTTGCTCCTTCTTATTTTTATCTTTCTGTTTTCCTGACATAGCCTTCTGTTAAGTTATTTGAATATACAGTTATATGTTGCATAAAGACATTTCTGTTAATGATGAAGCACATGTATGATAGTGTTTCCGTAAGATTATAATATCATGTTTTGCTATCCTTTTCTAGATTTAGATATGTTTAGATACATGATATTTACTACTGTGGAATTGCCTAAGGTATTCAGGATAGTAACATAACAGGTTTGTAGCCTAGGAGCAATAGGCTATACCTTGTAGCCTAGGAGTGTAGTAGGCTATACCATCTAGATGTGCGTAAGCACACTCTATAATGTTCACACAACTGTGAAATTGCCTAGGGTCATATTTCTCAGAATGTGTCCTCATCATTAAATGATACACGACTATATTTTAGAATTTGATTTTGATTTATCTATTAACTTTTCCCTATACTCTTTTAATATATACATGTATTTAGTGGTTGCTCTAGGGATTAGAGTGTGCTTTCTGAAGCTGTTACTCTTCTAAGTATTAATAGTGTACCATTTACACAAAATGTAGTAACCTTACAACCATATGGGTTTATATTCTCCACCTCCCCATCTTTTAAATGTAATGTTTGTTATGTACATTATAATTAATTACTTTCTAACTATGCAAGGGATTGATATAATGTTTGTTTTAAATAGCTATAGGCATTTTAAAGAAATTAAGTGAGAAGAAGGTCTTTCATTTTCACCCAAATACTTAAAAGTTTTTGATTCTTTTCATTCATTCCTAAAAATCTGGGATTCTCTCTGGTGTCATTTCTTTCCAGCTGAGGAACTTTCTTTGGCATTTCTTATAATTCAAATCTGTTGGTGATTCATTCTCTTAGTTTTCTTTTGTCTGAAAACATGAAATTTATTCTATGCCAGTTGCTTCCTCCAAACTTTGGCTTCTCTCTGAAATACACATTTTTAATTTATAGTTTTATATTTGTCGTAGGATAATTTTTAGTAGCTTACTCATTCATATTGGAAGTGGAATTTCTA
>NW_016806283.1:99617-104671 GCF_001698545.2 Rhinopithecus bieti
ACTTGAAAGAAAGACTCAGAGGAATGGATTCTGGTATTCTTTTAAGGGCTCGTGCTTTTTTTCTCTGAAAGGAGAAACAACACAATTAATATGTCAAGACAACAGAACTAGCTTCTTAGAATTAATTTGAAAACAAAAAGCAAAAAAGAAAACAGTTCAAGGATCTTTCTGATCTGACTGGAAGATTCCCTACTCTTTCAGAGATTACAGAGGGTGCTGATAAAGAACCCTACCTTTTTTGACTAAGGCTCTTTAAGTGTGAGGCTGCATCAGGATTCAGTACGGCTCATCATTCTGATGCATAGTCAGAAATATGAAGTAGCTGAGAATAACTAGTAGCTTTCTAGAAAAAGAAAGCAGTTCTGCATCAGACCTATATACGTATAGTGACTCTATGAAAAGAAATGATTTCAAAACCTGAGGCCCAAAAAGTTAAATTTTGAGGGGTATTTTGCTTATCTCTCTTCACTAGATAATTAAAACAATTTACATTGCTTTAAAAATTATAAAAGCAATCTATGCTCCTGGTAAAACAACACAGAATGATACAATGCTACATAGGAAAGTATTAGGTCAACTGAAAAAGTGGAATATGGCTGGTAGATTAGGGAAGTGTACTGTTTTCTCGTTAAATTTCCTCAATTTGACAACTGTACTGTGGTAACATAAGGAAAATATTACAATTTAGAGGAGATACTCACTGCAGTATTTAAAAGTGCAGAGCCTCATGCATCTTACACTCAAACAGTGCAGAAAAAATGTGTGTATACATGTGTGTACATATGTCTGTGTGTGCATCTGTGAATATATGTAGATGTATATGAATATGGCAGGGAAAAAGCCAACAATAAAGCGAATAGGGTAAAATGCTAAGAGGTGAATCTATGTGAAGGATATGTAAGTATTTTGTACATTTTAAGTTTTGCAACTTTTAAGTTTGAAATGACTTTCAAAAAAACTAAAAAAAAAATTAAAATTTGAAAGCTCCCTCCGTCTGAATTTTTTATGCATAAACATCACACACAGAGATGTTTTAAAATATAAATAGAATAATGCTATATATTTCATTTCATGATATTTTTCTTTTTTATTTATTAGTATGTATTGAATTGTGTTAATATTTCAGGCACTTGATTCTAAAGTACATGTTCATCTTATTGTAGCCAAGTTTTTTTTTTTTTTGAGGACCAAGTAGTCTGTGCTTCTCAATGACCCACTGACATGTGTTTTAAATAACTTTGTCAACATTTACATAATAGTACAAAGATTGGGAGTTTGAGAAATCCATGATATTTCTAGGGTCTTACTATGGAAAGGAAAGCCATATTATGAAATTCAACTTCAATTGTTCCTTGATTCACTTATGGAAAAGGTAGTTCATTCATACAGTTCAAATTCCAAACTGTACAAAAAAAGCATATAGTGAAAAGCATTCTTTCCACCTTCTTCCGCTGATACTCAGCTCTGCTTTTCAGAAGCAGCCAATGTTATTTCTTACTTATGTATTCATCCAGAGATATTGCATACATTCACATTATGTGTGTGTAATATATCTTCACAGCATATATATATGTATGCATATTAATATACAGTCATGTGTTGCTTAATAACAGGAATAGAGTCTAAGAAATGCATCCTTAGGTGATTTTGTTGTGTGAAGACCAAAGAGTATACTTACACAAACCTAGAAGGTACAGCCTACTACACACCTTGGCTATATGGAAAAGCCTATTGTTCCTAGGTTACAAACCTGTACAATATGTGACTGTACTGAATACTGTAGGTGATTGTAACACAATGGCAAGTATTTATGTATCTAAACATAGGAAAAGTAATGTGCCGTGCTACAATGTTACAACAGCTATGATGTCAGTTAGGTGATAGAAATTTTTCAGCTCCATTATAATCTTATGCGATCACCATGATATGTGGTCTGTTGTTGACCAAAATGTCTATATGTTGTGCATGACTGTATCTGTGTTATATTCAAATTAATCACAGATTTATTGAACCCCTTCTATGTGCCAGACACTATTTTAGATGCTAGTGATATAACAATGAACATAACCAAATCCGTGCTTGTAAGTAGTCATCATTCAATGGGAGTAGATGTACAATAAGAAGGTAAAATAGAAGGTGAAAAGTGCCATTAAACAGAGGACAGAGAACATGAGTTTAAGAGTGCCAGGCCATGGAGCAAGGGTGGATTGGGTTAGAATTCTAAATACGATGGATAGGATAGTCTTCCTCAAGAAAGGAACATTAAAGCAGAGATATGAAAGAGGTTAGAGAGATTGTCTTGCAGATAATTGGATAATATCAGCAAAAGGAAACAGCTGTGTAAAATCCATAAGGTGGGCACATCAAGCCTGTTATCTTCTTCTTCTTCTTTTTTAACGGAGTCTCTCTCTGTCACCAGGCTGGAGGGCAGTGGCATGATCTTGGCTCACTGCAACCTCTGCCTCCCAGGTTCAAACGATTCTCCTGCCTCAGCCTCCCAAGAAGCTGGGACTACAGGTGTGCACCACCAAGCCCAGCTAATGTTTTTATTTTTAGTAGAGACAGGGTTTCACCATGTTGGCCAGGATGGTCTCGATCTGTTGACCTTGTGATTTGCCCGCCTTGGCCTCCCAAAGTGCTGGGATTACAGGTGTCAGCCACTGTGCCCAGCCAAGCCTGTTATCTTTTAGGAATAATATAGGGTCAGTCTGACTGGATAAGAGTGAGCTAAAGAGTAAATAATTCCATGGGAGGTCAGAGAAGAAATGTGGAGTCAGTTCAAATGAATGGAGAGCCATTGGAGGATTCTCAGCAGAGAAATTACATTATCTGACTTAAGTTTTAAGAAGATAATTATCTGGCTGTTGTTTCGTTGTGTTGAGAATACGCAGTAGGGAGGCAAAGGTGAGAGCAAGAAGACAGATTAAGTGGTTATTGCAAGAATCCAGGCAAGTGGTGTTGGTGGTTTGCACCAGGGTGGTAGCAGTGGCCATGCATATGTTTTGAAAGCAGAGCCAACAAGATTTCCTGACAGATTGAATGTAGGGTAAGAGAAAGAGGAGAGTCAAGAATAAAACCAATGGTTAGATGTGAGCAACTGAAAAGATGAGGTTGCCATCAGGAATGAGCACAAGTTCTGAGGGGCCTGAAGGTCATATACAATTTTGGGGACCTTCCTCAGGAAAATGAATATAAAATTACAAAAAACAAATAAGATGTCTGATAAAAAATGGGGATATTTGTTTAGAATGAGAGAATAAATGACAAAATTCACAAGTACTAAAAGCTAACAGACACAATGAATATCATAAAGTTTAGAAAATAACAATCTTTAGATTTTACATAAAACATTTTATTGGTTATTTGTTTAATTTCTAAAAGTTATTTTATTTTTTCTCTGAATATTCCTCATTAAAGGGATATTCTTTCTGTTCTCGTGTCTCACCTCTATGAAACTTTACCTGAGTATATCACTGAGTGTTTTATAAAGTTTTCTTCTCTTTGCATAGTCTCCATTTCCTTCAGGTTTCTTTCTTCTTCTATTTATTGTTTAATTTTTTTATTTTTGTCTTTAACTTCTATGTTACATACTTTCCTCAGTATATGGCAATTCTTGCTTGTTGACAAGGATCCCTTGCTTGGCCGAATTTTAGTCAGGCTCCTGAAACTTCTTCTAGGTCTATCTGTGCACTTCCTTGTAAAATCCAGTTTTAGCAAAAAACCCTGCTAAGTCAGTTCAGCAAGAATCACCCAGTCTTGATATTTGGTAGTCTTCAGTATCTGACTGGGTTCGTCATTGTCCACCATCTCCCAGGTGATGTCTGATCACCTTGGCCTGTCTTCAGCAAGAATACTATTAGGTCAGTTTAGCCAGAATCTCCCTTACCCCTGATGTTCCGTCTTAGTAATTTTCCATCTACTGGCCTCCACTGGGCTCCCTGGCTATAAATTCCCATGCTGTATTTGAAGGTGAGCCCACCTTCTCTCCCACACTGCAAAATCCCGTTGTAGTGATCCTTATACCTATCATCATGGTCTTGAATAAGGTCTTCCTTACCATACTTTAACAATGTAATTGAAAATTCTTCTTCAATATCTGTTCATGTTCGAAAGTGCTGAGTGTAACTCAGAGCCTGTGGCTATAGCTGGTTTACTTGGTGTGTGAGTGGACTGTTCGCTGGGAGCTCCCTGGTGTCTGTATACTCAGGTTTTTCTTCTCGGGCTCATCAGTTTCTCCAGAGAAGACTTTTCCAGTCTCTTGCCTGGAGAATGGAAGACTGGCTTGCAGTGTTTTGCACACTAAGTGAGGGAAGCATCCAGTTTATTATGCATATGGTTGCGTAATCACCTTGTTTTAGTTAAAGTGTCTAGGTCCACTATATTTAGTCTTCCAGTTCAGTGACTCTCTATTTTTTCCCCAAAGCTGGAGAATAATCTTTCAAACATCTGCAGGGTAGGGGAAAGACAGTTACCTAGCTCTGGAACAAGGGAAAGGATCTTTCTAGATTAAACTGAATTTCATCCAAACCTCCTAATTTTAGCTTTCTTTTCCTGAACTCTCTCAGTTCCAAAGGTATCTCGTGTTGCTAATTTCCAGGCTTTATGGGTATACTGGATTGTAAATTGAATTATTTCTCAGCTTTCTCCACTGCTGGCTGAGTTCTCTACCTAGGTCAATTAACTAAGTCAACCTAAGTCAACCAACACTAATCCATCTGCTTTCTATTTCAAAAAGTTGTGTTGCTGTTATTTCTTCTAATGTTCTTCTCAGTCTTCAGGATTTTGTCATGAACAATTTTTTCCCTCCATTTTAGTGGGGTTTTGAGGGGCATTAATATCAGTTTCCTATATTCAATCCATCATCTATTCCAGACCTCCTTGAGATGCAACATTTTAATACTTAGTTATCTTACTGTTTTTTTTTTTAATTATTTTCATGAAGTGACTTTTAATTGGAGGTAAAAAAACAAGCTCTCAATCACAAGTCAGTGAATAAACAACTTTCACAGACCTCCTTTCCGTATCCTCCTTGCCTCTTCTAAAGGCTTATTTTT
>NW_016806283.1:109849-112017 GCF_001698545.2 Rhinopithecus bieti
CCCCCCCCCCCCCCCCCATTATCTTACTGTTATATTTTGACCAGGAGTCCTGATTCCACTCCCTTTTCAGGGTAAACATCACCCCACCTCTGCTACCACCACAAGAAATTTAACTAACCATCTTTCATTATGTGGGAATTAATTACAGACAAGAGGGCACATTATTTCATGTCAATGATTCAACAATGATGAATTGAGAATCTATTATGTGTCAGGCACTGTGTTAGGCATTTAATATGTAGAAATATTAAATATGCTAGAATATTATCAAATATTAATGCACAATTTAAATACATTAAATATGTAGAAATATTAATAACATTTAGTACGTATCTGCATAGGGATCACAGTTTAGCAGGTTTAACAGTGATGTAGATAAAAAATGCTATGCATAATATCAGAAGTAAGTAATAACAAAGTTCAAAGATAGCTTAGAGGAAGGTATTATCAATTCTCTTCTTGAAAGTCTTCCTGAAGGCATTGATGCTGAAATAGGAAAACAGGGGTGGTATCTTCCTATTTAGATAAAAAAGATATAATTAAGTTAGGTTACACAATATAAATCTTTCACACTTCTGATTTTGGTCTTAGGGCTCTTTTAGATGTTAGAATCCCAGACGCAAAACAGAGGAGATAAATAAGTAGATATTTCAGACCGTATTAATTCAAGATAACAGAATGTCACAGTAGCTATGTTTACAACTCTAATTCACAGAAGCAGAAGAGAAGACATGCAATAAAGTCTTTTTTGTCTTCATTGGGATGTTGTGGTGTTATTGTGCTGACATACAAAAAGTGCTTTATAAGATCATAATATTATCAATTCAAAAACAAAAGCTGATATCTTAGTGACATAAGCTGATTTAACAAGTACTGAGCACATATTATGTATTGGGAACTCTTCGGGTGTTGGAAATACAGTGATGAACAAAATCGAGGGTGGAGGACACAGTTCAAACAAGTGTCAAAAGTGTAGTAAATACAGGTCAATAAATACGGTTGCAATAGGTGTGTGTATATATATATATACACACACACACATATATATATATAACAGGTTGAGCTAACATAGTTTTGGACTTCTGGGAAGGTCTTCCTGAAGAAGCTATACTTAAACGGAGGCATAAAAAATGATGTGAAGTTAGCCAGGTGAAGTTGGAAGTGAGAGGAAAGAATTTTGGACAAAGGATACAGCAAATGTGAATGTCCTAAAGTGGTCCAGAGTGAGGTTCATTCAGAAACCCGCAAAAAGGTCAGCAGCATGTCTGAAGCCTAAAGTGTGAGGCAGAGAGTGACACAATATAAGACAGAAGTGATAAACAACTGCCAGCTGATACACTTGAAATAATCTATGTTAAGGAATTTAGATTTTATCCCAGCAATAATGGACATTGAAAAAGTTTATGCAGGGGAATGGCATGTTTATATGTATATTTTTAAAACAAAGCTTCCTGTTGATGTAATTAGAATATTGCAAATGTTCAAACCCTTGATAAAATAATGAATCTGAGAAATGATCATCAGTGGCAGTGGGTATTATGTACACAGCACTATCTAAGACATATTTATCTTAATATAAAAACTGAATCTAAATTAGATCAAACCTCTAGATCTAACTATGAATTTATAGAAAATGCAGGAAGACAGAAAAGAAGATCTGCACACCACAGAGATACAATCAAGATTGTTTAGGGATCAGTGGTGACCATGAATATATACTGTCAGCAACATGTTTAGTTGTAAAATTTTCATCATTAGTGCTTAGTGGTATGAATATGGTAAAACAGAAATATTTGACATTTAAAACAAAAAATGTCGAGGGTCCAAAGCAAGTTTTATTTACCTAAGTTATAATTTTCCTTTATCTCCCAAGGATATTGTGAATAAAAACAAGGTAATACATTAAAAGAACTTTAACATCTTTAGAGGAATGTCCTTATTAAATACAAAGTGATACTACCGTGATTATCACATAAAATTAAGCTATTTGAGATGTTTTTTATGTTGCTTTTTGTTTGACTCTTGCATTACATGCCATTGATTTCCCTTTGATTCATCTCTTCATGATTAACTTAGGTAAAATTTTCCTAAGGCATGATATTATCCTGTCAGTTTAAGAAACTTCAGAGTAAATCAAAACCCGATGATGCTTGTGATCACAAAATAAC
>NW_016806283.1:112067-115318 GCF_001698545.2 Rhinopithecus bieti
CACTTGAATTTTCAAAATTTAAAACATATAAAAAGTGGTTAAGGACTAACATTTATATTAATAGTTGATAAATCTCTAAGATTGTTTATTATACAGCAGAGTACAATGGTTGTGCTAATGTCAACAGGGCACCATGAAATTTAGTCTAAAAATATCACTAGGCTTTACACAAGCAATAACATATGCTGCTGGTTTTAGAATTTCAGGAAACGATCTGCTTCTAATACTAAGCAGGCTTTTACTATTTTTAATGTTGTGCAATTTTATGGTATTTAGTTTGGGAAATGTTTTAAAATATGGACCTGTAATGCAAAGGTATTACATGCAGTACCTTTCTGGGTTTGATGCCGTTGTCCTCACTGAACTCATGCAGAACCTTTCCGTTTGCCGGGAAGATGACTCAAGCATCATGTCCTCTGTTGTTAACACTATGACCTTTGTAAATGTAAAATAAGTCGAAGATGGAGAAGTATTTGATTTCAGAGGAATGAGATTAGATTGGTTTAGGTTACGGGCATATACTAGTGTCTCTAAGGCTTAGCTTGGCCTTTCAGATCACAGAGAACTTGGAAACATGATGAATCCAATAATGTTTTCATACCAAAAATAGATTCTTTGGTGGAAATGTTGCTTAAAACATCAAAGCTCTACATATTTTGTTTTTATAGTCATGCTCTTGAGAAGATGCTTTAACAGTGTTTGGAGTTACTTTCTCAGTCAAGATACTGAACTGCATTTTCACTACATTGCACTTATTTTATCAGTTGCATTCATGAACTGTGTGCAGCAGAGTTACATCATATTGGAGAATGTAGTCTTCCCTTATGTAATATATTTCTAGATGAAATGGCAAAACAAGCTTGAAATATCATCACAGATATTTGCACAGAACCGTGTACTCTTAGTGACCAGTTGCCGCCCAAGTATTATGCCAAAACCACCAGTCAAGCAGTGAATAAGAAATCAACAAAACAAAACAAACAAAACAAAACAGACTAGTAAGAAAGGGTAACCTGAAAGGGGGAAACCAGGCATTAAGAACACGAAGAAAAACAGGCTGGTTGTGACTAAACTTGACAAATTACACACTGCACTTTCTGAGTTTTAAATTGTGTCTCAAACACGGTGCTGTGGAAACATACCTTTACTCCATGAGAATATTTGACTTCCCATCTGGAAATCCTCTTTACTAAGTTAATTGTTGGGATGATTATGTATAATTGAGCCACACACAAAATGCAAAGCCATCAGAGATTCTAACAGGTGTAAGAGCACACATGACCATACTCCAGCCAATGTAAAACTACATGTAGATGGATATTATAAGAGTATTCAATGATGTTCTTCTTCAACAAACACAACATTTAGGCAGTTATGGAAAACTAATCATTATGAGTCTATATGGAAGTTGGTATTTGGAAACTTTGTTAAGATAAGTCAACTATGATCATATAGCTTATTTCCCTGCAATTAAAGCCTTTGTGAAATTACCTACAGAAAATGAATTAACATTCAATGCAGAGAAATATTCTGACATGTCAGAAATAAGGTCGTTATTAGAACTACTAGGCCCATATGAAGTTCTTAAGTGAAAGCCTTATGTGGCATATTTCATCACAAGTTGCTAAACTTAAGAAATTTGTGGAGAATGTTGAAGTGTTAACATAAATGTGGACCAGCTTTGACAAACCAGACCAGTGTCTGCGCTCTTTAAAAGATTATCATCTGTTGACAATCTTTATTTTGAACCTAACACTGTTGTTAGACCCTAGAGATTTAAAGATGGAGAAGACAAATTCCCTTTGTGTCTTCGAGTAGCTCATGAATTTGAAGCATGAGTGAAGATATGAGTAGAGAGTCAACCTGTGAAGAGTTGTATGTCCTAAATTAATGGAGTTTGAATTTGAACATGTGGTCAAACCGAAACCACCAAATGATTTTCATTAGGGAAGTGACATATCAGATTTCTGTTAAAGTCACATGGCAGGGTAGCAAAGGGGCTGGAGGAGAATAAGTTATAAGAAGACAAGGAGTTCATATTTCTTGAGTGCTTACTATGTGCAAGGTATAGTATTAAATATTTTGTATTCATAATTTCCCCTTATCACTACAATAACACTTACTGACAAGCATTATTATCTCCATTTTACAGCTGGGAAAATAAGGTTTAAAGAGGTTAATTTCCCTACAGTCACAATTGCAGTAAAATATATTGTTGGTATCTGAATATGAACTGACTTCAAGGTTCACGCTTTTTTTCTGAGCTATGCTATTAATTAGGAGGCACTGTATCAGTCTAGAAATGAATGATGATGAAGGCCTGAACCAAGAGAGTGGCAGTGGAATGAAAGGAAAGGGAAAATGTGAGAAATATTCAAGGGATATAATTGGCAAGAAGACTTGGTTATTGTGCAGATTTGGAAGGGGGAGAGCAAGGAAGAGTGAGGTGTCAGGAACTTCTTTCATGTTTTAACTTGCCTGAGTGGGTGGATGATGATGTTATTAAATTGAAAAAGAACAAATGGAAATAGCAATGTTGGAGACACAGGACAAAATGGGGATAATTGATGGAATGAAGTGATGGAGGAGACGGGAAACGGTACAGGTGGATAGGTTACATCAGTTGCTTTTTCTGTAATGGGAGTAGAGAGGCTAAGATTATGTACAGATATAAATAAGTGTTGGGGAGGAAATAATATTGAGAGATTTTAGACTCAATGACTTCTGTACTATCTCTGAAAAAAGGAAGTGAAAGCAGGAGGCAAAGAAGAGGAAGTGAACTTGAAAAGTATAGCATTAAAAGTTTGAATTACCCACTGTGGGGAATGAAAGAGGGAACTGATCACCATTATCTAATAAAATTACAGAGCATTTTTGTTGTTGTTGTTCACTGTCATATGATACCCCTACTGGAACTTGGTCTCACGTTTACTTTATTATTTTTCTATTTTTGAAATTAAAGTTATCATAAATCATAAATGAGATAACTGATATCATTATTCATCCATAGGGTCAACATTCTTTTTTGATGCAAAGTAGCGGGAACAAAGTACATTCTCATCAAAAGCATACAAGCTTTTGTTTGAACTTTTCTTGTCTGGTTCTAATATAAATGCTACATTGGCCTTACAAAATAAATTAGGAGGGTTTTGCCTTTGGTATTTTATGGAAGACTTTGAGTGAGACTGAAATAATCTGTTTTTTGGCATTTCTCTGGAAATTATTAGAGCCTGGTCCTGGTGTTTTCTTCA
>NW_016806283.1:116908-120034 GCF_001698545.2 Rhinopithecus bieti
ATACTCTATTAAAAGGTGTATAAATGGATATTTTAAAAGTCCATGTAACAATCTTTGCCTTTTAGCTTGAGAGTTTAGTCCATTTACATTTGTAGTACCTACTAAGAAACTAAATGTATATAAATTATCTTACATATTCTCTGTACTACTTTTTCTATTTCCTTTGTTTCTACTTTCTTGTAATATTTTGGATTGATTCATTTAAAAAATTAGTAGCTACCTAGTTATTTTAACATGCTTATTTAAACCAAACAAATTGTAAAATTGTCAACATTGTTACCCTCCACCTGAATTACATGAAGACTTCAGAATGCTTTACTTGTCATTGTCACCCTTCCAATGCTACATAACTGCAGCAATAGTAAAAACACTTGTATTTTCTTTCTTACTTTATTGGAAATGTGTCTAGTGATTCTCTGCTAAAACTTGTGATACCCTTTATCAAGCTATAAACATATCTTTGTATTCAAATAACCTAATTTTTATCACATACTTTTTTTGTTTCATTGAAATAGTAATAACTGTGTGGACTGTTGAGAAAGGCTCTGAGGCTGACTCTGGGCCTAGTAAGAAAGAGTGAAATACCTGACTATTGTGGTCTGCCATGGGCATTTGGGGGGCAGAATGGCAGCATGTGTGCTATGTCACCTTGGAAAGCATAAGTGACCAAATGAAATGTAACACAGAGAAAGCATAGCTTGATTTTGGATGGGTAAGAGAGCAAGGATATGTGCAGAGGAGTAGGCTCTTTGGGGAGAATAAGAGAAATAGCCTTGTGGGCATCCTCAACAGCAAGGAGATTAACAAAGATACTAGATCATGGGGTAATGGGCAAGGTAGGCAATTTTCAGAGACAAATTATTTGTATTTGATTCTTTTCTTATGGCTACCCTTAGAAGGAAAAAATAAGTTGTACTTTTCTCTTGTGGCAGCTACTACACCCCTTTCTCTCTACTCCTTAGGTTAATAAAGAAATCAGTAAATCACCTACCACTTCATATTATCTGTTTTATTGCTCCCTTCCATTAGTGTGGATGCTAGACACTTGGATGTGGTGCATATTAGAAGTAATACAGAAGGATGTTACATACATGCTAGTCAGCAGCAACAATCACAACCTCATTTACTAGTGAATTTTCAAATAACTAGTCTTTCAGGTACTTCTCTAATTTTCACCAAATGTTGCACTTTTGAAAGCTTCATTAATCTAGCCCCATTAAGATGGGTAGAGTGAATGAGTTTATGGCTGTAGAAGGTAAAGAAGCAGAATTTGCAGCTCTTAAGAACATTGCTACCATTCATTTTTGATAATGGTGTCTAAGTGATATTAAAATTCCCCCCAAAATATTATTTGGGGTAAAAGAGCACCAAATACATGGTGAATTTGATAATAGAATACTTAAAACCCAATACATGCTTATTTACTGAAATTAATGACTCTGAAATGACAAGCATGTGATTTAGTCTTAGAATCATGGTGTGCATAGCTCTAGCATTGCAGGCAAGGGCGAAGCTAAAAGCAAGTAAATGACATTCTAGAGGGAAAGAAACCATATGTATTCAAAGGAGAAATATGATTGAAAAGTCATTAGTAATGAAGGAATTTTCAGGCATAGTTGACCTTTTCCTGAAATGAGAATGCTTTATTTTATGGTGAGAAATATTCTGTTTAGAAAAAGCAAACACTGCTGTTTGGGGAAGAATATTTCTGGCAGTCACTTTGAGTCAAGATGAGGTTTGATGATCCAGAACCATAACTCCTGGGCTTGGATTTTTGTTTATGATCAATAGATATAACATGAAAGAGATGTTCCTTGCAAATATCTTATCATTTTTGTCCTTCATTTTCATTTCATTTTGTCCTTCCTTTGATTCACCATTTGTCTTCAGTTTTGTCTGCCCTGCTGCTAGAAATGACTGCTGGGGAAATAAAGCATGAAATAGGTAACCTCATGTGGGCCAAGAATCCTTCCTTTCCTTGATAGGTCCATTTTTATGTATCAATTTGTACAGGTGCATCCTGTGACCAAAGGCTAAAAGAGTAGTACATACTATTTAGAGCAATAGATTTTATGAAGGGAGCATTTTGCATACAAACCAATACAACTGGCAGATTTAATCACGTTTTCTATGTGATTAGGCTTTGAAAGCTGTAACCGGTTCTGATAGTAAAGAAGTACTGTTTGGAAACAAATTGCTACTCTTGTCTTTATGACATGTATCAATTTACACACAAGCTGCATAAATCACTTTTTATATTTTCTGTAATGGAAAATGCTGCAGGGCATTTTAATAACCAATAAATTATATGTTTAATGAACCAGACCAAAATATAAATGGTACCAGTCAAACACCCCTAAGAGTGAGGACTGGATATTGACTTGATAGAAATTCCAGTCACATGGACTATAGGCTATTAGATCCACCACAATTCAAGAGAGTCAGTGCTTATACTTCATCTATGATCATCCACGTGAAATTCTTCTTGGGACTTTATAACTTATTTTCATACCTCACCTATCTACTGCTTATATTATGCTCCAGAGAAATCAGGAGTGAAAATAGACAGTTTCACCTTTAACCTTTTATAAGTATTACTCCAATAATGTATATAGTAACTCTATCAGGCCTGGTGAATTAGTAGAGAAAGCTTTTCTGAATCACTTACGTAAAGCAACTACATATATTTGACATCACGTTTGAAACATGTGAGAGTCCACTGATAAAGGGATGTAGTCATAGAACCAACCAAATACCCTCTTAGTTTTCAGACATATGAATGGAGACCCTAAGAAGGTGAGAGAAATTGGATGAGAGAAACACATGAAACGAGTTGTTGCAATAGGAGTTTCCAAGTAAATATGGGATACTTCATTGCTTCCTAATCTTCTTGTATTTAGGATCACATATGTCCATGCATTATAACTATAGAGAAGTAAGTATGTGTTACCCAACATGTATTGATGTTATTTTTGTTTCTTCTTCTTATTTTTTTTTTTTTTGAGACGGAGTCTTGCTCTGTCGCCCGGGCTGGAGTGCAGTGGCCGGATCTCAGCTCACTGCAAGCTCCGCCTCCCGGGTTCACGCCATTCTCCTGCCTCAGCCTCCGGAGTAGCTGGGACTACA
>NW_016806283.1:122316-123653 GCF_001698545.2 Rhinopithecus bieti
AAGGGCAGCCAGAAAGAAAGCTCAGGTTACCTACAAAGGGAAGCCCATCAGACTAACAGCAGATCTTTCTGCAGAAACCCTACAAGCCAGAAGAGAGTGGGGGCCAATATTCAACATTCTTAAAGAAAAGAATTTTCAACCCAGAATTTCATATCCAGCCCAACTAAGCTTCATAAATGAAGGAGAAAAAAATTCTTTACAGACAAGCAAATGTTGAGAGATTTTGTCACTACCAGGTCTGCCTTACAAGAGCTCCTGAAGGAAGCACTAAATATGGGCAGGATAAACCAGTGTCAACCACTGCAAAAACAAACAAAATTGTAAAGACCATCAACACTATGAAGGAACTACGTCAACTAATGGGCAAAATAACTAGCTAGCACCATAATGACAGGATCAAACTCATACATAACAATATTAAACTTAAATGTAAATGGGGTAAGTGCCCCAATTAAAAGACACAAACTGGCAAATTGAATAATGAGTCAAGACCCATCAGTGTGCAGTATTCGGGAGACCCATCTGACGTGCAAAGACACACATAGACTCAAAATAAAGGGGTGGAGGATTATTTACCAAGCAAATGGAAAGTAAAAAAAGCAGAGGTTGCAATCCTAGTCTCTGATAAAACAGACTTTAAACCAACAAAGATCAAAAAAGACAAAGAAGGGCATTACGTAATGGTAAAGGGATCAATTCAACAAGAAGAGCTAACTATCCTAAATATACATGCACCCAACACAAGAGTACCCAGATTCATACAGCAAGTCCTTAGGGTCCTAAAAAGAGACGTAGACTCCCACACAATAATAGTGGGAGACTTTAACACCCCACTGTCAATATTAGACAGATCAATGAGACAGAATGTTAACAAAGATATTCAGGCACTGGAAGTCAGCTCTGGACCAAGCGGACCTAATGTACACCACATAATAGGAAATAAAATACTACTCAACAAATGCGAAAGAATGGAAGCCATAACAAACACTCTCTCAGACCACAATGCAATCAAATTAGAACTCAGGATTAAGAAACTCACCCAAAACCACATAACTACATGGAAACTGAGCAACTTGCTCCTGAATGACTACTGGGTAAATAACGAAATTAAGGCAAAAGTAAATAAGTTCTTTAAAACCAATGAGAACAAAGATACAATGTATCAGAATCTCTGGGACACAGCTAAAGCAGTGTTTAGAGGGAAATAAATAGTACTAAATGTCTACAGGAGAAAGCAAGAAAGATCTAAAATTGACACCCTAACATCACAATTAAAATAACTAGAGAAACAAGAGCAAAAAAATTCAAAAGCTAGCAGAAGACAAGAAATAACAAAG
>NW_016806284.1:0-1898 GCF_001698545.2 Rhinopithecus bieti
AAAACCAAAAGAACTTTCTGAGAAACTGCTTTCTATTTGTGAATTCATCTCACAGAGTAACTCCTTTCTTTTAATGGATCAGTTTGCTAGCACTGTTTTTGGGCAATTTGAAAATTGATATTTTGAATCGCATTGAAGCCTATGGTGACAAAGGAAATATCCTCACACAAAAAACTAGAAAGTAGCTTTCTGAAAAACTACTTTGTGATTTGTGAATTCATCTCCCAGAGTTACACCATTCTTTTCATGGAGCAGTTTGATAGCACTGTTTTTGGGGAATCTGAGAAGGGATATTTAGGATCACATTGAAGCCTATGATGACAAAGGAAAGATTCTCAGATAAAAACTGGAAAGAAGCTTCCTGAGAAACTGCTTTGTGATTTACGAATTCATCTCACAGAATTGTACCACTATTTTTATTTTGAAGTCTGCTAACACTTTTTTCAGGGAATCTGCAATGGGATATTCATGAGCACGTTAATGAATATGGTGTAAAGAGAAGTATCCTTAGATAAAAACTAGAAAGAAGCTTCCTGAGAAAGTTCTTTGTGATGTGAATACATGTCACAGAGTTACACCTTTCTTTTCATGGAGCAATTTGCTAACACTGTTTTCGTGGAATGTATGAAAAGAGATATTTGGGAGTGCATTGAAGCATATAGTGAAAAGGAAATTTCCTCAGATAAAAACTACAAAGAAGCTTTCTGTGAAACAGCCTTGTGATGTGTGAATTTATCTCACAGAGTTACATCATTCTTTGCATTGAGCAGTTCGATAACACCATTTTTGAGTAATCTGCAATAGGATTTGGGAGCACATTGAAACCTATGGTGACAAAGGAAATATACTCAGCCAAAAGAAGCTTTCTGAGAATCTGCTTTGTGACGTGTGAATTCATCTCACAGAGTTACACTGTTCTTTTCATTGAGCAGTTGGCTAACACTGTTTTATTGGAATCCGCAATGGGATATTTCAGAGCGCATATTTATCTTATGGCTACGAAGGAAATACCCTCATATAAAAGGTAGAAAGAAGCTTTCTGAGAAACTATTCTATTTTGTGATTTGTGAATTCATCTCACAGAGTTACACGATTTTTTTAATGTATCAGTTTGGTAGTACTGTTTTTGGGGAATCTGAGAAGGGGTATATTGAATCACATTGAAACCTGTGGTGACAAGAAAATATCCTCAAATAAAAACCAAAAGAACTTTCTGAGAAACTGCTTTGTGATGTGTGAATTCATCTCACAGAGTTACACTGTCCTTTTCATTGAACAGTTTGCTAACACTCTTTTCTTGGAACCTGCAATGAGATATTTCAGAATGCATTGCAACTTGTGATGACAAAGGAAATACACTCATATAAAATCTAGAAAGAAGCTTACTGAGAAACCACTTTGTGATGTGTTAATTCATCTCACAGAGTTACACGATCCTTTACATGGAGCAGTTTGGTAGCACTTTATTTAGGGAATCTCAGAATTGATATTTTTGATAGCATTGAAGCCTACGGTGACAAAGGATATATCCTCAGATATAAAATAGAAAGCAGCATTCTGAGAAAGTTATTTGTGATGTGTGAACTCACCTCACAGAGTTACACCTTTTTTTCATTGAGCAGCTTGCTAAAACTGTTTTCATGGAAACTGCAATGGGATATTTGCGAGTGCCTTCAGGCCTACAGTGAAAAAGGAAATACCCTCAGATAAAAACTAGAAAGAAGCTTTCTGAGAAACTGCCTTGTGATGTATAAATTCATCTCACACAATTACGCCATTCTTTTCATTGGTCATTTTCATAACACTGTTTTTGTGGGCAATAGGATATTTAGGAGCACATTGAAGCCATTTGTCACAAAGGATATATCCTCAGATAAAACCAAAAGAAGCTTTCTGAG
>NW_016806284.1:6122-8478 GCF_001698545.2 Rhinopithecus bieti
TCCATTGAGCAGTTTGCTAACACTGTTCTTGTGGAAACTGCAAAGGGATATTTGGGAGAGATTTGAGGCCTAGGGTGAAAAAGGAAACACCCTCAAATAAAAACTAGAAAGATGCTTTCTGAGAAACTGCTTTGTGATATGTGAATTCGTCTCACAGAGTTACACCATACTTTTCATTGAGCAGTTTGATAATACTGTTTTTGTGGAATCTGCACAGGATATTTTGGAGTGCATTGAAACCCATGGTGAAAAAGAAATATCCTCAGGTAAAACCTGGAAAGAATCTTCCTTAGAAACTGCTTTGTGATTTGTGAATTCATCTCATAGAGTTACATGATTGTTTTCATGGATCAGTTTCCTAGCCCTGTTTTTGGGGAATCTGAGAAGGGATATTTTGAATTACATTGAAGCCTATGGTGACAAAGGAAATATCCTCAGACAAAAACTAGA
Source organism: Rhinopithecus bieti (assembly GCF_001698545.2). NCBI lineage: Eukaryota > Metazoa > Chordata > Mammalia > Primates > Cercopithecidae > Rhinopithecus > Rhinopithecus bieti. The sequence goes on from NW_016806284.1 coordinate 6,573, forward strand.
AAGAAACTTCCTAATAATCTGCTATGTGATTTTTGAATTCATCTCACAGAGTTACACCTGTCTTTTCATGGATAAGTTGGTAGCACTGTTTTGGGGGAAACTGAGAAGGGATTTTGTGTATGGCATTGAAGCCTATGGTGTAAAAGTAAATATCCTCAAATAAAATCTAGAAAGAAGCTTTCTGAGAAACCACTTTGTGATGTGTGAATTCATCTCACAGAATTACACCTTCCTTTTTATGGAGCAGTTTACTAACTCTGCTTTTGTGGAATCTGCAATGGGATATTTTGGATCACCGTGAATCCTATGAAGACAAAGGAAATATCCTCATATAAAAACTAGAAAGAAGCTTTCTGAGAAACCGCTTTGTGATGTGTTAATTCATCTCACAGAGGTACACGATACTGTTCATGGATCAATTTGGTAGCACTGTTGTTGGGGAATCTGAGAAGGAATATTTAGGATCACCTTGAAGCCAATGGTGAAAAGGAAATATCCTCAGATAAAAAGTAGAAAGAAGCTTTCAGAGAAAGTCCTTTGTGATATGCAAACTCATCTCACAGTGTTACAGCATTCTTTTCATTGAGCAGTTTGATAACACTGTTTTCAAGGAATTTGCAAGAGGATATTTGGGAGGGACCACGTTGAAGCCTATGGTGACATAGGTAGTATCATCAGATAAAAACTAGAAAGAAGCTTTCTGATAAATTTCTTCATGACGTGTGAAATCATTACAAGGAGTTACACCTTTCTTTTCATGGAACAGTTTTCTAACACTGTCTTCATGGAATCTGCACATGGATATTTGCACACACATTAAGGCCTATGGTTAAAAAGGAAATATCCTCAGGTAAAAGCTAGAAAGAGGCTTTCTGAGAAACTGCTTTGTGATGTGTGAATTCATTTCACAGTGTTACACCATTCTTTTCATTGAGCAGTTCGCTAACACTGCTTTTGTGGAATCTGCAAAGGGATATTTTGGAGAGCATTGAAGTTTAAGCTGGCAAAGGAAATACCCTCATATAAAAACTAGAAAGAATCTTTCTGAGTAAACACCATCTGATATGTTAATTCATCTCACAGAGTTTCAAGATTATTTTCATGAATGAGTTTGTTAGCCCTGTGTTTGTGGAATCTGCAAAGGGATATTGGGCAGCGCATGGAGGCATATAAAGAAAAAGCAAATATACTTAGATAAAAACTAGAAAGAAGCTTTCTGAGAAAGTTCTTTGTGATATGTGAATTCATCACACAGAGTTACAGCTTTCTTTTCATGGAGTAGTTTGCTAACACTGTTTTTGTGAAACCTGCAAAGAGATATTTGGGAGCACATTGAGGTCTACGGTGAAAAGGAAATATCCTCAGATAAAACTAGAAAGCTTTCTGAGAAACTGCCTTGTGATGTGTGAATTCGTCTCACAGAATTACACTGTTGTTTTCATTGAACAGTTTGTTAACACTGTTTTCTAGGAATCAGCAAAGGGATATTTCAGAGCGCGATGAAGCTTACGGTGACAAGCAAAATGTCCTCATAGAGAAAGTAGAAAGAAACTTTCTGGAAAACTGCTTGGTGATTTGTGAATTCTTCTCACAGAGTTACATGATATATTTCATGGATCAGTTTGGTAACACTGTTTTTGTGGCATCTGAAAAGGGATATTTGGGATTGCATTGAAGCCTATGGTGACAAGGGAAATACCTTAGATAAAAACTAGAAAGAAGCTTTCTAAGAAAGTTCTTTGTGATGTGTGAATTCATCTCACTGAGGTACAGCATTCTTATGATGGAGCAGTTCGCTAACACTGTTTTTGTGGAATCTGCAAAGGGATATTTAGGAGCACATTGAGGTCTATGGTGAGAAAGAAAGTTTCCTTAGATAAAACTAGAAAGAATCTTTCTGAGAAAC
>NW_016806285.1:0-2143 GCF_001698545.2 Rhinopithecus bieti
CCTGCCCCCTCCCTCCCTCCACACCTCCACCCGTCCTGGGGTGGTTGGAGGCCCGGTCTGGAGCCCCTATCCTGCACCCTCTGCTGTGTCTGTGATGTCAGTAGTGCCTGTGATCGTGTGTTGCCATTTTGTCTGGCTGTGGCCCCTCCTTCTCCCCTCCAGACCCCTACCCTTTCCCAAACCCTTCGGTATTGTTTGAAGAACCCCCCCTCCCCAAGGAAGAAAAATATGATTCTCCTCTCCCAAATAAACTCCTTAACCGCCTAGTCTACCCGGCTCTGGTTTCTTAGTGTGTCTTTTTCGGGTGCCTGGGAGGGGGTCAGTCAGGGAAGAAAGGAGGGAGAGGTTGTGAGAACAAGCTCCGCCCGGACATACCGACCGCAGTTCAGCTTGCTGCACCATTTCAGGCCCCTTCAAAAGTGTTAGGCAGAGCGGCATCCTCTAGAAAGCCTCTCCTGTGGATCACTCTGTCACTTTCTGAATAGCTCTGCTCGCCCTCCCACTACTAGCCACCGAATGCCCGGTCTTTCTAGGATTTGGTTCTAATTCTGGTCCCTTAGTCAAGCCCCTTCCGAGCCCCCGTGGAACCCTCTCCTCAAATCCCCAAGGGATCCGAATAGAAGGAAACCTCACATTGCCTGACCCCCTCCCTAATCTTCAGACCCTGCTGTCTCTCCTTTCCCTGCCTCAGCCCAGGCTGGAGAAATGGGAGACCGGTTAGGCAAGGCCGGGAGGTGGGGCGCCGAGATGACTCCTTAGTTCATTATTCTCTTTTACCTCTCCACTCCACGGGAAGTGACAGGGACATGTGTAATGGGGGGCGGGAAGAGGTCCCTGGCGCCCGCGATGAAAGGCCTAGCCACTGCAGCCTCCGTGCCTAATTAGAGACCCGGGCCAGGAGCCCGAGTTCTGACTGAGGCCATGGGACTCCCTCCTCCCAGCCCTGAGGCACAGCCAAGCCTGAGAGCGCGAACGAGAGGCTCCTAGCCCTGGAACTGAGCTGGGGAAGGGAATAACTGGAGAGAGAAAATGGAGGTGGGGAGGGAAGGCTTTAAGATGTACTTCTCAGGACTTGGGGGCGGGGGCGGGGCTGGACAGCTAGGCTTATAAGGATGAGGGGAGAGAGGGGAGGAGGGCTTTGGAACCTGGCCTGGCTCTGAGAGGGAATGAGAAGGGAGGAGTGCGTATAAGATCTAGCTCTCTAGTGGCTAGGGCCAGGTTCCCAGGTTCCCAGCGAGCACCAGCTGGGGCCGCGGGTGAGGTTGGAGGCCATTGTTACAGCATTCATCGGGGAGACAAGAGATGTCTTTAACCCCTCTCCCAAATAAGCATCCGAAATAAATCGACACAAAATGTCAACACAAGCACCCTAGCGCGCCACCCCTCTCAGTCCAGTTGGCCACCTCCGAGTCTCCCCATCCTCCACTACAGAGCCCTCAAGCCCCAGGTCCCGTGAGAGGCTACGTGGCACACCGGGGTTCTGGGGGTCGTGCCTTGTGACGCCCCGCACAGGCCGGGAGCGGGAGGGCAGGGGCCTTTCCCGCGGGGCACCCGGGGCTGCGTGCAGCTCACCTTTAGGCAGGGGGCGCCGTGGCAGCGGAGAGACCACATGCCCGAGGGCGGGCCCTGCGGGGCGCGCTCCTCCCACGAGGGTGTCAGGTTTACGGAACCGAGCTCCCAGGCCGGACGCGCGGTGGCCTGACGGTCGCAAGGATTACATTCGCTTGACCCGGCCTGGCTTGACCCTGCCTGGGCGCTCCATGTTCGCGCGTGGGTCCCGGAGGCGCCGCTCCGGGCGTGCGGTGAGCGGGAGTCAGGGCAGCGGTGGGGGTCGGGGGTAAATTGAGGCCCGGGCGAGGGGGCAATTGATAGGCATAGTGAATAGGTGCCCCACAGAGGGTCTGGGAATCCCATCCCCTGCATTCCCAGACCTGGGGCTGGGGCTGCTGGAGGCGAATGGATGGAGGAAGGTGTAGATCTGGTGGCCCAAACCCCCAATCACCTCTCCGCACACCTTCATCAGCACTCCTGGGAGCTGGTGGGGACCCCTCTCTTGTGAATTGTGGGAAGGAATCCTGAGGGCCAGAGTACTGGGTCCTGGGGCCTTAGGCCTTAGGTTGAGCAGGAACCTCCTGAGCTTCTT
>NW_016806286.1:0-1868 GCF_001698545.2 Rhinopithecus bieti
AAAAAAAAAAAAAGTTATTTTCCTCCATCCAAGTTCATATATCCTTCCCACTTCAAATTCTATCCATGGACCCCATAGAGGTCTGAAGACTCCAGGTTAAGGAGCTTCCTATAAATTCATTTCAATTCACCCAATATTAATGGAACACAATGTTTAAGAAACTATGGTTAGAACAGAGCAGTAGAACCAGTCCCTGATCTCAAGGTACTTACTGAAAAACACAAAAACTAAAATGTACAAGGAAGACCCTGAGAAGTGCCATAATAGAAGAACAGAGGAAACCTTTCATGGAAATTAGGAACCACAGTTCAGAGTGGTGTTTGCACTGATTCCAAAGAATAAGTTGGATTGTGGAAAAGAAAGACTGTGTGGGTAGGGATAAGAGCACTCAAATGTCCCAGATAGAGAAAACAACATGTATGATGGCCCAGAGGGAGGCAAGGATGCAGATGGCCCCTTTAGAAGTCAGTATGTACACCTACTCCAGGGTGAATGAGGCCTGCAAAGTGAAGAGAGGGCAGAGTCTAGGAAGGTAGGTGGAGGGCATTGAAGGCTATGCTAGAAGGCTGGGCCTTAATCCTGTTGGCAGTGGCCAGCCAGTCTAGAAGTTCCAGGCAGGGTGGGGCACAATCAGAGCTGGGCTTTTTGGAAGAAAACACCCAGGAAGGAAATTAAGGAAAGGGGAAGGGGTGGGATTCCGGGGACATATTCCAAAACCCACAAGTTCCCTTTAATTCACAATATTGGAAATAATTTTCAAAGGAAGCAAGCCAGTGTCTCGTACAGATCATGTCAATTGTAGATCATGCCAATCCAGCATCTTCAGGGCACCAATCAAGGGTGGAGCCCAGTGCTGGCCCAAAGTATGTAATCAAATATTCATTAAACAAATATTTCTTAAATAAATCAGTTGGTAAGGAAGGGCCCATCCTGAATGATGAATAAGCATGTCAGAGAGGCTAGGGTTGCCCATGCTTCCTCCCTCCTAGTGGATCACCCTAGTACAAGGGCTCTACCAAAATCTGAAAGTGTGAGCTGAAACCCAACCAGAACCTACTTTTTTTCTGAATCCCTACTCAGGGTTTCTGCCATTCCACTGTGGCTTCTTCCCCAGGGACAACAGTCTGAGGTTTCCTGAACTTCATTGTGGAGATAAATAATTTTAGGTTTTTAAAAAATTGGAAAGAAAAACAAACACAAAAGAATTCCCATTCCTGTCTCCACTTAACTCAGAAGCAAATGAGAGTCCTGTTAGCAGGAATGTAAACCAGTACAACCACTATGGACAACAGTATGGAGGTTTCTCAGAAAACTAAAAATAGGACTACCATATGATCCAGCAATCCCACAACTAGGCATTTATCCAAAGGAAAAAAAAAATCAGTATATTGAAGAGATATCTGCATCCTCGTGTTTACTGCAACACCACATCACAATAGCCAAGATATGGAATCAACCCAAGTGTGCAAAACCAGATGAATGGATAAAGAAAATGTGGCAAATTAGCTGGGCGTGGTGGCATATGCTTGTAATCCCAGCTACTCAGGAGGCTGAGGCAGGAGAATCACTTGAGCCTGGGAGGCGGAGGTTTCAGTGAGCCGAGACTGTGCCACTGCACTCCAGCCTGGCCAAAAGAGTAAGACTCTGTCTCAAAAAAAAAAAAAAAAAGAAAAAAGAAAGAAAGAAAGAAAAGAAAAGAAAATGTGGCATATATACAAAATGGAATATTATTCAGCCATAAAAAATGAAATCCTGGCCAAGCACAGTGGCTCATGCCTATAATCCCAGCACTTTGGGTGGCTGAGATGGGTGGATCACCTGAAGTCAGGAGTTCAAGACCAGCCTAGCCAACACAGTGAAACCCCGTC
>NW_016806287.1:0-2143 GCF_001698545.2 Rhinopithecus bieti
AGCAGCTAATGACATCTGTTACACATTAGTCCTATACATTATTTGACTGGCTGAAAAATATTTTGTTAATTTAAATTGAAAGACTAGATTTGCAATCTTCAATCTTTCAATGTTAAAACAAATCAGAGAAGCATAATGCATGTAGAATGCAAACAAGAGGGTGGATCACCTAAGGTCAGGAATTTGAGACCAGCCTCTCCAACATAGAGAAACTCCATCTCTACTAAAAATACAAAATTAGCCAGGTATGGTAGCGAGGACATGTAATCCCAACTACTTGGGAAGCTGAAGCAGGAGAATCGCTTGAACCCAGGAGGCAGAGGTTGCGGTGAGCCAAGATCATGCCATTGTACTGCAGCCGGGCAACAAGAGTGAAACTCCGTCTCAATAAGTAAAATTAAATTTAAAAATTAAATAATAATAAATTAAAAACATGGCCAATAATCTTCACAAACAAACAAACAAAAAAAAAAATGTGGCCAGGCTCGGTGGCTCACACCTATAAACCCAGCACTTCAGGAGGCTGAGGTGTCATGAGGTCAGGAGATCCAGACCATCCTGGCCAACACAGTGAAACACTGTCTCTACTAAAATACAAAAATTAGCATGGCATGGTGAAATGTGCCTGTAGTTCCAGCTACTTGGGAAGCTGAGGCAGAAGAATCTCTTGAACCCAGGAGGCAGAGGTTGCAGTGTGCCAAGATAATGCCACTGCACTCCAGCCTGGGCGATGAAGTGAGATTTCTATAAAAATCTCAATAGCACATTTTTACAGAAATATTGTTAAAAACTTTTGGATTTGATTACAAACTATAACTAGCCAAACACCCATGAAGAAGATGAGGCATTATACTACCTGATTTCAAAACACGTTAAAAGCTACAATAACAAAAACAATGTGGTACTGACACAGAGACAGATAAACAGATGAAAGAACAGAATAGAGAGCCCAGAAATGAACCCTTCTGTATATAATTAAATGATCTTCCACAAAGTTGCCATGACCACCCAGTAAAGAAGAGATAATCTCTTCAAAAAATGATGATGAGGCTGGGCACAGTTTCTCACATTCATAATCCCAGAACTTTCAGAGGCTGAGGCGGATGCATCACCTGAGGTTAGGAGTTCGAGACCAGCCTGACCAACCCGGTGAAATCCCGTCTCTACCAGAAATAAAAAATTAGCCAGGCGTGGTGACACACACTTGTAATCCCAGCTACTCAGGAGGCTGAGGCAGGAGAATTGCTTGAACACAGGAGGCAACGGTTGCAGTGAGCTGAGATCATGCCATTGCACTACAACTTGGGCAACAAGAACAAAACTCCGTCTCAAAAAATAAAAAATCTATCATGTTGAAAACTGGATATTGCCAGTCGTGGTGGCTCATGCCAGTAATCCCAATACTTTGGGAAGCCGAGGAGGGCAATCACCTGAGGTCAGGAGTAAAAATCAGCTGGGCGTGGTGCAGGCTCCTGTAATCCCAGTTACTCAGAAGGCTGAGGCAGGAGAATTGCTTGACCCAGGAGGCGGAAGTAGCAGTGAGCCGAGATCATGCCGCTGCACTCCAGTCAGACAGAGAGAGACTATCTCAACAAAAAAGAAAAGAAAAGAAAAGAGAAAATAAAACTGGACATTTACACTAATAAAGCTGGATCCTTTCCTTTGACCATATACAAAAATATTTTAAATAAAATAATTGAGGGGGTGGAACAAGATGGCTGAATAGGAATAGCTCCAGGCTCCAGCTCCCAATGTGAGCGACACAGAAGACAGGTGATTTATGCATTTTCAACTGAGGTACTGGGTTCGTCTCACCAGGGAGTGCCAGACAATAGGTGCTGGTCAGCTGCTGCAGCCTGACCAGCGAGAGCTGAAGCAGGGCGAGGCATCGCCTCACCTGGGAAGCACAAGGGGAAGGAAATCCCTTTTCCTAGCCAGGGGAACTGAGACACACAACACCTGGAAAATCGGGTAACTCCCACCCCAATACTGCATTTTACCAAGGGTCTCAGCAAATGGGCACACCAGGAGATTATATCCCACACCTTGCTGGGAGAGACCCACACCCAGGGACCCTCCCTCATTGCTAGCACAGCAGTCTGTGATCTAACTGCAAGGCAGCAGCAAGACTGGGGAGGGGCAC
>NW_016806288.1:0-2955 GCF_001698545.2 Rhinopithecus bieti
TCTCTACTAAAAATCCAAAAATTAGCCAGACGTGGTGCATGTGCCTGTAATCCCAGCTACTCGGGAAGGGGAGGCAGGAGAATCGCTTGAACCCAGGAGGCAGAGGCTGCAGTGAACCGAGACTGCACCACTGCACTCCAGCCTGGATGACAGAGTGAGACTCCATCTCAAAAAAAAAACAAGGCCGGGCGCGGTGGCTCAAGCCTGTAATCCCAGCACTTTGGGAGGCCGAGACGGGCGGATCATGAGGTCAGGAGATCGAGACCATCCTGGCTAATACGGTGAAACCCCATCTCTACTAAAAAAATACAAAAAACTAGCCGGGCGCGGTGGCGGGCGCCTGTAGTCCCAGCTACTCCAGAGGCTGAGGCAGGAGAATGGCGTAAACCCGGGAGGCGGAGCTTGCAGTGAGCTGATATCCGGCCACTGCACTCCAGCCTGGGCGACAGAGCGAGACTCCGTCTCATCAAAAAAAAAAAAAAAAAAAAAAAAAAACGAGCAAATGTATTATGGAAATTTTCCCTTTTTTTATGATGCTCTATCATCTTATAGTTTTTTTAATTATAAATTTTAACATTTTATTTATTTAAATTGACAAATAAAAATTGTATATATTTGTCATATACAACATGTTTTGAAATATGCATACATTTGTAGAATGGCTAAATTGAGGTAACTGGCATATTCATGGAAATTTTTTTTCTTTTTGAGACGAAGTTTCACTCTTGTCGCCCAGGCTGGAATGCAATGGCGCGATCTTGGCTCACTGCAACTTCCACCTCCTGGGTTCAAGCAACTCTCTTGCCTCAGCCTCCCGAGTAGCTGGGATTACAGGCGCCCACCACCACGCCCAGCTAATTTTCGTATCTGTAGTAGAAACATGGTTTCACCATGTTGGCCAGGCTGGTCTCAAACTGCTGAACTCAGGTGATCTGCCCATCTCGGCCTCCCAAAGTGCTGGGCTTACAGGCGTGAGCCACTGTGCCCAGCCTCATGGGAATATTTTTAAAGAGATAATATTCAAATTCAATGTTTAAAAAACACACACACATAAATACTGGTTCTGAAAAGGATTAAAAGGAATCCTTTAACAGAGGTTCTTTTTTTGTGAGACAGTCTCACTCTGTAGCCCAAGCTGGAGTGTGGTGGTATGATCTTGGCTCGCTGCAACCTCTGCCTCCTGAGCTCAAACGATTCTCAAGCCTCAGCCTCCTGAGTAGCTGGGACTACAGGCACACACCACCATGTCCAGCTAATTTTTTGTATTTTAGTAGAGACGGGGTTTCACCATGTTGCCCAGGGTACCATGTCTGGCTAATTTTTTGTATTTTAGTAGAGACAGGGTTTTACCATGTTGCCCAGGGTGGTCTTGAACACCTGAGCTCGGGCAATCCGCCCGCCTTGGCCTCCCAGAGTGCTGGGATTGCAGGTGTGAGCCACCGCGCCTGGCCAACAGAGTTTCTATTAAAGATAGTACTGAAAACTCCCTGTTGGGTCACTTTATCATAGTTTTAATTTAGAAGGTTCTAAAAATGGTTGTAATCATGACTATCAAGATTTATCAACATGAATGATTCTGACCTCTCCTTTTGCCAGCTCAGCTGATTTGTTGTGGTACAGAAATGGAAAACGGGTTTGAGAGAAATAGGATGGGAAAATGAGGAAAATAAAATAAGACAGGCTCAGTGTCTCTACTGAATAGCTAGGCCAGAAGGGGGTCAAACATTTGAGCTGAAGCTACTAAGAGTTTAGGGGTTAGAAGCATGAGAGGCAAGGAATCAACTGTGAGGTGGACAGAACTGAGTAGTGGAGGATTGAGATTTAAGCAATATTGCTGTGGATTATGAAATGGATTATTTTTTATGCTTCTCATGCGAGTAAAGATTGGAATTCAAGCCTGGGCAACCTGGCAAAACCCCATCTCTACAAAAAAATACAAAAAACTAGTCAGGTGTGCTAGTGCAGGCCTGTGGTCCCAGCTACTCAGGAGGTTGAGGTGGGAGGATCACCTGAGCCTGGGAGGTAGAGGCTACAGTGAGCTAAGATTGCACCAATGCACTCCAGCCTGGGCAGCTGAGCAAGACCCTGTCCGAACAAAAAAAAAAAAAAGGAATTCATTTTCAAATTAATTTTCGGCTTCTGGTCTGTGCTTCTTTCTGCATTTAACTCCACAAAGATTAAGCCATCAATTAAATCTTGGAATTGCAAGATTTAATAGAACTACATAGGTAGAATACTCTATGAGTTAAATGTAATTTAACTAATTTAGGTATTTTAGTCAAAACCAAGTCCTTCCCTGCCCCAGGTCACATACATTCCCTTACCCAAAAAGCATTTAAAATCTGCAATACTTACATTATGAGGACTGGTTGGCTTTCCAGGTAGGTTGGATCCTCTTAGATTCGGAGGTCTCAGTAAGAACAAGATCAATGCAATAACCATCCAGGCCACTAAGATCATAGTAACACTGATGCCATTATCACCAGAGGGTCCTGGTACTAAAGACAAACAAAAATGTAGCATGCTCACAATATTGTTAAAAGTAAAAATAAATTCTAATGTTTAAATGTCAGTTTCAAATATTGTATTACTATAAAAATTGTATTGATAAATTAGAGAAGTCCATATTATACCTTCAATTTCCCTTTCCTCCAGTGAGAACATCTAAAACATAAATGATGTTAAATAGTCATAAAACAAAACCTAGTAAGTTTTTGTTGTTTTCGTTTTTTGAGACGGGGTCTTGCCCTATCAAACAGGCTGGAGTGCGGTGGCTCAGTCATAGCTCACTACAGCCTTAAACTTCTGCGCTCATGGGATCCTCTCACCTCAGCCTCCTGAGTAGCTGGGACTACAGGTGTGTGCCACCATGCCCCAGGCCCCTAATTTTAATTTTGTTTTAGGAGAAACACTGTGTTGCCTGGGCTGGTCTCTAACAATTTTTTTTTTTTTTTT
>NW_016806289.1:0-40082 GCF_001698545.2 Rhinopithecus bieti
AAAGCTGACTCTCCTCAAAGCCAGCAACAGGCAAGGCCCTGGCAAAGCCTTGACGACACTAACTAAAAAGCCAGAGCCCAAAGGAATCCAATCCAGAGACTCTCTCAGCTGTCCCCCAGTGCGAAGATAAGAAGAACCAGATTCCTCCTTCAGTCTTCCGCTCCCCATAAAATACTTGGCAAGTGTTGTAAGCTCTTGTTCTTTCTCAACGCAGCCGCAAGGTCACAAGCTCTGCTGAGGTTACGAAACCTGTCTGTACGATTAACTGCCTTTGTCCTGCAGAGTTTACAGAGTAAACTTGCTTTCCTGCCCTGCAAGTTTTGCACCGCTGCACGCTTGAAAGTCAAGCCCTCTCTTTGTTCCGTGCTCAGTCTTCGGATGCAAATCCACTGAGCTGGTGGCCACCTTCATAAAATCCTCCTGTTTCACCCATCACTCTCTCCGAGGTGCTGATTCCTGCAGCAAAACCACCCACCCTGTTCCCAGTCCTTCGACCCTTGTCAGTAGAATCCCACACAGCCCTCAATGGTTCACAGTGATAGATTTAAAGGATGCATTTTGGGCTTGCCCTTCAGTGGAGGACAGCTGGGACATGTTTGCCTTTGCATGGGAAAACCCTCACTCGGGTCTAAAACAGCAGTACCGATGGACAGTCTTGCCTCAAGGGTTTCCAGAGTCCCTAAATCTATACGGTTAGATTTTAGAACAGGTCCTAGGAAACTTCTCCCTGCTGGCCAGGCCCAGTGGCTCACACCTGTAGTCCCAGCACTTTGGGAGGCCGAGGCGGGTGGATCATGAGGTCAGGAGTTCAAGACCATCCTGGCCAACAATGGTGAAACCCCGTCTCTACTAAAAATACAAAAATTAGCCGGGCGTGGTGGCATGCACCTGTAATCCCAGCTACTTGGGAGACTGAGGCAGGAGAATTGCTCGAACCCAGGAGGCAGAGGTTGCAGCGAGCCTTGATTGCGCCACTGCACTCCAGCCTGGGCAACAGAGCAAAACTCCGTCAGGGAGGGAGGGAGGGAGGGATATAGGAGCTCAGGAGAGCCCAGAGGGAAAGTGGGTACTACTGGATGGAAGGGAAATGCTGTCTAAACCCCTCATGAGGGAAATACTGTCACAGCTTCATCAAAGAGCTCACTGGGGTCCTCAGGCTAAGTGCAGTGTCCCCTCAGAGTCTGTGGGTGTTTGGGGATATACACCCCTCCAAGTCTGTGGGCGTGTGGGGATACAGACCCTCAGAGCCACTGGGTACGGTGGCTCACACCTGTAATCCCAGCACATTGGGAGGCCACGGCGGGCAGATCACGAGGTCAGGAGACGGAGACCATCCTGGCTAACACAGTGAAACCCTGTCTCTACTAAAAATACAAAAAATTAGCCGGGTGTGGTGGCGCGTGAAGTCCCAGCTACTCAGGAAGCTGAGGCAGGAGAATGGCGTGAACCCGGGAGGCGGAGCTTGCAGTGAGCTGAGATCCGGCCACTGCACTCCAGCCTGGGCGACAGAGCGAGACTCCGTCTCAAGAAGGAAAAAAAAAAAAGAATGGCCGGGCGCGATGGCTCAAGCCTGTAATCCCAGCACTTTGGGAGGCCGAGACGGGCGGATCTCGAGGTCAAGAGATCGAGACCATCCTGGCGAACATGGTGAAACCCCGTCTCTACTAAAAAAATACAAAAAACTAGCCGAGCGAGCCTGAGGCAGGAGAATCGCTTGAACCCGGGAGGCGGAGGTTGTAGGAGATCACACCACTGCACTCTAGCCTGGGCGATAGAGCGAAACTCCATCTCAAAAAAAAAAAAAAGTGCATCGTTACTTTGATCCCAGGTAATACAGGCCCCAATGCGACCATCATGAAAGCCTGACAGGGCTTTACCGACCTAGCAAATGAATTAGCCGTAAACTCTGGAATAGATGGCCCCTTGACGGGCCTGATGGAAAGGTGGTTTGGAAAATGGAAGGGACTCATAACCTCGATCTCTTTCTTTTCTTTTCTTTATTTTTATTGTTTTTGAGACCAAGTCTCGTTTTATCGCCCAGGCTGGAGTGCAGTGGCATGATCTTGGCTCACTGCAAGCTCCACCTCCCGGGTTTACGCCATTCTCCTGCCTCAGCCTCCCGAGTAGCTGGGACTACAGACGCCCGCCACCTCACCCGGCTAGGTTTTTGTATTTTTTAGTAGAGACGGGGTTTCACCGTGTTAGCCAGGATGGTCTCGGTCTTCTGACCTTGTGATCCGCCTGCCTCGGCTTCCCAAAGTGCTGGGATTACAGGCTTGAGCCACCGCGCCCGGTCTTTTTTTTGTATTTTTAGTAGAGGGTTTCACCAGGTTGGCCAGACTGGTCTGAAACTCCTGACCTTATGATCCACCCCCCTGGGCCTTCCAAAGTGCTGGGATGGCAGGCGTGAGCCACCGCCCCTGGGCTGACCTCAATCTTTATCTCCCTCACAGTTGTTCAGGCGGACTCGTCTCGTGAGCTGCTGTGTCAAACCTCGTCTTCGCAGGTTAACCCAAAGAGTCTACAGAAGCAGCTCTCACGAAAATCTCCCCCACCTCTCCTGCTCTGTACTCAGATAATCTCTTGTTCCTAGATAATCAGGAAGAATGACAAAGCCAAATCCTGTTAAAGTAACTTGAAGGCCGGGCGCGGTGGCTCACGCCTGTCATTCCAGCACTTTGTGAGGCCAAGGCGGGCGGATCACGCGGTCAGGAGTTCGAGACCATCCTGGCCAACCTGGTGAAACCCCGTCTCTACTAAAATACAAAAATAAGCTGGGTTTGGTGGCGGGCGCCTGTGATCCCAGTTACTTGAGAGGCTGAGACACGAGAATCGCTTGAACCTGGGAGGCGGAGCTTGCAGTGAACCAAGATTGCACCACTGCACTCCAGCCTGGGCTACAGAGCGAGACTCCGCTCTCAAAAAAAAAAAAAAAAAGGAAAAAAAAAAAGAAAAATAAATAAATTGGAAGAGGAAGAAGTATAAAAGAGAAAAGGAGTCAATTGTTGGGACGATTAAGTTCCTCTTACAAAACTCAACTTCCAGGTCATAAGCTGTAAATCCCCTTCCTCCCCCCACCCTCCTTTTCTCACAAATCTCGCCTTTATCCTATTTGGAGAAAGTTTAAGTCTTAGCCAACCGGGATCAGCTTAGCATGTGGCATCCAACCCCAGCCAGTGGGGGAAGGACAGAGGAACAGAAGCCCCTGTCCTTTATCCCGTGTGCTCTGGCGGCCCCCTTTTGTAGAGTAAAGTTGTCTCGCTGAGAAATTTTATAAGCACTGGTTTCTCTTTGCGGGACCGAGCACTTATTTCTAACAATTTAGACACAGTTATACAAATAAAATGGTTGCTTTTGGGAGGCCGAGGCGGGTGGATCACGAGGTCAGGAGTTTTGACACCAGCCTGGCCAACATGGTGAAACCCCGTCTCTACTAAAAACACACAAATTAGCTGGGGGTGATGACACGTGCCTGTAATCCCAGGAGGCAGAGGTTACAGTGAGCCGAGATCGTGCCACTGCACTCCAGCTTGGGCAACAGAGGGAGACTCCGTCTCAAACACAAACAAATAATGAATGAATGGAGGGAGACAGCACGGTCCCTCCACGCAATGCTGTGAACAGGAGCGGGGCTCGGACCCAGCCCACAGCACAGATGCACTTTTTTTTTTTTTTTTTTGAGACGGAGTCTTGCTCTGTCGCCCGGGCTGGCGTGCAGTGGCCGGATCTCAGCTCACTGCAAGCTCCGCCTCCCGGGTTTACGCCATTCTCCTGCCTCAGCCTCCTGAGTAGCTGGGACTACAGGCGTCCGTCTCGTCGCCCGGCTAGTTTTTTGTATTTTAAGTAGAGACAGGGTTTCACCGTATTAGCCAGGATGGTCTCGATCTCCTGACCTCGTGATCCGCCCGTCTCGGCCTCCCAAAGTGCTGGGATTACAGGCTTGAGCCACCGCGCCCGGCCAGCACAGATGCACTTTGAGAAGGTCACACTCAGCGAGAGACGCCAGACACAAAAAGACACACAGTGTGTGATCCCATGTCTGTGAAATGTCCAGGACAGGCCCACCCACAGAGACAGGGAGGGGATGCGTGGGCGCTGGGGGGCTGGGGAGGGGATGAGGCGCGGTGGTATGCCTGGAATCCCAGCACTTTCTGAGGCCGAGGCTGGCGGATCACCTGAGGTCGGGAGTTCGAGACCAGCCTGACCAACATGGAGAAACCCCATCTCTACTGAAAATACAAAAATTAGCCGGGCGCCGTGGCGCATGACTGTAATCCCAGCACTTTCGGAGGCCAAGGCGGGCAGATCATCTGAAGTCGGGAGTTTGAGACCAGCCTGACCAACATGGAGAAACCCTGTCTCTACTAAAAATACAAAAAATTAGCCAGGCGTGGTGGCGGGCACCTGTAGTCCCAGCTACTTAAGAGGCTGAGGCAGCCTCTTTGAAAGGTTTAAATCCTTTGAACCTGGGAGGTGGAGGCTGCAGTGTGCCAAAATCGCATCACTGCAGGGACAAGCCTGAGGGACAAGAGCAAAACTCCGTCTCTAATTAAATAAACAAATAAATAGGGTGATGTGGGTAACCGAGGGGCCGGCACACGGTGGGCAGGGGTAGACGAGCCCCATCCAGGGAGAAGGCTGGGCCCAGCCAGGGTGGGGAGATGCTGGACAGAGGCCAGGGGCAGAGGGCCAGGATGGGGCTGAGGGCTTCACTCTGGGAGATCCCCTCTCGGGGATGCCTTTGGATCAGCGGACTTGGAGCCTCAGAACCACCCAGCGCCAAACAGCTCCCAGCTGGGGAGCCACAGGCTTGGAAAGTCCTCATGGGGCCGGGGTGGGGGGGAGGGGAGGGTCTGAAGCTACGTGCAGAACGAGGACGCAGAGGGCGGATGAGGCCCAGCGGGGCCCGTTGGCTTCAAAGCCCCTCCAGGGTTGTAAACAACCCCAGGGCCTGGCCCCAGTCCTCCCCTGGCAAGCCCCCAATCTGGCCCCAGGTCAGTTCTCCTGGGAACTTGGTCTTTGTTTACAAAATAAAGCCTGTGGCCGCCTTCAAGACCCTGTTTTCTGGTCCCTTCCCTGGAAAGCCTTCCCTGACCCTTAGGCAGAACCAGGGACCGGCCCTGCCCCCGCTTCCCCCCACCCAAAACTCCCCAAGCCTGCTGTGCTCAGTCCTGGCCCCAGAAGCAGGAAGGTCCCAGTCCCCTTCTACCTCCCGAGGAGAGGGTCTTCAGGACGACCCCCGTAGGGCCTGATTTAGCAAATAAAAATACCCAGTTAATTTAAATTTTGGGGTTTATTTGATTTTATTTTGAGGCAGAGTCTCGCTCTGTTGCCCAGGCTGGAGCGCAGTGGCGCGATCTCGACTCACTGCAGCCTCCGCCTCTCGGATTCAAGCGATTCTCCTGTCTCAGCCTCCTGAGTAGCTGGGATTACAGGCGCACGCCACGCCCGGCTAATTTTTGTATTTTTAGTAGAGACGGGGTTTCACCATCTTGGTTAGGCTGGTGTCGAACTCCTGACCTTGTGATCCACCCGCCTCAGCCTCCCAAAGTGCTGGGATTATGGGCGTGAGCCACTGCGCCTGGCCCAGCTCTTCCTTCTTTGTTCCAGCAGCCAACTCCTCCCAGCCACCCTCAGGTCTGGCCCCACTGCCTCCATGGGCCCTTGTCCACGGGCAGTTTCCCGGCCAGGCGCCTTTGCCTGGACCGTGCCTGCTGCTGAGTACACCCTTCCCCACTCTGGGCCGAGCCTGCCACCGGGTACCCTTCAGGCTCTTCGTCCTGTTTCCATTCAGTGTGCAGTCATTCCCACCATCCCTAATTCTTTTTTTTTTTTTTTTTCTTTGAGGCGGAGTCTCGCTCTGTCACGCAGGCTGGAGTGCAGTGGCCGGACCTCAGCTCACTGCAAGCTCCGCCTCCCGGGTTCACGCCATTCTCCTGCCTCAGCCTCCCGAGTAGCTGGGACTACAGGCGCCCGCCACCTCGCCCGGCTAGTTTTGTATTTTAGTAGAGACGGGGTTTCACCGTGTTAGCCAGGATGGTCTCAATCTCCTGACCTCGTGATCCACCCGTCTCGGCCTCCCAAAGTGCTGGGATTACAGGCTTGAGCCACCGCGCCCGGCCAATTCTTTGTTTTTGTTTCTGTTTGAGACGGAGTCTTGCTCTGTTGCCCAGGCTGGAGTGCAGTGGCGCCATCTCGGCTCACTGCAGCCTGGACCTCCTGGGCTCAAGTGATCCTCCCATCTCAGCCTCGGAGCAGCTGGGACCACAGGCGTGTGCCACCATGCCAGGCTAACTTTATTTTTAGTAGAGATAGAGTCTCCCTATGTTGCCCAGGCTAATCTCAAACTCCTGAGCTCCAAGGGTCGGCCTCAGCCTCCCAAGGTGCTGGGATTTCCAGCGTGACCTGCTGCGCCCCTTCCTTAATTTTTCATGTGCATTCTTCTGAGAGACGGTGACTTGAATTTCACCCACTTTCCAGGTGGTNCCTCCCAAAGTGCTGGGATTACAGGCTTGAGCCACCGCGCCCGGCCAATTCTTTGTTTTGTTTCTGTTTGAGACGGAGTCTTGCTCTGTTGCCCAGGCTGGAGTGCAGTGGCGCCATCTCGGCTCACTGCAGCCTGGACCTCCTGGGCTCAAGTGATCCTCCCATCTCAGCCTCGGAGCAGCTGGGACCACAGGCGTGTGCCACCATGCCAGGCTAACTTTATTTTAGTAGAGATAGAGTCTCCCTATGTTGCCCAGGCTAATCTCAAACTCCTGAGCTCCAAGGGTCGGCCTCAGCCTCCCAAGGTGCTGGGATTTCCAGCGTGACCTGCTGCGCCCCTTCCTTAATTTTTCATGTGCATTCTTCTGAGAGACGGTGACTTGAATTTCACCCACTTTCCAGGTGGTTCAGACACTTCCCCAGTGATTGGTGGGAGGAGTGCGGGTGTCACCCCAGGGGCACCACACGCGCTGTCACGCGACCGAGTGGTGGGTGTGGCCGGACCGTGACGGGGGGGCGGGGGTGGGTGGGCGTGGCCGTCACGTGACCGAGTGTTGGGCGTGAACAGGCCTGAGAGAGTTCAGCAAATACAGAGATGGGTGTGGTGGGCAGGACGGTGAGCCCCACACAGTGACCCCAGAACCTGTGAACGTGAACCTGTTTAGAAAAAGAAAAAAACAAGGCAGGGTGCGGGGCTTACGCCTGAAATCCCAGCACTTTGGGAGGCTGAGGCGGGTGGATCACGAGGTCAGAAGTTCGACACCAGCCTGGCTAACATGGAGAAACCCCGTCTCTACTAAAAATACACAAATTAGTCGGGCGTGGTGGCGGGCACCTGTAATCCCAGCTACTCGGGAGGCTGAGACAGGAGAATCGCTTGAACCCGGGAGGCAAGAGGTTGCAGCGAACTGAGATCGCACCATTGCACTCCAGCCTGGGCGACAAGAGTGAAAATCCATCTCAAAAAAAAAGGAGGCCGGGTGCAGTGGCTCACGCCTGTAGTCCCAGCACTTTGGGAGGCCGAGACAGGCGGATCACGAGGTCAGGAGATCGAGACCATCCTGGCTAACACGGTGAAACCCCGTCTCTACTAAAATACAAAAAAATTAGCCGTGCGTGGTGGTGGGCGCCTGTAGTCCCAGCTACTCGGGAGGCTGAGGCAGGAGAATGGCGTGAACCCAGGAAGCAGAGTTTGCAGTGAGCCGAGATAGCGCCACTGCACTCCAGCCTGGGCGACAGAGCGAGACTCTGTCGAAAGAAAAGAAAGAAAGGAAGGAAGGAAGGCAGGGAAGAAAAGAAAGGAAAGAAAAAGAAAGAGAGAGAGAGAGAAAGAAAGAAAAAAAAAAAGAAGGAAGGAAGGAAGGAAGGAAGGAAGGAAGGAAGGAAGGAAGGAAGGAAGATCCGTGCAGATGGAGGCAGAGACTAGAGTAATGCAACCACAAACCAGGGGTGCTGGAGCTGCCCAAACCTGGGAGCAGCAGGAAGGGTCCTCTGGGAGCCTTCAGAGATATCAAGCCTACCCCATCCTGATCTCGGATTTCTGGCTCCAGAACTGAGCGGGAACAGCCCCTCCTGTGGGGAAGAGCTGGGATGGCGGATTCCTCACCTCCCAGAAGATGGAGGAAACGATAGGGGGGTCCGCGGGTGAACGTGGCGGTTGGGGGCCGCCTTTCTCAGGGCAGGCAGGGTGGGCTGGGAGTCCCGGCGACCCTGGAAGCAGGGAGCAGGGTCATCTGTCCAGCCAGCCGGGCACGCCCGGGCAGAGGGAGCCGCCTTGCCGGGTTTGCAGAAGCAGCTGCCCTCTCTCCTCCGGAGCCCAACTGGTCTTTTCCCAGAAAAGTGACCATTTCTACACGTGGAGCTGAGGCCTCCACCATCCTTGGCCCCGAACCTTTGTGGCGGGTCCTCTGAGAGTAAGGCTTTTCCTGTGAGCCAACAGACAGGCCGTCTGAAAGGTGAAAATAAAGCAAAAAAATATAAAAAAGGAAGATAACTCGGTGTTCCCCAAGCTTCACCAGCTGAGCTCGCTTTGTTGTTGCTACTGTGGATAACTCAGAAAAGTATCTTTCTTGTTTTTTCTTCCATTTTTTTTTTTTTTTTTGTCACCCAGGCTGGAGGGCAGTGGCCCGATCTCGGATCACTGCAAGCTCTGCCTTCCGGGTTCAAGCGATTCTCCTGCCTCAGCCTCCCGGGTAGCTGGGATGACAGGCGCCGGCCACCAAGCCCGGCTAATTTTTGTATTTGGTCTTTGGGGTGGGGACGTCCCAGCAGGGCAGGAGGGAACCACTGAGGAGGCACGTCTGGGCTCAGAGATAAGCTCTCTCCCTGGGGTGTGGCTCCAGCTCGCCAAACACCAGCCTGGCCTCCACTGATCTCTGTCCAGCTGGAGTCACCCCAGGCCCCAGTGGGTGGGGTGGGTGGGGGTGGGGCGGTGCCTGTGACCTATGGGGGAGGCTGCAGAGGAAGCTCAGACCCTGCCTCCGAGCATTTCTTTTTTTTTGAGACAGAGTTTTCTGCTTTGTCACCCAGGCTGGAGTGCAATGGCACGATCTCAGCTCACCACAACCTCCGCCTCCCGGGTTCAAGCGATTCTCCTGCCTCAGCCTCCCAAGTAGCTGGGACTACAGGCATGTGTCACCACACCCGGCTAATTTTGTATATTTAGTAGACATGGGGTTTCTCTATGTTGGTCAGGTTGATCTCGAACTCCCTCTCAAGTGATCCGCCCACCTCAGCCTCCCAAAGTGCTGGAATTACAGGCATGAGCCACCACTCACGGCCACCTCTGAGCATTTCTGACGGGTCCACCCCACTGGGCTGGATGCTTCCTCCTTCCTAGCCTCTCTGCTTCTAAATCAGGGTCTCCCTTGAGGATGTCAAGGAACAATAAAAATCGCAGCTTCCACTGGGCGCGGTGGCTCACACCCGTCATCCCAGCACTTTGCGAAGCTGAAGTGGGCGGATCACCTGAGGTCGGGAGTTCAAGACCAGCCTGGTCAATATGGTGAAACCCTGTCTCTATTAAAAATGCAAACATTAGCTGGGCATGGTGGCGGGCGCCTGTAATTCCAGCTACTTGAGAGGCTGAGGCAGCAGAATCACTTGAACCAGGGAGGAGGAGTTTGCAGTCAGCTGAGATTGCGCCACTGCCCTCCAGCCTGGGCGACAGAGACTCATCTCAAAAAAAAACCAAAAAAAACACAGCTTATTTTAAGCATGGGCAGGGGCGGTGTGACTGTGGGACGTGACAAGCAGCCTCTGTCCAAGTTTCCGTGCAGGAAAGAAAGACAAACGACTGCAAAATTCACAGCAGCCCAGGTGACGGCAGCCAAAGGTGGAAACGGCTTCCTTGTCTCTCGAGGGCAGCGAGCGGACAGAGGCAATGTGGTCCAGCCGTACAATGGAAGGACGCTCCACCCAAGACAACAGCACCGGAACGTGCCACCCCAAAGTGTACTCGTCCTGCATCATTCGAGCCGACGACTCCCAGAAACTGCAGGCTCAGGACTGGCTCTGAACAAACGCCCTTTCGTGAAGTAAGTTCACGTCCACGAAGGACAGCCACACTAGCAACACACCCGCACCAGGAAGAGGGAGAGGCTGCCCCAGGCAGCTTTCATTGCCGAGAGGCTTTCTTTTTATCCTTTCTTTCTTTGTTTTTATTTTTAATTTTAATTTTTTTGTATTTTTAGTAGAGACGGGGTTTCACCATGTTGGTCAGGCTGGTCTCGAACTCCGGGGCTCAAGTGATCCACCCGCCTCGGCCTCCCAAAGTGCTGGGATGACAGGCGTGAGCCACCACGCCCGGTCTTTTTATCCTTTAAAAAAAAAAATGAACACATGAGGACAGCGGTGGCTCAAGCCTGTCATCCCAGCACTTTGGGAGGCCAAGGTGGGTAGATCACGAAGTCAGGAGCTCGAGATCATCCTGGTCAACATGGTGAAACCCCATCTCTACTAAAAATACAAAAAGTAGCCGGGCGTGGTGGTTGGCACCTGTAGTCCCAGCCACTTGGGAGGCTGAGGCAGGAGAATCGCTTGAACCTGGGAGGCAGAGGTTGTGGTGAGCCGAGATCACGCCATTGCACTCCAGCCTGGGCGACAAAAGCAAAAAACTCCATCTCAGCAAAAACAAACAAACAAACAAACAAAAAAACCATCATAATTGTACATATTCATGGGGTACATAGTGACATTTCAATACATACATTAACATAACCACGAAACCAGGATCCAGGATCCCAAATCATTTATCATGTTCTTTTTTTTTTTTTTTTTTTTTTTTTGAGACGGAGATCTCGCTCTGCGCCCGGGCTGGAGTGCAGTGGCCAGCTTCTCAGCTCCGCAACCTCCGCCTCCCGGGTTACGCATTCTCTGCTAGCCTCCGAGTGCTGGGCCTAACAGGCGCCCGCCACCCATCGCCGGCTCGCTCTTCTTTGCTATTCTTACTTAGTAGAGACGGGGGTTTCACCGTGTTCGCCAGGATGTCTCGATCTCTGACCATCGTGCTCCGCCTGTCCTCGGCCTCACCAAGTGCGGGATTACACGGCTTGAGCCGCGCCCGCCCCATTTCTTTTTTTTAATTAATTATCTATTTATTTTTTTGAGAGGAAAGTCTGCTCTGTCATTCCAGGCCTGGACGTCAGTGGGCGTGATCTCAGCTCACTGCAACTCCGCCTCCTGGATCCACCGCCATTCTCCTGCCTCAGCCTCCGAGTAGCTGGGATTACCAGGCGCCCGCCACCCACGTCAGATAATTGTTTGTATTTTTAGTAGAGACGGGGTTCACCCTGTTAGCCAGGATGGTCTTGATCTCCTGACCTTGTGATCGCCCTGCCTCGGCCTCCCAAGTGTTGGGATTACAAGGCGTGAGCCCACCAGGCTCGGCCATGAATAAACAATTAAAAAAACCAAACAGGCAGGGCGTGGTGGCTTACACCTGTAATCCCAGCACTTTGGGAGACCAAGGCAGGCAGATCACAAGGTGAGGAGTTCAAAACCAGCCTGGCCAATATGGTGAAACCCCGTCTCTACTAAACATACAAAAATTAGCTGTGTGAGGTGGCAGGCGCCTGTAATCCCAGCTACTTGGGAGGCTGAGGCAGGAGAATCCCTTGAACCTGGGAGGCGGAGGTTGCAGTGAGCTGAGATCGTGCCACTGCACTCCAGCCTGGGCGACAGAGCGAGATTCCATGTCAAAAAAAAAAATTAAAAAAAACAAAAAACAAAAAAAGAACCCAAACAGGCCCATCTCTGGGGTTAGAGATTGGACTTGGGCACCTGGCTGGGGAGGGGCTCTGGGGCAGGGGCTTGTGTCTGGAAGCAGGCGTCAGGAACAGGGGCGTGCCCGGTTTGTGAGTCATCCCGCCCTTCACGGATTATCTGGGAACTTCCCCTGCCTATGACGCCATAAAAAGTTAAAGAGTAGGCCAGGCGGGGTGGCTCACACCTGTAATCCTTCAGGAGAATTGCTGGAGCCCAGGACTCTCTAAAAAAATAACATAAAAAAAAAAAGTTAAAGATTAAAAATGCACTTGCCTCTCCCTGAAACACGGACTCCAGTCCAATCATGAGAAAAACATGAGATGGCTGACGGGTGTGGGTGCCCAGACCCATAATCTGCATAAATCCTGACCCGCCGGCCTCCGGACGTGGAATTCTGAGAGATGGTGGGAGCCTGGGGCCACCGAGGAGAGGCTGCGGCCAAAAGCCAGGCTCGGTCCTGGGTGAGACCCTGCGCAGGAAGAGACGTTAGGAGAAACTGAGGAAATCCCAGCCAAGCGTGGGCCTTAGGAGTTAATGATCACGCATCCCTGTGAGTTCATCTGCTGTGACTCCCACTGACTGGAGGGGGGAGCGGCCGGGAGCCCAGGGGTGGGGACACGGGGTGTCCTATGGATGCCGGGACCCATGCCACCTCCACATATCTCCTGCAGACCGAAAATGGTTCTAAAAATTAAGTTTATTAAAACATTAACGCGGCTGGGCATGGTGGCTCCTATCTGTAATCTGAGCACTTTGGGAAGCTGAGGCGGGTGGATCATTTGAGGTCAGTTTGAGACCAGCCTGGCCAACATGGTGAAACCCCGTCCCTAGTAAAAATCCAAAAAATTTAGCTGGGCGTGGTGGTGGACCCCTATGATCCCAGCTACTTGGGAGGCTGAGGCAGGAGAATCACTTGAAACCGGGAGGCGGAGGTTGCGGTGAGATTGCACCACTGCACTCCAGCCTGGGCGACAGAGAACTGTCTACAGAGAAAATTAAAAAACAAAAAACAAAAAACCATTAATGAGCTGGTCACAGTGGCTCTGCCTGTAATCCCAGCACTCTGGGAGGGCGAGGCGGGCAGATTGCCTGAGGTCAGCTATTCCAGACCAGCCTGGTCAACACGGTGAAACCTGTGTTTCTATTAAAGTCTCTACTAAAAATACAAACAAAGCTAGCTGGGCGTGGTGGTGCGTGTCTGTGAACCCAGCTACTCAGGTGGCTGAGACACAAGAATCGCTTGAACCCAAGACGTGGAGGTTGCAGTGAGCTGAGATTACTGGAAGAACCACGTGCATCCTTGCACTGAGCCGGGATCACGCCACTGCACTCCAGCCTGGGCCCCAGAGCCAGACTCCTTCTCAAAACAAAACAAAACAAAACAAAGCTTTTGCACAACCAAAGGAAGTAAAGCAAGCACTGGCCCTTTCATCTGCAAATGCCACTCTGGGTATCTGGGTTACAGATGGAGGAGAAGGGGAGGCACCAAGGCAGGCGTCCACTGGGTCCCCTGGGTGGGAAACAAGGTTGAGCCGCCGCCTCCCACACACTCCTCCTTCCACACTGCGTTTGCACAGAAGGTGCAAAAAGTCAATGTTAGCCACGACCCTGAAGGGGTTCCAGGGACATGTGTGCTGCAGCCCTTGGGAGGGGTTCGAGGCACACCTGTGTGTTTACACTGTCACCACACAGCACGGCACCTACCTGGATCTGCCCAGGCCCCTGTGTGTTCCAAAGTGCAAGACAGAGATGGAGGGAGGGAGGGAGAGAGGGAAAGGAGGGAGGAGGGGAGGAGGGAGGGGGAGAGACGAGAGAGAGAGAAGAGGAGGAGAGGAGAAGAGAGGAGAGAGGGAGGAGAGAGTGGGAAGAGAAGAGAGAAGAGGAAGAGAGAGAGGAGAGAAGAGAGGGAAGGAGAGAGGGAGGGAAGGGGAGAGAGAGAGAGAGGAAGAGAGGAGAGGGGAGGGAGGGAGGGAGGGAGGGGAGGGGAGGACAGTAGAGGAGGGAGCCCTGCCCCAGCTGGCATGCGCACAGGCAGGTGTTGGGGGAGTCGCCTTGCCCACCCGCGCTGGGATCAAACACAGGAGGGACCCTGGATGCAGTAAACTCCACAATCGTGCTGTATGTCCGACTCCACTGTGTTTGAAAGTGTTTGAGGCCGGGCATGGTGGCTCACGCCTGTCATCCCAGCACTTTGGGAGGCCGAAGCGGGCGGATCACGAGGTCAGGGGTTTGAGACCAGCCTGGCCAACATGGTGAAACCCGTCTCTACTAAAGATACAAAAAATTAGCCTGGCGTGGTAGCGGGCGCCTGCAATCCCAGCTACTCGGGAGGCTGAGGCAGGAGAATCGCTTGAACCCTGGAGACGGAGGCTGCAGTGAGCCGAGATCACGCTACCGCACTCCAGCCTGGGTGATAGAGTGAGACGCCATCTCCAAGAAAGGAAGAAAGAAAAGAAGTGTTGGTAGTGAAACTAAAAGATTCTGCAGGAAAACAGCGCGGCGCTGAAACACAGAATCACTGCACAGCCCGAGATTCCACCCCCACGGGTCTAATCCGGAGGGAGGAAGGAGCCGTAGGTCCACATGAAAACGCACAGGCGGCTCCCAGCAAAGCTTCGCACAGACGTACGCAGACGAAGCTGCCCCGATGTGCACCCACAAACGCAGCGAGGCCCCCCACGAGCTGGAGCTCGAGCCCCCGGAGCAGGAGCCCGGCTCGGACCCAGGCTACCGCACGGTGGTGCCACTTGAGGGAGACGCCACAGGACACGCGGCGTGTTCCGGTTTCCATGAAATGTCAGCACAGGCCCATCCAGAGACAGGACCGGGACATGTGGGCACCGGGGCTGGGGAGGGGACGGGGAGCGACGGCTGATGGGGACGAGCCTCCTTTTGGGGAGCTGGGATGACAGGATGGGGCATTCTTTTGGGGTGTTGAGATAAAAATGGGGACAGAGCCTCTTTTTGGGGTGCTGGAATGGCAATGGGGATGGGGCTTCCTTTTGGGGTGCTGGGATGACAGTGGAGACAGGCTTTCTTTTGGGGTGCTGCGATGACAGTAGAGACAAGCTGGTTTTCGGGGTGCTGGGGTGACAGTGGGGACCGGGCCTCTTTTTGGGGTGCTGGGATGACATTGGGATGCGGCCTGTTTTCAGGGTGCTGGGGTGACAGTAGAGACGGGCCTGTTTTCGGGGTGCTGGGATGACACCTCACGGTGGTGGTTGCCCAGCTCTGTGAAGGTGCTAAAGGCCCCCGAACCGCAGTTTGCAGGGAGACTCCTTTGCTCTGTGAGTTGTACCTTGATGACGCTGTTACTAAAAAAGAAGACCCCGCTACGCTGTTCAAGGCCCAGCCCCAGGAGCGGCGGGGAGGGGGGAGGATGGGCGCAACCCTGCTGGCCTGCAGACCTGGCGGCCGCTCCCATTCTGGCCAACGCCACCCCCTCCTGGAAGAAGCCTTGGGAGTCACAACCTCCCTTTTTAAAGCAGGGGAGGGCCGGGCGCGGTGGCTCACGCCTGTCATCCCAGCACTTTGGGAGGCCGAGGCGGGCGGATCACGAGGTCAGGAGTTCAAGACCAGCCTCGTCAACACGGTGAAACCCCGTCTCTACTAAAAATACCAAAAATCAGCCGGGCGTGGTGGTGGGCACCTGTAGTCCCAGCTACTCAGAGGCTGAGGCAGGAGAATGGCGTGAACCCGGGAGGCGGAGCTTGCAGTGAGCCGAGATCGCACCACTGCACTCCAGCCTGGGCGACAGAGCGAAACTTCATCTCAATATAATAATAATAATAAAACCCCCGGGGAAATAGGTTTGTCGGAGGCCGCACAGCCAGCATGGACAGAGGTGGGCTGGGACTCAGGCTCTGAGCATTCCTTCATCATGATTTATTGGTCCCTCCCTGTCCCTCCCACCTGTCCTCACCCACCCCGCTGCACCCTGGAGGGGAAGGGTCCTGTGGAAAGAGCGAGGCAGTCCCGGTCACCCCAGGACATCAGGCCGGATCAGCCGGTGACCTTCCTGATCCAGGACACATAAGGCGCCACGGCAGTGGCCACAGGGGGCCTGAAGACGTCGGTGCAGACCCTGGAGCTGAAGGACAGGACTCCGGCCAACACCTGGTCTTTGCCACACACCAGGGGCCCACCCGAGTCACCCTGCGGGGATGACACACTGCAGCTCAGCCTCTGCGCCCGCCGAGGGGACGAGGGGAGCAGGGCTGGGTCTGTTATCCCTGGGCTCAAGGAGACACAGGGGCTGCCCCAGCGCACACGCGTCCCCTCCCACCTCCCACTGGCCCTGTGAACACAGCTCCTTCTTCCCACCCCGGATCATCCTTGCTGGAGCAGAGGCCACAGCTCTGCTGCTTCCCGGCCCTGTGGCCTTGGGCGCGCTGCTAAACCTCCCTGAGCCTCAGTTTCTGCACCTGAGAAACCGGGCCCCTGCCAGTGGTCCCCGCCCCCCAGCCCCCGGCAGGACTCCCCAGGAACGGGAGAGCCAGTGGCCTGCCCGGGTGACTGTCCTGGCCCCGGCCCTCCCGCCAGCCTCGTTCCCCCGGCCCCACCCGGGCGCCCATCACCTTGCAGGGAGCCTGGTCCTTGGAGTCGGCCGCCAGGCAGACCGTGTGCGGGGAGAGGCTGCCGTTCCAGAAACGGCTGTTGTTACACATGCGGGTGTCCAGCACGTGGAGGTCCAGCTCCCGCAGCACCCGGGACAGGCGGCCGCCCTGCTGGGTCAGCCCCCAGCCGGCCATGCTGCACCGAGTCCCTGCAGCCACTGCCTGGCGCTTACTGGGCAAGGCCAGGGGCCGGATGGTCCGGCTGGGCTTCACTTTCCCGTCCAGCTACAGTGACAGGAAGGGGCAGGTGAGCAGGGGAGGGGCGGCAGCGGGGACGGAGGGAGGGGCAGCGAGGGGAGGTGATGGCGGGGGGATGGGGAGGGACCGGCCGGGGGAGGGGTGGCAGAGGGCGGTGGGTGGAGGGGACAGCGCCGGGGCGGGGGGCGGTGGGGGAGGAGCAACAGCGGGAGGGGGCGGGATGGGAGGGCCGGCAGGGTGGGGGAAGCGGGGGAGGGCAGCAGAGCCGATCAGCGGGGGCGGCAGGGGGAGGAGCGACTGGGGGGGGAGGGCGGCGCCGGGGAGGGAGGGGCGGCTGGGGGGAGGGAAGCAGCGGTGGGGGAGGGGGCGGGCAGCGAGGGAAGCGGGCAGCAGCAGGGGGAGGGGGCAGCAGATGGGGAGGAGGCCTGGTGGGGGGAGGGGACGGCAGCAGGAGGCAAGGGGGCACCTGTGGGGGACAGTAGGGTGCTCAGTTCTCCCTGTCCCATCCCTGCACACCTGAAGCAGTGCGAGGTCGTTCTCCAGGGCAGGGGCCGGCTTGTAGCGAGGGTGCTGGACGGCCGCCTTGATGTGGAAGGTGAGACCGGGGCGGCTCAGGGCATGGAGCCCCAGCACCAGCCTCAGCTGGGCCGTCCTGGGGACAGACGGGATGAGGGTGCTGCAGCCTGGCCCAGCGTGGACAACCCGCCACATACAATCCCAGCCCCCACTGTGCCGGTCGCCCATGGCCATCACTCACAGCCACTGCCCCTCACAGGCTTTGGCTTGGCCAGTCCTTCCCTGGGTCTTCTCAACCCACCTCCTCCAGGAAGTTCTCCCTGCTCTCACCCCTACCCCAGACTTCTGCCTGGGCCTGGCCCCAGGCAAGGGCTGTGTGTCCAAAAATCCAACCCCAAGCCTACAGCTTCAGGAAAACCAGCCCTGGGAATTCCCTTCACTTGGAGCTCCAGGTTCAACCACAGTGATTTGTACAGGGGTTGACACCTGCCAATCCTCCTAAGTGTGCCCCCACTAGAGAGAGCCAAAATCTCTTTCCATGGGACTGAGGGGGTCAATCTTTGCCGCCTTGTGAGACAGGCTTCCTGGCAGGGCAGCAGAGCTGGGAGACAGACGGGCTCCAGAGCGCCTCCTGTGAGCACCTGGATCAAGCCACACCTGATGCTAGACCTCCTGCTAGACTTTGCAGTTACACAAGCCAGCAGATCCCTTTTTGTTACTTTGACCATCTTAATCTGGGCTCTGTACGACTGGCTAGTCCTGAGGTAGGACAACTCCACGATGGGTCATTTAGCAGCTTCCTGATCCCTGGGAACCAGGTCGATTCCTGAGCCCCTCTCAAAGGCCAGCTTCGTCCTCCTGGCCACAGGTGGCAGACACCCCCCACCTGACCCTCCTTCCTCAGAGCAGAAGCCCCAGACGAAGTTGGGTCCATCAGCGGGTGAATGGACAGACACAATGCACTCCGTCCACATCAGAACTGTGGCTCAGCCGTGAAAGCAGCCAGGCTCTGACGCAGGCTGCAGCGGGGAAGGAGCATTCCCTGCCGGTGCCTGTCGCAGGGAGTAAATCTCCAGGAGTCCGACAGCCGCAGGTCACTTAAATCTGCCTAGGCCGTCACCGGGAGGGGAGAGGGCTCCCACAACTGGCCTAAATCTACCAGAGCCCACCCCCTGCAGAGAATGGGGGCCGTCGGATGGATTCCCTGGACCTCTGGGGGCGGGCAGGGCAGGGTACTCACCGCTCGACCAGGCAGTGGGCAGCTGTCAGCACCCACTTTGGGTGCACCAGGACCCCCCCGCACAGGTGGGAGCCGCCTCTCTGCAGCGAGGCCATGTATGGGCGCGAGTGGGGGATTACCTCCCGGCCCCCGATGATCTGGGTCTCAAAGGAACTGCCTGCCAGGGTGGGGGACAAAGAGCAAGGTTGGGGCTACATGTCGCCCCAACACCTGCCATGACTGTCCTTGCCCAGCTCAGAGGCCCAGGACCCCAAGCAGATGTGCCATCCTAATGAAGTCCCCAGTGTTCCATGTGGGGGCCGCCCTTCATCATGCTCCCCCGAGGTCGCCTCCCAAACGCCCTCTCCTCTCCAGGACCTTCTCAGGCCCCACTGGGCCCCACAGCCCAGGCAAGTCCACAGTCAGAGGAGTCCTTCAAAACGCACATCAGGCCAGATATGGGCGGCTCACGCCTGTGATCCCAGCACTTCGGGAGGCTGAGGAGTGAGGATCTCCTGGGGCCAGGAATTTGAGACCAGCCTGGGCAACACAGCAAGACCCAGTTTCTTTCTTTTTTTTTTTTTGAGACGGAGTCTCGCTCTGTCGCCCAGGCTGGAGTGCAGTGGCGCGATCTCGGCTCACTGCAAGCTCCACCTCCCGGGTTTACGCCATTCTCCTGCCTCAGCCTCCCGAGTAGCTGGGACTACAGGCGCCCGCCACCTCCCCCGGCTAATTTTTTTGTATTTTGAGTAGAGACGGGGTTTCACTGTGTTAGCCAGGATGGTCTCGATCTCCTGACCTCATGATCTGCCCGTCTCGGCCTCCCAAAGTGCTGGGATTACAGGCTTGAGCCACCGCGCCCGGCTGAGATGGAGTCTCTCTTTATCGCCCAGGCTGGAGTGCGGTGACGTGATCTCGGCTCACTGCAAGCTCCGCCTGTCGGGGTTCACGCCATTCTCCTGCCTCAGCCTCTGTGCCCGACCAAGACCCAGTTTCTAAAAAACCTTTTTTTTTTTTGAGACGGAGTCTTACTCTGTCACCCATCTTGGCCCCATCTTGGCTTACTGCAAGCTCCGCCTCCTGGGTTCAAGCAATTCTCCTGCCTCAGCCTCCCGAGTAGTTGGGACTACAGGCACCCGCCACCATGCCTGGCTAATTTTTGTATTTTTGACAGAGACAGGCTTTCACCATGTTGATCAGGCTGGCCTGGAACTCCTGACCTTGTGATCCATCCACCTCGGCCTCCCAAAGTGCTGGGATTATGGGTGTGAACCAACACGCCTGGCCTTTTTTTTTTTTTTTGAGATGGAGTGTTGCTCTGTTGCCCAGGCTGGAGCGCAGGGGCACGATCTCAGCTCACTGCAAGCTCCGCCTCTTGGGTTCAAGCGATTCTCCTGCCTCAGCCTCCCGAATAGCTGGGATTACAGGAGCCCACCACCACGTCCGGCTAATTTTTTTGTATTTTTAGTAGCGACAAGGTTTCACCACGTTGACTAGTCTGGCCTCAAACTCCTAACCTCAGGCGATCCACTTGCCTCGGCCTCCCAAAGTGCTGGGATTACAGGCGTCAGCCACCGCGCCTGGCAAGAAGTGTACTCTTTAAATAGGTAAATTGTATAGTGCATAAATGATTTCCTAATAAAACTATACAAAAATTATTTTATACCAATCATGAATTTAAAAGGATCGACTTCATAATGTGATGTAAATCAGCCCAAAATCTTTCTCTGAATCCCCATCATGCTTTGAAAATCCAGTCCCTGCTTGGGGGCCGGGTGCGGTGGCTCACGCCTATAATCCCAGCACTTTGGGAGGTTGAGGTGGGCAGATAGCCTGAGGTCAGGAGTTGGAGACCAGCCTGGCCAACGTGGAGAAACCCTGCCTGTACTAAAAATACAGAAATTAGCCGGGCATGGTGGTGGCCACCTGTAATCCCAGCTCCTCGGGAGGCTGAGGCAGGAGGATCGCTTGAGACCAGGAGGTGGAGGTTGCAGTGAGCCAGGATCACACCACTGCACTCCAGCCTGGGTGACAAAGAGCAAAACTCTGTCTAAAAAAAAAAAAAATCCACATGGCCCTGCAACCACCTTCTCCCTCCTCCCCTCTCCAGTCACACAGGCCCCTGCTGTGCCTGCAAGCTGCCTGCACCCTGGGGCCTTTGCCCGTCCCACCCAGCTGGCTGCATGCCTTTCCCCCAGCGGCTTCCTCCCTTGGTTTCTGCTCTTGTCTCCTGCAGCAGCCCTCCACCTGCCCTCTCGTCCTCCTGCTTCCTCTGCTCTGCTGGCCTCCTAGCACCAGCCCCTCCCAGAGACTGGCACACAGCCTTGTGCCTGGCCTCTCTCTCCCAGCCAGACAGGAGGGCAGGCCTAGAACAGTGTGAGCCCTGCAAATACAGATGGACACACGGAAAGAAGAGAGAAAGGAAGGAGGGACACAGGGAGGGAGGAAGGAGAGACGGAAGGAGGAAAGGTTGATGGATGGATGGGAAGAAGGAGAGAAAGAGGGAGGAAAGGAAGGAGAGAAGCATGATGGATGGACAGGTGGATACATGGAAGGAAGGAGGGAGGGAAGATGATGGGTGGAGGGAGGGAAGATGATGGGTGGAGGGAGGGAGCGAGGGATGGAAGGAAGGTTGAAAGGAGGGATGGATGGGTGGGTGGAAGAATGGGACGAAGGAGGGATGATGGATATGCGTGGACGGTTGGAGGGAAGGAAGGGGGATGAAAGGGAGGGAGGGAGGATAGACCTGTGGGTGGAAGGAAAGAAGAATGGAAGGACGATGATGGCTGAGGCTGGATTCCCACCTCTGCCCACCTTCTTGGGTCCTCAGCTCATCAAAGAGCCCCTGTCACTCAGTCCAGCCGGAATGCAGGGGAGCCGCCACCCACCTCCCTCGTCCCTGACTGCTGGGCACCTAGTCCCAGGCAAGCCCTTGGTGGTTGGAGGCAGCCGACGGGGATCGAGTGCCGGCTCTGCCCTCCCAGCTGGGTGGTCCTAGGTCAGTATCTCCTTCGCTGAGTCTCAGGTTCCTGCTCTGCACCTTGGGTGTGAGTGTGGCCCCTGCCTTCTGGGTGCTGCCGGGAGGATGGACGGGGTGAGCCGGTGGACACCGCACCCCCCCCACAGTCCTGAGACGTCCGCCCAAGGTGAAGCGTGAGGAGCTCGGGTCGCCCCAGGCCTCAGTCCCCCTCCAAACAAGGATGAATCTCCGCTCTTACACCCAGGATGCCAGCGCCCAGGACCACCCCTCCCATCCAGGGACCCCCCTGAAAGCACTGGGCCTCAGTGTCCCCCCTGCACTCTGGCTCCCACTCACCTATCAACAGGGCCCCCAGGGCCAGCACCAGCAGTGAAGACTCCCAGGCCTCCATGCCGCTGTGGAGACCCAGTGTGGGTGCTGGCCCCGGCCCCGGCCTCCCCACACGCGCTTCCTGTGGGGGAGACGACAGTCACAGCCCCGCCCACCGCTGCACACCCGAAACCCTCCACCCAGGAGCATTTTAGAAAGTGATTCTCAAAGAGGACTCGAGATGAAGCCACACTACCATCATGGCACCTGAAAAAGTAACACCTTTTTTTTTTTTTTTGAGACAGAGTCTCGCTCTGTCGCCCAGGCGGGAGTGCAGGGGTGCGATCTCGGCTCACTGCAAGCTCCGCCTCCCGGGTTCATGCCATTCTCCTGCCTCAGCCTCCTGAGTAGCTGGGATTACAGGCGCCCGCCGCCACGCCTGGCTAATTTTGTATTTTTAGAAGAGACGGGGTTTCTCCATGTTGGTCAGGCTGGTCTCAAACTCCTGACCTCAGGTGATCTACCCGCCTTGGCCTCCTGAAGTGCTGGGATTACAGCCGTGAGCCACTGTACCCAGCCACGACGTTCTGTCTCTGAATCAGATTCTAGGGACCTCCCAGGAGTGGAATCACACAGGATTTGTTGCGTTGGCATCTCTCCCTGAGCGTGATGTTCTCAAGGTGCATCCAGGCTGCGGCCTGTGTCGGAGCCTTGCTCCTTTCCATGGCTGCCTCGTATCCCATTATGTGGATGGACCACGCTGTGTTTATGCATTCACCAGCGGACGGATATTTGGGCTGTTCTAGTTTTTGGTTTTCATGAACAAAGATACTGGCCAGAGGCAGTGGCTCACACCTGTAATCCCAGCACTTTGGGGGACTGGGGCAGGAGGATCGCTTGAGCCCAGGAGGTCGAGGCTGCAGTGAGCCGTAATTGTGCCACTGCTCTCCAGCCTGGGTGACAGAGCAAAACCCTATCTCAAAAATAAATTTAGGCCGGGTGCAGTGTCTCACACCTGTAATCCCAGCACTTTGGGAGGCCAAGGTGGGCGGATCACCTGAGGTTGGGAGTTCAAGACCAGCCTGGCCAACATGGAGAAACCCCGTCTCTACTAAAAATACAAAATTAGCCGGGCACGGTGGCGGGCACTTGTAATCCCAGCTACTTGGGAGGCTGAGGCAGGAGAATCACTTGAACCCGGAAAGCGGAGGCTGCAGTGAGCCGAGACTGCACCACCTCACTCCAGCCTGGGCGACAGTGCGACTCCTTCTCAAATAAATAAATAATTTTAAAAATTAAATAAAAATAAAGGTGAGGTGGCTGGAAGAAATAGATCAGCAAAGGCTGCACTCACCTGCTGTGCCCCACGGTCTGGGGGCTCCCACTGGCAGGGCGAGGCCAGAGTGAGTTTAAGGAGACCGTGGGTCATGGCGAGGCCGGGGTGAGCCTGTGGATCATGGCCAGGCCAGGGTGAGTTTAGGGAGCCTGTGGGTCACAGAGCATGCTCATGTGTTCTATCTCATCCAATCCTAACAACCCAGGAGGCAGGTCCGTCCGCGTCAGCATGGCCAGACTTAGCAACTAAAAATAGGGATGCCCAGTGAAATTTGAATTTCAAATAAAGAACAAATAATTTTTGAGTATAAGCTGCAAACATAGTGTGGATATACTTAAGAGTAAAAATGGTTAGGCTGGGCATGGTGGCTCATGCCTGTAACCCCAGCACTTTAGGAGGCTGAGGTGGGAGGATCACTGGAGCTATGATCACGCCACTGCCCTCCAGCCTGGGCAACAGAGCAAAATCCCTTCTCAAAAAAAAAAAAAAAAAAAAAAAAATTGTGAAACCAGGTGGGGTTTCACATATATATATATATGTGGGGGGGGGGGAGGGCCAGGTGCGGTGGCTCACTCCTGTAATCCCAGCACTCTGGCAGGCCAAGGCAGGTGGATCACCTGAGGTCAGGAGTTCGAGACCAGCCTGGCCAACGTGGTGAAACCCTGTCTCTACTAAAAATACAAAAATTAGCCGGGCGTGGTGGCGGATGCCTCTAGTCCCAGCTACTTGGGAGGCTGAGGTAGGAGAATCACTTGAACCCAGAAGGCGGAGCTTGCAGTGAGCCGAGATTGCGCCACTGCACTCCAGCCTGGGCAACACAGTGAGACTCCTTTTCAAAACAGGCCAGGCACAGGGGCTCACGCCTGTAATCACAGCACTGTGGGAGGCCGAGGTGGGCAGATCACGAAGTCAGGAGATTGAGACCATTCTGGCCAACATGATGAAACCGCATCTCTACTAATAATACAAAA
Organism: Rhinopithecus bieti; assembly: GCF_001698545.2. Classification (NCBI taxonomy): domain Eukaryota; kingdom Metazoa; phylum Chordata; class Mammalia; order Primates; family Cercopithecidae; genus Rhinopithecus; species Rhinopithecus bieti. The sequence goes on from NW_016806289.1 coordinate 23,897, forward strand.
AAAAAATTAGCTACGCGTGGTGGCGGGCGCCTGTAGTCCCAGCTACTCGGGAGGCTGAGGCAGGAGAATGGCGTGAACCCGGGAGGCGGAGGTAGCAGTGAGCTGAGATCGTGCCACTGCACTCCAGCCTGGGCTCCAGCCTGGGCGACAGAGCGAGACTCCAAAGTCTCCAAAACAAAACAAAACAAAGCAGCTATGGATGATCCTGAGACTTGGGTGTGGCTGTGCCAATAAAACTTTATTCACAATAGGGGCGGATGCCAGGTTTGGTCCTGAGGGCCGTGGTTTGCTGAGACCCCAGGGCCTTTCGTCCTTCAGGCTGGCCTGAGAACGCCAAGGGGCCAGTGGTGCAGTCAGGTGATGCCGCCCCAGGGACCTTCACGTGGTACAAGGGGCAGCAGCGCAGCTCAGCCTGGAGCTGGGTGGGGAGGAGAGGAGAGAACAGCACACTCCCTGGGATCCCCGCCCGGCCACAGGTTCCATCCCTGGGACCCACGGCCCGGCCACAGGTTCCATCGTGGGACCCACGGCCCGGCCACAGGTTCCATCGTGGGACCCACGGCCCGGCCACAGGTTACATCCCTGGGACCCACGGCCCGGCCACAGGTTACATCCCTGGGACCCACGGCCCGGCCACAGGTTCCATCCCTGGGACCCACGGCCCGGCCACAGGTTCCATCGTGGGACCCACGGCCCGGCCACAGGTTCCATCGTGGGACCCACGGCCCGGCCACAGGTTCCATCGTGGGACCCACGGCCCGGCCACAGGTTCCATCGTGGGACCCACGGCCCGGCCACAGGTTCCATCGTGGGACCCACGGCCCGGCCACAGGTTCCATCGTGGGACCCACGGCCCGGCCACAGGTTCCATCGTGGGACCCACGGCCCGGCCACAGGTTACATCCCTGGGACCCACGGCCCGGCCACAGGTTACATCCCTGGGACCCACGGCCCGGCCACAGGTTCCATCCCTGGGACCCACGGCCCGGCCACAGGTTCCATCGTGGGACCCACGGCCCGGCCACAGGTTCCATCGTGGGACCCACGGCCCGGCCACAGGTTCCATCGTGGGACCCACGGCCCGGCCACAGGTTCCATCGTGGGACCCACGGCCCGGCCACAGGTTCCATCGTGGGACCCACGGCCCGGCCACAGGTTCCATCGTGGGACCCACGGCCCGGCCACAGGTTCCATCGTGGGACCCACGGCCCGGCCACAGGTTCCATCGTGGGACCCACGGCCCGGCCACAGGTTCCATCGTGGGACCCACGGCCCGGCCACAGGTTCCATCGTGGGACCCACGGCCCGGCCACAGGTTCCATCGTGGGACCCACGGCCCGGCCACAGGTTCCATCGTGGGACCCACGGCCCGGCCACAGGTTCCATCGTGGGACCCACGGCCCGGCCACAGGTTCCATCGTGGGACCCACGGCCCGGCCACAGGTTCCATCGTGGGACCCACGGCCCGGCCACAGGTTCCATCGTGGGACCCACGGCCCGGCCACAGGTTCCATCGTGGGACCCACGGCCCGGCCACAGGTTCCATCGTGGGACCCACGGCCCGGCCACAGGTTCCATCGTGGGACCCACGGCCCGGCCACAGGTTCCATCGTGGGACCCACGGCCCGGCCACAGGTTCCATCGTGGGACCCACGGCCCGGCCACAGGTTCCATCGTGGGACCCACGGCCCGGCCACAGGTTCCATCGTGGGACCCACGGCCCGGCCACAGGTTCCATCGTGGGACCCACGGCCCGGCCACAGGTTACATCCCTGGGACCCACGGCCCGGCCACAGGTTCCATCGTGGGACCCACGGCCCGGCCACAGGTTACATCCCTGGGACCCACGGCCCGGCCACAGGTTACATCCCTGGGACCCACGGCCCGGCCACAGGTTCCATCGTGGGACCCACGGCCCGGCCACAGGTTCCATCGTGGGACCCACGGCCCGGCCACAGGTTACATCCCTGGGACCCACGGCCCGGCCACAGGTTACATCCCTGGGACCCACGGCCCGGCCACAGGTTACATCGTGGGACCCACGGCCCGGCCACAGGTTACATCCGTGGGCCTGAATCTTGCTCTGCCACTGTGGCGGCCGAACATGTCGGCACCTGCTGAGTGCTTGGAGGTGACACACCTGGGCTCCCATGCAGGGGTCCAGGACCTGGCTGAGCTCACTGCCAAGCCACACAGCAGTGCCCAGTGGATGAAGTCAACAGACGGGCTTACAAGGGGAGCAGTGGAGGCTGCAGGCACCGGTACCATCGAGCCAGACTCCCCTCAAACCTGCCTCAGATGGGCTGGGCCCTGGCCTGGGTGGACGCCAGCCCTCTGGGTGTCAGAAAAGCCAGAAACGAAGATGGCTGGGTGAGGTCTATTGAGGATCCAACGCCGCACGTACACCCTCGGGCTGAATGAAGGAGCCCCTGGGAGAGGTGTCCCATCTGCCAAGGTGCGGCCAGGGCCTGCCTCAGAGGTGGCGGGCAACGCACCCCACAGGCCCCATGGGGCCTCACGGGTCAGCCCTGGTACCCTTCCGCACCCCACACCCACCTGGCAGGGGCCACCCAGGCTCTGACCCACGCGGCCCCACGTTCTGTCCAAACTTGGTGGGAAATGTCATCCTCACAGCTCCTCAGCCCTGGCTCAGCCCCTGCACGGCTGTTTGGGTGGCCAGGAGCTGCCGCAGAGCTGAACACAGGTAGGTTCTGGGAAGGCGGTGCGCCCCGGGACGGCAGGGAAATGCCACGCGTTCCTCCATGACACGAGAAAATGGTGCTGGGGACTTCTCAACGCCAGGACGTGAGGCGCCGGCCCTGTGTGCCCAGGGCCACGGCTCCCCCCACTGAGGGTCTCCCTGGATGGAGCTGGAGCCGCCGGAGCGCCGATGGGGGCTTCTGTGGCCCTGGGGCGAAGCTTCGCTGGACGCCTGCTCAGGCCCCGCAGGTCTGCTCTGCACAGGCAGCTCCTGTCTCACTAGATGCGCCTGGTCGCAGGGAGGAACTCGGGGGGCTTTCTGGCCGCCCCTGTCCCGCAGGCTGGGGGACGCTGCCCAGGCCCGTTTGACCCAAGTCACGGGAGCGTACAGACCGCGGGACCCGGCTGCTCCCCGTGCCTCCCAGGACAGGCCTCCTAGATCCACGCCTGGCGAAGCCAGGGTCCCCGTGGGGCTGGCCGTGTGCAGTCACTCACGGACCTGGAGGCTGCCTCTCCCTCCCAAGCAGAGCTTCTCTGGCCTCTCATAAAGTAGTTTTATTTAGATTTCAAACAAACCAAAGCAGAGAGAAGAGTCGGCCACGGTGAATCCGTCCACTGGTGCTGGGATGTGGCTCCAGGCCCTGGAGCTGACAGGCGGGCCCGGGTCCGAGCTGGCAGTGGCAGGAACGGCCCCCCGCCCACGTTCCCAGCAGCGCCCCCGTGGCTCCTCTGGGGTACGGCCAGTCCGGAAGCTAGGGGGCCCCAGCAGAAGTCGGGGCTCAGCTCCCCTCCCGAGAGGAGAGGTGCGCGGGGCTCTCCCACCCTGGCCGTCCACTGAGCCCCGAGTGACGCGAGCGGCCGTGGGGCAGCCCCTCTTCTCTGAAGCACATGAAAACCCAGAACAAATACGGGAAAGGAGAAAAAGAGCCCAGAACGAAACCACCAGAGGAGACGGGGACCAGCACAAAACCTCCGTGAGGTAGTCTGTCGTCGAGGGAGCCACGGGTCCGGCCCTAGTGAGGTAAACTCTGCGTGTTTATTCTGCGGGGTCAGGACTCCTCCGTGCCCGAGTCGTCCTCGTCGTCCCCGAAGCAGCTGTCGGCCTCCTCGCCCCCCTCGCCGTCCTCGTAGTAGTCGTCGTAGAAGAGGTCAGAGCCCTCGTCGGGCGCAGGCGCCTTGGTCTTCACGCAGTACTCGGCCAGCGTGGTGGGCACCTTCACACCGTCACGCTCCGCGTCCACCTTGGTCCCCAGGACCTGCTTCCTGGGGGGACAGGGCGGGTGAGGGCGCCACCTCTGTGCCTGGACTCGGCCCCTGCCCTGTCCCCTCCTCTCCCCTCCCCCGGGTCCGACGCTCATCACAGCACTCAGGTTTCTCTTAAAACAGCTGCGGTCGGCCGGGTGCGGTGGCTCACGCCTGTAATCCCAGCACTTTGGGAGGCCGAGACGGGCGGATCACGAGGTCAGGAGATCGAGACCATCCTGGCTAACATGGTGAAACCCCGTCTCTATTAAAAAATACAAAAAAACTAGCCGGGAGAGGTGGCGGGCGCCTGTAGTCCCGGCTACGCGGGAGGCTGAGGCAGGAGAATGGCGTGAACCCGGGAGGCGGGGCTTGCAGTGAGCTGAGATCTGGCCACTGCACTCCAGCCTGGGCGACAGAGCAAGACTCCGCCTCAAAAAAAAAAAAAAAAACCGGCTGTGGCGACCCCTTAGGAAACAGCCTTGTGCGTGAGGAGGTCCAGAGGGGAGAAATGACACCGGAGGGGCTAGGGAAGGGCAGGAGGTGCAGGGGGAGGCCGGACGGGCGCAGCACAGTCACACCCACCCGCCCCACCCTGAAGCACACCCCACAGGCACCCAGCAGAGCTAGGAGAAAATAACGATGCCGGGCAACAGGGAGCATCCGGGTAGCCCCACTCGGGGGCACAAGGCTTTCCGGGGTGCAGGAACAATGCCGGGCAACAGGGAGTGCCTGGGCAGCCCCACTCGGGGCACAAGGCTTTCCGAGTGCAGGAGCAAAGGAAGCAGCTGGGAGGGCCACGGACAGGAGGCAGGACCATCCCGGGAGCCAGGAACCAGCACAGGTGAGACGGGAAATGCAGAAAGGGCCCGAGCCTCTCCGTAGCCTTGCCAGGATTCTAAACCCAGGGGGCCTGGCCATCCTGGCCCCTGGCAGGAAGGAAGGCTACGTTAGCTCAGACTTTCTGGAGGGCACCGTGTACACCAGGCCCTACGAGGGGCCTGCCCCCAGCTCCGCCTCCAGGACACACGTCAAGAACGTCCCCCCAGGACTGGCAGCAAAGGGGCTTCCGGGTGCGTCCAGGGCTGGCACAGCAGGGCCGGGCTGCATGCTGACCCCATTTGACAGAAAACAGGAACAAGGCTGCAGCCTCAGGACTCCAACCTGGCCCTTGAGCCCCTATCACGGATCAGGCACGGCTCTGGGCCTGGCTGCTACCGGGGTGTGCAGGTCCGGAGTGGACAGACACCCCCAAGCCCAGCCCACAAGCCCAGTGCTTCCTATGGGAATGCACAAGGCATGAAGGGCAGACGTCTGGCCTCTGGGACGTCCCTGGGCGATGGGACCTGGCAGATTCCATGCTTTGCTTCCGGGCTCTCTGACGGGCTGGGCGGGTGACGGGTGCCCTGAGGATGGCACTGCACGGGTGGTGGCCGTGGGGAGATGCAGGGGAGGGCCAGGGTGTGACCTGACCTGTGCTGTGGAGGTGTAGCCGGTACACCGCCAGCATGAACCATGAGCTGGGGGCGCGTCTGGCGGTGCTATTCACCAAGGACCATCCCTGACCTGGCCGGGCTCCATGGCAGCCCCCCTGGTACAGCTCAGTGGGACTCGGGCTGCCACAAGGCCCACACACACACAGATTTAAAACAGGCGGAAAGCAGCGAGCACGGCAGTCCACATGGGCACGTGAGTTGGTCCGCAGGGAGTTTTGAGGGATAAAAATAGTGTGGCTTTTATTTCTGTGCTGGGATCTCAGGGGGAGGCGCCTCAGGGAGGTGGCCGGGAAGAACTGGGCCAAGGAGCCAGCCACATGGGCCAGGTGAGATGGCCAGGCCAGGGCCGCTGAGGACATCTGCACAGAGGGACGGCCAGGGCCAGCTCCCCCGTGACCTCCAGGGGCCAGCAGGTGCTTGCAGGGCACTTCCCAGGAGGCCGCATGGGACCCGCCCACCATGGCTGCTCAGAGCCGAGACCCCCCAGCACCAGGACGCTGCCCCGGGACGACCCCACGACACCAGCTGCCAGCGAGTGCAGGACGGACGGTGCCCTGGATGCCCGTGGGTCCTGGGGTGAAGAAGACACGTGGATTATGTGTGCAATATTTTAAAGGTCGTTTTTAAGATTCTGCTTATACAAAATAAAAACAAAAATAGGTGAGGCCTCTGTAAGGAAATCTGTGCAATCTCACTCTGAGAAAAACAAGCAGACAAGAAAGGCCTCTACGTAACAGGAAGTGCAAGAACCCTTAAGTGTCAACCCATCAAGAAAGCCTCGCCTACGTATACAGACACGCCCATCTCACGTTCATGCGAGCACAGGCACCCCAGAGAAGAGGCTGTGGGGGTCAGCTCTGGGGCACGAGGGCAACGGGAGGAGAGGGAGGGCCGTGGGTCACCACACACAGCCACGTAGGTGAAGCGGACGGCAAGTACAGAAGGCGCCAGGAGGCAGCTGCACAGCCATCCCCAGAGCTCGCCAGGCCAAGAGCCTGCAGGGACATACGCCCGACACAAGTAAGGCCAAGACCCCTGACTGACAGTCACTGGGCACACACAGCACAACCCCATTTCCTCATTAAAACATGGACGTATATTAAACTGAAAAGTCTGGAAAAATTTATGAAAACATTAACCACTAGGCTCGGGGCAGGGGCTCACGCCTGTCATCCCAGCATCTTGGGAGGCTGAGGTGGGGAGATCACCTGAGGTCAGGAGTTTGAGACCAGCCTAGCTAAGATGGTGAAATCCCACGTCTACTAAAAATTACAAAAATTAGCCAGGCATGGTGGTGTGCACCTGTAATCTCAGCTACTCCGGAGAACGAAGCAGGAGAATTGCTTGAACCCGGGAAGTGGAGGCTGCAGTGAGCCGAGAGAGATTGCGCCACTGCACTCCAGCCGGGTCAACCGAGTAAAACTCTGTCTCAAAAAAAAAAAAAAAGAGGAAAAGGGGCAAGAGGCTAAGCTTGAACCTGGCTGGACCCTCTGCCACTAGGCCCGGCCTCCATCTGTGACTGGCACCCTGTAAACGGGCACCAGGAAGCTCCGCCACCCTCACCAGGACGGCGGGGCTGGGCGGCTGTGGGATCAGGGCCAGGGTGCAGGCCAGAGCTGAGTCTCCCCTCCCGTGACACCCCACCCACGCTCACCGGATGATGTCTGTGTACTCCCGATCCTTCCCCTTGCTCTCTTTCCACTTCCTGTACATCACGGAGGCGTCCACGTTGGCGGGCGAGAAGGTATTGGGCTCATTGAGGAGAGAGATCACACTCAGGAGGATGGTCCTGCGGGGAGAATGGGTTGGAGTGGGGTGGCCCAGGACACCCCAGCCTTCCGGCTCTTCTCCGGCCCTCAGGGTCACGGGGAAACCTGGACCCACCCAGCAGGTGACTTTTATCTGGCCTCATGGCCTCTGCTCGTGTCTCAGGCCCCCAGAACAGCAGGGGCTGGACCTGCATCAGCCTCTTCCCTCCCACGCCAAGACCAGGGAGGGCAGAAAGGTGCAGACCCCTCTGTCAGACCTGGGGCTGCTCTCACGCCCACATGTCCTGCCTGGGCTGCACTCCAGAACACATGGGCAACATGGGCCAGTGCCTGTACGTGGGACGACGCCCGGGTGGCACAGGTCGCACGTGGTGACCAACCCAGAGACAGCTGGGGAAGGAGAAGACCCCAGCACTGAGGCGGGTGGGACATATCTACATGGTTCCAGAGAGTGGGGCTGGCCTGGGGCCTTGGTGGGAGTCCGCACAGACACCACAGTGCTGCAGGCCCCATGAAAGCACCCACCGTGTAGGTACAAGGAGGCCCAGGATCGCCAGCTGGCAGGTCCCAAACCAGGCCTCGGCGCCATGGCCCGTGGGGGAGCCCAACCTACCTCACGTTCTGGGTGGACATGGTGGGTGGGGCCAGCCTGCTGGTCTGGGTGGACACAGAGCGTGGGGCCGGCCTACCTGACGTTCTGGGTGGACACAAGAGGGAGCCCGGCCTACCTGACGTTCTGGGTGGATACGGAGGGTGGGGCCGGCCTACCTGACGTTCTGGGTGGACACAAGAGAGAGTACGGGTAGTCGATGGGGAACTTGAGGCGCGCCTGCAGGGGCAGAAGTCGGGTGGCTCAGTTCAGCCCAGCCCCAGGCCCTGCCCTGGCTCACAGGGTGCCTGAGGCCATCCCACTCCCAGTGCTGGTGTGCTGGGGGTAAGGCTCGGGCCGTGTGCCTGAGAGTGTGTGTGAGGGACGCCCTATCCCAGCCAAGGCAGGGACTCTCATGGGCCTGGGGTCAAGTCCCCAGCAGGCTGCCTCAAGCCTTTTCCGAGTCACCTGAGCTGATTCCAGCTCCTACGCAGTCCAGGTGGTCGCGGCCCGGCCCAGCACAGCCGCTGGGGAACGTAGGCACTGGCTGCCCAAGTGGCTCCAGGCCTGTGGCAGCCCAGGTCAGGCACATGGGACCCGGGCCAGGGGCACCCACCAGCCGACAGAACGGACTGGCAGGGGCTCCAGGCTCCCCTCGGATGGAGCTGAGGCCCAAGACCAGGCTGCCCCTCCAGGGCCTTGGCAGCCAGGGTGTGGGGAGGGTTTGCACAGACGACTGCTCACTCAGCAAACACTGACACCTGCCGGGGCCCGGGCCACCAGAGGGGATGAGTCAGCATGGCCGTCTGCCCTCAGGTGTCCGGTCTTGGGGGGTCAGGTAGGCAGACCCACAGGTCACAGAAGCCTGGCAGGACTTCCCTGTCAGCATCGCCCCCTGTGGCCACCCAGGCCCTGGGGGTCCAGGCCTGCTGGCAAGGAAGGCCACAGAGGAAGGACTGCAGCCACGTGCCGGGTGACAGATCTGTCTGGCCTGCGGCCTGGGGTGTGATGCCACCCACGGCCCTCCTGGGCCCCAGCAGGTAAACAAGGAAGCCTCACTGTTTCCTTGCTGGGCCCCAGTGCCAGGCACGGGGGTGTCTGGGTCAGGGGTCCTGGTGGCACTCAGCACTCCAAGAGGCTGAAGGCAGCACCCCCAAAAAGCAACTGTTGGCGAGGTCCCTCCTGGACAGGGAGGGCTCTCAGGGGTTCTTGGGGGGGTGTCCTCTGTTTGACAGGGAACTCACTGGGGCCCCATGAGGTAAGGGACTTGGCCGCAGCCACAGAGCAAGGCTGGAACTTCAGGCTCAGAACTGCCCAGCAGTTCCCCAAGACTTCGGGCCCCCCAAGCCTGGTGCAGGCCTCACCTGCACCGAACCCCGCTAAGTCCCAACGAGCCTCTTATTTTCAGCACCTCCAAAAACGTCTTTTACCCGGAGCAAACCCAGGCTCCGAAAAGGAAAGCCCCCCTGCCAAAAGCACACAGCAAGTCCGCTGGGGAGGGCTCTCTCTGCTGGCCCCTGCCCCAGGGCTCACTCTGGCTCCTGAAGGAACAGCGGCTGCAGGCAGTGGCTGGGCAGCAGCGGTGGCCCTGGGCACTCAGCAGCTCCTGTATTTCCATGCTCCCCCAACGCCCTCCCAGGCACACGGGGAAGGGAGAGCCCTGGTGGGTGGCAGCACCTCCCCGTGTCTCAACGCTGGCTTCTGAGGACTGACCCTGCGGCAGATGTCTAGAGATCCCCTCCCCAGGAAATCCGGAAAACCGGATTATCCCCTAATGCTGGTCCAGGAGGCTCTGCCCAATCCCTGGCAACCGGTCTGGTGGGCAGCAGTCAGAAACCCGCATCCCTTCCTTCTAGAACAGCAGCCGCCTCACAGGCCTGGCCTCGAGGTGGGGCCGCCCCTGCTCACAGCCAGCTGCTCCCCCAAGCAGACAAAAGGGGCTGGGGGAGGGGGCTGCTAAAACCAGTTGGCAACCTCAAGGCCCAAACTCTGTTCCCTGTGTGGGGACGCAGGATTCCAGATGCAGAACCCAAGGACGTCCCACCCTCTGCTGTAATCCAGAACATCAGCTCACGAATCGCCCCCAGCAGACCAGGCTGCTGCCCTCACAGCCGCTGAGCGAGCGCGGTTCAGACATTAATTAGCCCGAAGAGCAGACACACACTGTCTGAGAGGCATCGGTTCCTCGGCCCCATGCCCGCAGCTGGCCGGGGCAGAGCAGGCCCGGCTGTGCCCAGGCTCTTGGCAGGCAGTGATGGCGGGAGGGGGGATTCCTGGACAGGGTGCACGTTCCCCACCTCTCACACAGGGCCCCTCACTTTGTCCCTCTGGCCCCAAGGACGAGGTCCTTGAACTCCACAAGGAGTCAAAGGTCACGTGTGGATCGTGAGATCAAGAAAACTGGCCAGGCTTTGGCCGGAGTCCTTTCCACACTGGACAGAAACAGCCTCCCTGCTCCCCACAGCAACAAAAACATCAAGAAACTGCTTGGAATTAAACCGCCAGAGGGCAGAAGGAATGGCCCAGAACTCGGGGTTTGGGTCACAGGAAGCCACCTGTTCAGTGGAATCCGAGAAAGGCCAAGGCCAGCTGGGATGAACCAGCCCGGAGCTTCTGAGGTCGGGGTCCGGGACGCGGGCCGGAGCCGGGGGCCCAGGGAGAGCTGCAGGGAGCAGGTGGGAGGGACGCCCCTACCTCGGCCTTCCCGAGGACGCAGGTTACATAAACCCGGGGATGGAGCCCAGGGCGCCTGGCCGGCTGCTATCGGCAAGGGTGGCCGCTTTCCAGGCAGGTCCCGGCTGCCAAGGCTCATCCGGGCCTTTGTTGGAGCCTGAGCGAGTGGCCGCGCCAGCCACCCCCAGGCTGGCCTCGCTCCCCCGCTCACAGGCCCAGCTCCCCAACAATAGCAGCTGCGGGGTCTGGGGGGGCCTCTTTGTCTCCTCCGGGGAGGGCGGGGAGGGCAGCTGAAAGGCCGGGCGGCCTGGGCTCCGCTCCCTCTTTCTCGCAGGGGCGGAGGGGGAGGCAGCCGGGGTCGAGTCCCCCCAGGGAAGAGATGGGCAAGAGCCCCACGCGCAGATGATACCGGGAGGCCCCGGGCCACCCCTCTGGGGGCCAGGCGACTACCTGGGGACCGGACGGTGCGTTCAAGGGAACTGAGGATTTTCGGGGACCGCAGCAGAGGCTGAAGGTCCCCGAGACCGTCCGAGGAGGGGGCCGAGCACACCTGGGTGGGGGGACCTGGCCATAGAAGGGAAGCGAGCCCAAGCCAGGAGGCTGCGCGGCCCGCCCGGGAACAGCGCTGGACCGCGGGGCAGGGAGCTGGTTCCTGGCCGCCGAGGTCGCTCGTGGGCTCAGGGACCCGGGCGGGGGTCGCCGCGCTCACCTTGAAGTAGCCGCCCTCGTAGTAGGTGTTGGGGGGCCCGAAGATGGCCACCTCCCAGTTGTACAGGTCGCCCTCGTCCACCAGGGTCACGCGGAAGCCCTCGACCGGTTCTTCCTGCAGCCCCTTGAGCTCCAGCAGCAGCGCCTTCTGCGAGCTGGGCACTAGCGGCCGGGCCATGGCGGCGGCGGAGGGGCCCGGGGTCGGCGCCGCGCGGGGCCGCGCGACCACCGCGAGCCCGCGAGACGGGCCGGGCCGCGCACCGTCACGGGGAGAGGCCGGCCTCGGTGGCCGCCGCCTGGCCTCCTCCTCTGCGCCGCCGCCGCCGCCGGGGACCCCGAGGCGCTTCCACCAGCTCTGGCCCGCCGCCCACCAGCGCTCGGCCTTGCCGGCCCGGTGCGCCCCGCCCCCCGCCGCCTGCGCGCTCGCGGCCCCGACTGCGCCTGGCGCCGCGGGCCCGCGCAGCCGACCTCGGCCTGGCGCGCCCGCCCGCGGGCACGCCGGGATGGAGGTCCGCCCCGGTTCCGCTTACCGCGCCGGGGAGCGCCGCCGCCGGAGGGAGGGGTCGAGCGCGCAGCCCTGGGAGGCGCTTCCGATCGCCGCCGCCGTCGCCCCAGCTCGACCAGCACGCGGACGCTGTGCGCAGGGAGGCGGGCAGGGCTGCTCTGCGCTGTGGCTGGCCCGATCCCCCAGCTTTGGGGTCGTTTTGTGACGTCCCGGCACGGGGCGGGGCCGCGGGCGGTGAACGGGGCGCGGGGCGAGGTCCTGACCGGGGCCGGAGGGGCAAGGCCGGTCCCCCCGGCGCGACCCCGCGTCCGCGCCTCCGTTTCCCCGTCTGTACAGGGGACGGGCGCGAAGTCTGTCCTGGGGCGCGCTGACCTCGCGGAGGGGAGGAACGAGCGGGAGCGAGGCGGGGTCTGCAGACCCGGCTTCCAGGCGCGGCGCTGCCTCAGTTCCCCCGACAGCGGGAGCTCTGAGAAGTGGGCGAGGTCGGGGAGGGTTCTGAGGGCCGGGAGGGGGCCAGGGCTTTCCTGGTCTCCGGTTGAAGTCACCATGTGGTGTGAGCCGGGTGCAGGCGCTGGAGCCATCAGAGGTTGGCAAGGTGCTCCTGCCCCCCAGAGAAACTGGGAAAGAGGCTCCCCCCGGCCAGCATCGGCTCAGCACCTGACCCGGGAGAGGCGCCAGCCCCACGGAGCCTCCACCCCAAGCTGAGCCCGAGCCTGGCTGTGTCCTCCTCCCAGCCTGACCTTTGTCCCACCCGAATCTTTTTTTTTGAGACAGAGTCTCCCCGTCGCCCAGGCTGGAGCGCAGTGGCACAATCTCACTGCAGCCTCCGCCTCCAGGGTTCAAGTGAGCCTCCTGCCTCAGCCTCCCGAGTAACTGAGATTACAGGTGTGCGCCACCACACCTGGCTAATTTTGTCTTTTTAGTAGAGATGGGGTTTCACCATGTTGGCCAGGCTGGTCTCGAACTCCTGACCTCAAGTGTGTTATGTTTTGAAAGGAAGGCGAGGGTGCGGTTTGGAGTAACAAAGTGATCCGTCTGCTTCAGCCTCCCAAAGTGCTGGGATTATAGACATGAGCCACTGTGCCTGGCCCCCCAGAGTCTTGACCCCACCTGACTTCTGACCTGGCTGAGTGGCTGCCCAGACACCGCATGCTCCTTGCCGTGAAGCTTGGTCGGGAGAAATGGCCGTGCTGAGGACGGGGCAACCCAGCCTCCCCTGAGTGGTGCCTGTGACTGCGGTGGCCCTGCCCTTGGACTGTGCCAGTGGCATTGTTGTTATGTCCTGGGTACACACAGCTGCATCAACACATAGGCGGGGACCAGGGCCACTCCCTCCCACAGGTGCCCCAACACCGTGAAGATCTCTTCTTCCGTACACTCCACATCCCAGAAGCACTGTGGGTGCGGGAGGTTTTCTTTTCTTTTTTTTTTTTTTGGGAAGGAGTCTTGCTCTGTTGCTCAGGCTGGAGTGCTGTGGCACCATCTTGGCTCACCGCAACCTCCGCCTCCTGGATTCAAGTGATTCTCTTGCCTCCGCCTCCGGAATAGCTGGGATTACAGGCATGCGCCCGCACGCCTGGCTAATTTTTGTGTATTTAGTAGAGACCGGGTTTCCCCATGTTGGTCAGACTGGCCTCGAACTTCTGACCTGAGGTGATCCACCCACCTCGGCCTCCCAAAGCGCTGGGATTACAGGCGTGAGCCACCACGTCCAGCCTGGGTGGGGGAGATTTTCAAGCCCCTCCAGCTGGGTCCCACAGGGCCCCGACCCCCAGGGAGGCTCAGGCTCATACCGCCCTGAAGCCAGGAACACCAGGGGATTCCACTTGCCTGCTTGGGGGGTCCCTACTCTGTGGGAATGAGTTCAAATTGGACTGCCTCAAGCCCTGGCTGCAGGGAGGGGTCATCCCATCAGTTTCCAGGGTCCCCACCCTGGGCTACAATGATTGGTTCAGGAGCAAGCATGTGACTCCTGACATCCAATGAGATTCAGCCCTGGGGCGTTTCTCTGGGATCACAGAGCTGGGGTGGTTGAGCTGGAAGGACCCAGGCCTGGAGTGACGGGATCATGTCATCACCGGGCCTGCCAACAAAGGCGGCATCACGGGAAAGCTGAGCTGGCTGATGAGAAGGGAAACGTTAATAAGTGTTATTAACGTGGTCTTGGATCCAGCTGTTCCCTGACCTCCCCTGGATGTTCCAATGATGCAAGCCCATACATTCTCACCCTGTTGATTTGTTTTGAGACAGAGTCTCTCTGTGTCACCCAGGCTGGAGTGCAGTGGCGCAATCTCACCTCATTGCAACCTCTGCCTCCCAGGCTTCAGCAATCCTCCTACCTCAGTCTTATAAGTAGCTAGGATCACAGGCATGCACCATCACACCCAGCTACTTTTTGAATGTTTAGTAGAGATGGGGTTTTGCCATGTTGGCCAGGCTGGTCTCCATCTCTCAGCCTCAAGTGATCCTCCTGCCTTGGCCTCTTAAAGTACTGGAATTACAGGCGTGAGCCACCACGCCCAAGTTTTCTGAGTTTCTTTTCCTTTCCTCCCTCCCTCCCTCCCTTCCTGTTGCTCAGGCTGGCCTTGAACTCCTGGGCTCAAACAGTCCTCCCACCTCAGCCTCCCAGGTAGCTGGGACCACACGTGCACACCACCACAACCAGGTTAAATTCCTTCTTTGTGCCGGGCACGGTGGCTCACGCCTGTAATCCCAGCACTTTGGGAGGCCGAGGAGGGCAGATCACCTGAGGTCGGGAGTTCGAGACCAGCCTGACCAACATGGAGAAACCCTGTCTCTACGAAAAATACAAAGTTAGCCAGGCGTGGTGGCGGGCGCCTGTAATCCCAGCTACTTGGGAGGCTGAGGCAGGAGAATCACATGGACCCGGGAGGCGGAGGTTGCAGTGAGCCGAGATTAAGCCGCTGCACTCCGGCCCGGGCAACAGGAGCGAAACTCCGTCTCAAATAAATAAATACGTAAAAATAAATCCCTTCTTCGTTAATTAAGCCAGTTTGAGTTCGGTTTTCCATCACATGGCACGGAAGAGCCTTAAATTCACATCTAGTTTCTGCCGTGACCTTGGAAATAGTCCTCAAACGTTAAACCGAGTCTCAGGTTTTGCTTTTGTTTTTATTTTTTATTTTATTTTTGAGATGGAGTCTTGCTCTGTCACCCGGGCTGGAGTGCAGTGGCTCCATCTCGGCTCACTGCATCCTTTGCTTCCCGGGTTCAAGCGATTCTCCTGCCTCAGCCTCCCGAGTAGCTGGGACTACAGGCGCCCGCCACCTCGCCTGGCTAATTTTGTGTATTTTTTTTTTTTGAGACAGAGTCTCACTCTGTCGCCTAGGCTGGAGTGCAGTGGCACGATCTCCGCTCACTGCAAGCTCCGCTGCCTCCCAGGTTCACGCCGTTCTCCTGCCTCAGCCTCTCAAAGTGCTGGGATTACAGGCGTGAGCCACTGCACCTGGCTCTACCCCCCGCCCCGCCACACACATATATATATATATATGTGAAACAGTATATATTACAGTGGTGAGCCACTGCGCCTGGCCTTATTTATTTTTGAGGCAGAGCTTTGCTCTGTTGCCCAGGCTGGAGTGCAGTGGTGCGATCTTGACTCACCACAACCTCCGCCTCCCGGGTTCAAGCAATTCTCCTGCCTCAGCCTCCTGAGTAGCTGGGATTACAGGCACCCACCACCACACCCGGCTAATTTTTGCATTTTTAGTAGAGACAGGGTTTCACCACGTTGGCCAGGCTGGTCTCAAACTCCTGACCTCAGGTGATCCTCCCACCTCAGCCTCCAAAAGTGCTGGGAGTACAGGCCTGAGCCACTGCGCTGGGCCCGAGTTTCAGTTTTTTAATCCGAAAGTGGGTTAGATACCGTAGTTGTGTAAAGCTCTACCTGTGGAGCCCGAGATGTCACCGAGACACTTACAGGATGGTGTCTTGCTGCTCTCATGCCTTTTTGGGAAGACAGACATGACTTCAGAAGGCAGAGGGGTGCGTGTGGGAGGATATGGTCCTCAGGAGAGAGGGACATGGAGCCAGGACGCGCACGCGCGCACACACACACACACACACACACAATGTTTCTTAAGCAGCCAGGTGTGATGGTACACATCTGTGGTCCCAGCTACTTGGGAGGCTGAGGCAGGAAGATTGCCTGAGCCCAGGAGTTAGGGGCTGCAGTGAGCTATGATTTTGCCACTGCACTCCAGCCCGAGCAACAGAGCGAGACCCTGTCTGAAAAATAAATAAATAAATAAAGGAAAAACGCAAAAGGCTGTGGGGCCCGTGTGCTTCCAGACGCATCAGAACCGGCTTCCAGGTCAGCTTTCACTGTGCAGTCCAGGGCCAGTTCCTCACCATGGAAGAGCGAATAAGGCCCCCGAGATGTCCACATCCTGATCCCCAGAAGCTCAAAAGGGACTCTGCAGGTGTGATAAGAACCCCGAGGGCCGGGCGCGGTGGCTCAAGCCTGTAATCCCAGCACTTTGGG
>NW_016806289.1:40933-43935 GCF_001698545.2 Rhinopithecus bieti
CTCCCCCTCTCCTCCTTTCCCCTCCCTTCACCTCCCCTCTGCTCCCCTCCCCTCCGCTCCCCTCCTGTCCCCTTCCATTCCCTTCCCCTTCCCTTGCCATCCTTCCCTCTCTCCTTCTCTTCCTTCCCTTCCATGTGCAAATCTAGGTTCTGGGGATTCAGCACTGAACAAAAGCAGCAAACTTCTTGCCCTTGGGTTCATAGGGAAAGAGGCCACCAACCAGCAGATAAAGACATAAATAAGCAGTTTCTAAAGAATACCAGGGCCTAGAGAGCCACCGGGATGGGGTAGGAGGGCATCTCGGACTCAGGAGGCGACATTTGAGCAGAGACCAGGTGGAGTGGGGAAGCAGCAGGCAGGGCTGCGGGAACGGTGCTGCAGGGAGCGGGAACAGCATGTCCAGGGCCCTGAGGTGGGGACAGCGCGACTGGCTAGAGGCCCAGGGTCTGGGTGGTGAGTGGGGGACAGAGGTGAGGAGAAGCTGGGGAGCCTCCTGCTCAGCTGTCCTGAGTGCCGACTTTATTCCCAGACATGGCAGCAGTGATGGCCAGAGAGTCCGGCCCATCCACCCAACCCGGCCGCCCAGCACTGCGCTCCCAGAAGCAGCTCCCGGGCTGCATGTGACTGGCCAGCTGGGTTTCTCTGAACCCATCGCTGAGGCCAGGGGAGGGAATGGTCTGACTGGCTAATGGGGACTGGGGGTCTGGGTGGGCGAGAGTGTTGGCTGGACCAGCCGGGAGCGGTGAATGGAGGGCAGGCAGGGTGCTCAGGATGCTGTCCACAGGCGCGGCGAGGGCCACTGTGGAGCCCGCGAAGGGTCTTGCCGTGGCCTCAGTGCTCAGACGGATTGGGTGAGGCGTCCACAGAGACCAGAATCTCTGAAGGAGCTCAGGGTCCAGGGAGCTGGCCAGAAGCTCCACCTTGGATGTGTCAGGCCTGGGATGTCCTCAAAGAGATGCCCAAGGGGCGGCTTTTGGGCTGGGGCAGATCAGCGCTGGGGACCCAGATGCGAATTTGAGAATCCTTGGCCACCAGGCCGTAACTGAAGCCTGGTGAGCCGGGGAGGAGGACCCTCGGGAGGAGGGGAGGCCATGGACGGAGCCACCAGGAGGGAAGGAGGATTCTCGGGAGGAGGGGAGGCCATGGACGGAGCCACCAGAAGAGCTGGAGAGAGAGAGGAAGCCTCCAAGGGGGCTGCGGGGTGGGGCAGGAGCCTGTGGGTGCTGCCAGAGGGGGTTGCTGCGCTCTACGCTGCTGGGAGGCCAGGGAGGACGGCTCAGCTTCCCGTCTGCGCTGGCGAGGGTCACGCCAGGATCAGGACAGACCCGGCCCGCGGGCCCTGAGAGCAGGCGCAACAGGCGGCACAGGGTCAGGGATCAGGGAGGACCGGGGGAGCTGGGAAGGGCAGGGGAGGTGGGCTTTGGTTGGCCTTGGTCTGAAGGGACCGGGGTGGAGTGTGAGCTGCACCCTGGGGCCAGCTTTGGTGTCCTCTAATTGATTACTCCTGGAGGCCTCTGTGTCCTGCGTCCCTGTCCCGGTATCCAGGATTTAAGCCGACCTCAGCCTGCCTGGCTGTGGGCTTCAGAGGACAGGGGCCTCTCCTGTGTTTTGTGTCCTGCTGCTCAGCCCCCAGCCCATGCTCACCCAAAATGCTCAGGCATATGACCTGTAAGGGGCTCTTGTCACAGCCTAACAGCAGCTATGGATGGAGTGGGCACCTTTCATTAATATCTGTTGCCCATTGCTGCATAACATGTCACCTCGAGTTTAGTAGCCCTACAACCACAACTGTCATTTATTCGGCTCCTGAGTCTGCACAGCAGGAGCCCGTCAGCACAGGCATCACAGCTGGTGCCCCGTCCAGAGGGTGAGCATCCTGCTGTGACCCAGCCTTGTAAGGAGCTCCAGTCCCAGAGGGGATGTGGGTTCCACCTCTCCATCTGCCTCTGGAGCGGGGAGTGGAAACATTACTGTGGGCTGGGCGCGGTGGCTCACGCCTGTAACCCCAGCACTTTGGGAGGCTGACGCAGGCGGATCACCCAAGGTTGGGAGCTTGAGACCAGCCTGGCTAACATGGTGAAACCCCATCTCTACTCAAAATACAAAGGTTAGCGGGTGTGGTGGCAGGCGCCTGTAATCCCAGCTACTCGGGAGGCTTGAATCCGGGAGGCAGATGTTGCAGTGAGCTGAGATCGTGCCACTGCACTCCAGCCTGGGCGGCAGAGCAAGACTCTCTCAAAAACAAACAAGCAAACAAACAAACAAAACCGCACAAAACCCTAGAGAAGTGGGTTCTCGGGAGCTTCCAAGAGCTGAACACGTGGAGATGCCTGGTGCCCTACGCATACCTCCCTGTGTGTCCCTTCCTCTGTTATCTTTTGCCACATCCTTTATAGTAAACCACGAAACACAAGTGTTTCCGAATTCCGTGAGCTGCTCCAGCAAATCAAATCCAAAGGGGTGGTGGGAACCTGATTGAACCCGGTCAGCCAGAAGTCCTAGAAGCCCAGATTGGCAACTGGTGTCTGAAGAGGGAGCAGGCTTGGGGACTGAGCCCTCGACCTGTGGGATCTGACGCTATCTTTGGGTAGAAGGTGTTGGAGATGAATTAAGAGGACACCCAGCTGGCGTCCGTCACTCCCACGTGCAGTCACATAAGTCTTTTCTGTGTGGACGACTGTGACGTGGTGGTGAGAGCAGGGGAGAAACACAGCTTGAGTGTTCCCTACGTCCGGTGGGACCCCCTCCCATTTAACAGGAGAGACTGAGGCCAAGGGAGTGAAGTCACCTGCCAGCAACCGTTCCGATTCCAGATTCACTTTTTTTTTTTTTTTTTTTTGAGACAGAGTCTTGCTCTATCGCCCAGGCTGGAGTGCAGTGGCGCAATCTCTGCTCACTGCAAGCTCCTCCTCCTGGGTTCACGTCATTCTCCTGCTTCAGCCTCCCGAGTAGCTGGGACTACAGGCGCCGCCACCTCGCCTGGCTAATTTTTTTTTTTTTTT
>NW_016806289.1:45520-47022 GCF_001698545.2 Rhinopithecus bieti
CGGGCCTCCCCTCCCCACCAGCACCCCCAGCCTGGGCC
Source organism: Rhinopithecus bieti (assembly GCF_001698545.2). Lineage (NCBI taxonomy): Eukaryota > Metazoa > Chordata > Mammalia > Primates > Cercopithecidae > Rhinopithecus > Rhinopithecus bieti. Next base: position 45,559 of record NW_016806289.1, read on the forward strand.
TCCTCCCTCCTCCCACCACCTACCCAGCCTGGGCCTCCTCCTCCCAGCTCCCACCCAGCCTGGTCTCCCTCCTCCCAGCACCCCCCAGCCCAGGGCTCCTTCCTCCCAGCCCCTACCCAGCTTGGCCTCCCTCCTTCCAGCCTCCTCCCAGCCTCCACCCAGCTCAGGCCTCTCCTCCCCACAGCTCCCATCCAGCCTTGGCTTCCCAGCTCCAACCACGGACCGGCCTCAGGACCTCTGCAAGGGCAGTGACACTGCCTTTCCCCAGATCTCCCTCACCTCCTCCCTGGTCTCCTCCAGGTCTCCCCTCAAACGTCACCTCCCCTGACCCCTAACTCCTTTCTTCCTGTTTTCTTCCTCATGGTCATGCTGTGTCACTCCCTGTCCCACATCCCTGTGAGCTTCGCATCTCCCACCAGAGCATGAGCACCTGCCCCCCAGGGCGGGAAGTTCGTCTTGGTTACAGCCCTGGTGCCTGGAACACTGCCCTGCACACAGTAGGCGCTCAGTAAATGTCTGTTCAATCAACCAAAAGGTGTCTGTCTGGGGCATCTGGCCCCTGTGAAGAAGGAATTAATGAAGTCAACTCTAACCTAATAGTAGTAGTAATAGAAATTTTAGCCGTGCGCAGTGGTTCACACCTGTCATCCCAGCACTTTGGGAGGCCGAGGCGGGCGGATCACGAGGTCAGGAGATCGAGACCATCCTGGCTAACACGGTCAAACCCCATCTTTACCAAAAATACAAAAAATTAGCTGGGCATGGTGGTGCGTGCCTGTAGTCCCAGCTACTCGCAGGCTGAGGCAGGAGAATGGTGTGAACCCAGGAGGCGGAGCTTGCAGTGAGCCGAGATGGTGCCACTGTACTCCAGCCTGGGTGACAAAGCGAGACTCCGTCTCAAAAAAAAAAAAAAAAAAAAAAAAGAAATTTTAAAATCCTCTTAAAGTAGCTGCAAAGTGTGACCACCCCTTACACTCAAGTTAAAATAGAATATTAACAGCCTGTTTTCTCTCTGTAGTCAGTGGACCTTATCTATACTCTCCAACTCCACATTCCTCAAAGTTTATTACAGGCCCAGTGAGTTCCTGCTTACCTCCCTAGCACGGCTGCAGGGTCACAAGACCGATAAGTTTAGGTTGTAAGACATGTTTTTCTCAAGATGTAAGAAATGTTAGCCAGGCGTGATGGCTCACACCTGTAATCCAGCACTTTGGGAGGCCGAGGTGGGCGGATCACGAGGTCAAGTGATTGAGACCATCCTGGCCAACATGGTGAAACCCCGTCTCTACTAAAAATATAAAAATTAGCTGGGCGTGGTGGTGCTTGTCTGTAGTCCCAGCCACTCGGGAGCCTGAGGCAGGAGAATCGCTTGAACCCGGGAGGCAGAGGCTGCAGTGAGCCAGGATCGTGCCCCTGCACTGTAGCCTGGTGACAGAGCGAGACTCCATCGCAAAAAAAAAAAAA
>NW_016806289.1:47621-65656 GCF_001698545.2 Rhinopithecus bieti
AAAGAAATTTTAAAATCCTCTTAAAGTAGCTGCAAAGTGTGACCACCCCTTACACTCAAGTTAAAATAGAATATTAACAGCCTGTTTTCTCTCTGTAGTCAGTGGACCTTATCTATACTCTCCAACTCCACATTCCTCAAAGTTTATTACAGGCCCAGTGAGTTCCTGCTTACCTCCCTAGCACGGCTGCAGGGTCACAAGACCGATAAGTTTAGGTTGTAAGACATGTTTTCTCAAGATGTAAGAAATGTTAGCCAGGCGTGATGGCTCACACCTGTAATCCAGCACTTTGGGAGGCCGAGGTGGGCGGATCACGAGGTCAAGTGATTGAGACCATCCTGGCCAACATGGTGAAACCCCGTCTCTACTAAAATATAAAATTAGCTGGGCGTGGTGGTGCTTGTCTGTAGTCCCAGCCACTCGGGAGCCTGAGGCAGGAGAATCGCTTGAACCCGGGAGGCAGAGGCTGCAGTGAGCCAGGATCGTGCCCCTGCACTGTAGCCTGGTGACAGAGCGAGACTCCATCGCAAAAAAAAAAAAAAAGAAATGCTGTAGTACTTGATTACCTGCCTTTGTTTCTCGCTTCTGTAACTTGCTTCCCACCTCACGTAGTTCCTGCCTTAAGCTGGTTTAAAAGTAGGAAAAGCCCCTTTGTTCGGGGCTCAGACTTTCTGGACGTCTGTCCGGCTGAGCCGGTGATCAGCTTGGTAAACTCTCCCGAACCTTCTTCGGTCTCTCCAGTCCTCGTCCAGCAACACCAGGACCCTCTGGTCTCCCTCCCTGCAGCAGCAGCGCCTGCTTACACTTGACCAAATACTGTGCTCAACATTTAACACAGCTGGCATTTTTCTTCTTTCCTTTTTTTTTTTTTTTTTTGAGGCGGAGTCTCACTCTGTCATCAGGCTGGAGTGCAATGGCACGATCTCAGCTCACTGCAACCTCCACCTTCCGGGTTCAAGCGATTCTCCTGCCTCAGCCTCCCGAGTAGCTGGGATTACAGGCGCCCGCCACCACGCCCGGCTAATTTTTGTACTTTTAGTAGAGATGGGGTTTCACCATGTTGGCCGGGATGGTCCGGATCTCTTGACCTTGTGATCCGCCCGCCTCAGCCTCCCAAGGTGCTGGGATTCCAGGCGTGAGCCACTGCGCCCAGCCTGTGCTGAACATTTAACACAGCTGACATTTCATTTTTCCATTTTTTTTTTTGAGACAGGGTCTCACTGTGTTGTCCAGGCTGGAGTGCAGTGGTGCAATCAGGGTTCACAGCAGCCTCCACCTCCTGGGCTCAAGCGATCCTCCTGCCTCAGCCTCCCAAACTGCTGGGATTACAGGTGAGAGCTGCTACACAGAGTCAACGGGTAGATATCTCGCTCCCCACAATCTCACAGGCAAGGCCCCACAGTCAGCCTGAGGGTCAAATCCGACCCGCTGCCTGCTTTTGTAAATAAACCTTTATCGGGCCGGGCGTGGTGGCTCACGCCTGTAATCCCAGCACTTTGGGAGGCTGAGGCGGGTGGATCACCTGAGGTCGGGAGTTCAAGACCAGCCTGACCAACATGGAGAAATCCTGTCTCTACTAAAAATACAAAATTAGCCAGGCGTGGTGGCACATGCCTGTAATCCCAGCTACTCGCGAGGCTGAGGCAGGAGAATTGCTTGAACCTGGGAGGCGGAGGTTGCAGTGAGCCGAGATCGCACCATTGCACTCCAGCCTGTGCAAAAAGAGCGAAACTCCATCTCAAAACAAACAAACAAACAAACATAAATAATAAACCTTTATCGAAACGTAACCACGTCAGTCCACGGACGTGTGGCCTGTGGCAGCTTCAGACCGGAACCACAGAGCTGAATGTCAGGATGGAGGCCACCACGCAAAGCTGAAATGTTCACTCTCTGACCCCTTATGGAAGAAGGCTGTCAGCCCTGCTGCCGCCTCTGGGGTGGGTTCGATTCCTTGCCTCAGGGAGGAACCCGAGGACTTACTGCAGGCCACTTGTGTGCCGCTAGTGTGACTCGGACGCTCCTGTGGAGGGCACCAGGGAGTGGCCAGGGAGCACCGTGGCCAGCGTAGGGGCCACTGCAGGACCCTGGGTGGGCTGCGAACCCCTGGGCCTCACTCCCCCATCAGTCCCAGGCAGGCCTTATGCTAGTGGCCTGTTACTTCCTCTGGGACATATAGGGAAACTGAGGCTCAGGGCAGCCCCATGGTCTGGCCAAGGGTCCCAGAGAGGAAGTGGCCAACCTCAGGACTTATGCTTGTTCCTTCTGGGAGCTCAGCTTCATGGTGAGAAGGGCAGGTTTACATCGAGGCTCCAGCCTCCCTCTGGCGTGACCTGGGCACATGGTTTCACCTTTCTGTGGGCCACCTGTGGTAGATGCATGTGAGCCAGCATGCAGTAGGTGCTCAGTAAATGCAGGGTTGGTGTGCAGTAGGTGCTCAGTAATGCAGGGCTGGTGCACAATAGGTGCTCAGTGATGCTGGGCCAGCATGCAATAGGTGCTCAGTAAACGTGGGGTTGGTGTGCAGTGGGTGCTCAGTAATACAGGGCTGGTGTACAGTAGGTGCTCAGTGAATGCAGGGCCAGTACACAGTAGGTGCTCAGTAATGCTGGGGTGGTGTGCAGTGGGTGCTTAGTAAATGCTGGGCCAGCATGCAATAGGTGCTCAGTAAATGTGGGGCCGGTATGCAGTAGGTGCTCAGTAATGCAGGGTTAGTGCACAGTAGGTACTCAGTAATGCTGGGGTGGTATGTAGTGGGTGCCCAGTAAATGCAGGGCCAGCATGCAATAGGTGCTCAGTAAATCTGGGGCTGGTGTGCAGTAGATGTTCAGTAATACAGGATCGGCGTGCAATAGGTGCTCAGTAATGCAGGACTGGTGCACAGTAGGTGCTCAGTAATGCAGGGCCAGTACACAGTAGGTGCTCAGTAATGCCGGGCCAGCGTGCAATAGGTGCTCAGTAATGCAGGGCTGGTACACAGTAGGTGCTCAGTAATGCAGGGCCAGTACATAGTAGGTGCTCAGTAATGCTGGGCTGGTGTGCAGTAGGTGCTCAGTAATACAGGACCAGCGTGCAATAGGTGCTCAGTAATGCAGGGCTGGTACACAGTAGGTGCTCAGTAATGCAGGGCTGGTACACAGTAGGTGCTTAGTAATGCAGGGCCGGTGTGAAATAGGTGCTCAGTAATACTGGGCTGGTACACGGTAGGTGCTCAGTAATACAGGGCTGCTCCACGGTAGGTGCTCAGGAATGCAGGGCCAGTACACAGTAGGTGCTCAGTAATGCTAGGCTGGCATGAAATAGGTGCTCAGTAATGCAGGGCCGGTACATGGTAGGTGCTCAGTAATGCAGGGCCGGTACTCCATAGGTGTTCAGTAATGCTGGGCCGGTGCATGGTGGGTGCTCCGGAATGCTGGGCCGGTACACGGTGGGTGCTCAGTAATGCCGGGCTGGCGTGCAATAGGTGCTCAGTAATGCTGGGCCGGTACACGGTGGGTGTTCTGGAATGCAGGGCCGGTACACGGTGGGTGCTCATTAATGCTAGGCTGGTGGATGGTGCGTGCTTGGTGAACACGAGCCTCCCTGGTCATCACTGCTGCTCAGTTCAGGGCTTAGGGATGGATGTGCCATGCCAGCGAGCTCGAGGGTCAAAGCCCTGCTATGGAGGAGGAAACTGAGGCCCAGAGTCTGGAGGGCAGCGACCTGCAATTCAACTCTAGGCGCATCTGGCTATAGGCTCCTTTTCCCTCCCAAGTAGTAAAGGCCCCACTTGCTGGCCCTTAGAATCTGCTGAGTGCTTTTACCATCCATGAGGTCATCCCCAAAATGCAGCACAGCGGCCCGCGCTCCCATCACGCCTGACTGCACCACCGCGAGCCCGGCTGACACCTCCGCATGACACATCTCATCAGGATCTGCTGTGAGGTCGGGCAGGCTGCTGCCGCCTCCCAATCACACTCCAAACCTAGCGCCCTAAAAACAACAAGCATGTACTATTGTTACAGTGTCTCGGCGGTGGCCTTGCTGCGAGGCTCTGGCTTGGGGTCTCTCATGAGGTGGCCGTGGCCACAGTCCCCCCGGGCTGGACGCGAGGCGGCCCCCGCGCGGCTCTTGGCAGCAGCTGCAGGTGCTCCCTGGGAGCTGCGCAAGCGACCCCACTGCATGGCGGCTGCCCGGCTGAGCCAGCAACCCACACAGGAGGGAGGGGGACACCACGATGTCCTTCGTGACCCGCCTCGGAAGGCCACACTCCGTCCGTTGCTTCAGCAGTCCCGTTCCGGCTGTGCAGGGGGAGGGGGCGGCACCGGCACCAGGGCGTGAAACCTGGGAGCTGAGGCTCGCAGGGGCATTTCGAAGGCTCGCGAAGGTAGCGCTGCTCCGCGGATCCCTCTGCCACTTCTCCACCCGCCACTTCTCCACCCCACCAAGGGTGAGCCTCTGGGACTGAAATGCGCAAGGGGCGTGTCCCACTTTCAGCGGGAGTTTTAAGAGCCATCATGCTACTTCCCAGTCCACTTCTCTGTTGTCATGATTGCAGGTACATGTCAAGATCAGACAAGCCCGTGGTCGGGGGGTGCAGTGGCTCATGCTTGTGAGCCCAGCACTTTGGGAGGCTGAGGCGGGAGGACTGCTTGAGCCCAGGAGTTCGAAACCAGCCTGGGCAACATAGTGAGATCCCGTCTCTACACAAATTTAAACATCAGCCAGGTGTGCGTCTGTCCCGGGTATGTGGGAGGCTGAGGTGGGAGGATCCCTTGAGCCCACAAGGTCGAGGCTGCAGTGAGCTGGGATTACACCAATGGACTGCAGCCTGGGTGACAGAGCAAGACCCCAGCTCAAAAAAGAAAACTGGGCCAGGCGCGGTGGCTCATGCCTGTAATCCCAGCACTTTGGGAGGCCAAGGTAGGTGGATCACTTGAGGTCAGGAGTTCAAGACCAGCCTGGCCAACATGGTGAAACCCCGTCTCTACTAAAAATACAAAAAAAATTAGCCGGCATGGTGGCGGGCGCCTGCAATCCCAGCTACTCAGGAGGCTGAGGCAGGAGAATTGCTTGAACCTGGGAGGCAAAGGATGCAGTAAGCCGAGATCACACCACTGCACTCCAGGCTGGGCGGCAGAGCCAGACTCCATCTCAAAAAAATAAAAAACAAAAACCCAACCACTGGCCGTCCCCTGCAGAGGAAGCGAGAAGAGTTTTGGTTGTGTTGAAGCCACTGAGGTTTGGGGTTGTTGGTTCCTGTGGTGCCTGCAGCTTCTCCTGACTGACAGGTCTGTGGGCCAGGATTAGCCAGCTCCATCCACCACCACTTCTGCACGAATTCTCTCCTCTCTGGGGGCGGCAGCCCTCGTCCGGCTCCCCAGGCATCCACGCGGCCCCTCGGTGCGCAGGGCTCTGTGCCTGGCCCAGACCTGCCTCGGGTGTTCGTCTGCCCCTCCCAGCTGTGTGCGCTCTGCTTTTCTGCGCCTGACCTTGTGCATCTACGGAGTGGGGGTTCTTATGAGGACAGGAGAACAGGGCTGGAGCCAGGTGCTCAGGACGTGTGGGAGGCCCCACCTGCGCTTATTTCGGGCTGTAATTAGGGCTGCAGCTCTGCCACAGCTGCCTCCAGGGGCAGGAAGACACTCAAAAAGGTAATTACATCCTGGTGAGATCACAGCCATGATGACGGCAAGAGACGGGAAGGTGACAGCTGACTTCAAGGCAGCCGCACACCCGCCCCTCCTGGGCTCCCGGGCGGCTCCCAGCAGAATCACTGGGTGACGGAGGAGGAGGAGGAGGAAGGCAGCAAGCTCTGGGCTGGGAGGAGGCCGGGGCTGGAATGTCAGCTCTGCCTGTGACAGTGGCCTCTGGGCCTTGGTTTCCCTGATTACAAAATGGAGAGTGGGAGCCCAGCCAGGGCTCTGTCTGTGTCGGCTCCTACACAGAGTGGTTTCTAAGGCATGTGAGCATTTGTTAATACGGGAAAGATCCTATTTATGGAAAGTCTCCAGAAAGCCACACAGGAGCCCCTCCGCACTTTAGACTTCTGCTTCCCACTCTTGCCCCCAGCAGACGCCGGGTGGTAACTGGGACATCTGTGGTTGTCACGACTCGGGGAGCTCCTGGCGAGGAGTGGGTGGAGGCCAGGGACGCTGCTCAGGGCCCTGCAGTGCCCAGGACGGGCCCCCAGAGAACCCGTCGGGGGAACCCTGGTGCAGATCGGCCGGGGCTGTTTTCATGCACGTTTTCCCGGCCGTGACCTGCAGGGGGCAGTGCAGTCCTTGCTGCTACGATGAGCAACGTGGTGGCTCAGGAGGCCTCCGGGGCTGCACTCTGCAGCTTCTGACCCCAGCTCTGCCCGTGGTGGCCGTGTGGCCCTCAGCAAGTCAGGTAACGTCTGTGTTTGTGCTCCAGGGGGCCTTGGAGACGACCGGGAAGGTGGCAGGAGGGGGGCGCTGTGGCCCCATCACCAGCCCTGGTGGCCGGAGCTGGCCATTTCTCAAAAGAAGATGGTAGAGAGGATGTGGGATGACTTCTCCCCCAGTCTACCGTGGTGATGCTCTCAGGAGCCTTTGGGGGTCCACATGCTGGACTGAGGGAGACAAATCTGCCAAGCTCTGGGCTTCTCTTCCTGACCGGCCAGGTGACCTCAGGGGTTCCTGACAGTCCAAGGACGGAGGGGCAGCTTGGGGAGGACGGGAGCAGGCCTGGCTCTGCGAGCGCAGAATCAGATGCTGCCCAGGCCTGCGCACCTGTCTTCCACGTTCACCACTGGCTGTGTCTCTGGGGAGCCCAGGCGAGCCCAGGGCCGGGATGCATCTGCACCACCCTTGCCCTGGGTCCCTGCTATGAGAACTCTTCCAGACAACGGCTCCACTCCTGTCCTGGGGTGACTGGTGCCTGCCAAGCTCACGCCCATCCAGAACCTCAGACCGAGAGCTTATTTGGGACAGCAGATGTAGATGGTCGAGGTCATACTGAAGTAGGGTGGGGCCTAGTGGTGACATTATGAGGGAATACAGGACAGAGACACACAGGAGGCCACGTGACGACAGAGGTAGAGACTGCACCGATGCGGCCACAAGCCAAAGCCTGATGGCTGCCACTGGAAGCTGGGGAGGCAAGGAAAGCTCCTTCCCTGGAGCCTCTGGAGGGAGTGTGGGCCTCCTGACACCTCAATTTCAGACTTCTGCCCTCCAGAACTCTGAGAGAATAAACTTCTGTTGTTTTAAGCCACTAAGTTGGAGATAATTTGTTCCAGCAGCCCTCGGAAATTAATATAAATATCCTCATCTGCAGTGTCTATGGGGTGAGTGGCTTGTGCAGTAATCAACCTGAACAACCATATATGGTGGGCCTGCTGTTGACCCCTTTTCCTCCTTGGGAGATTCTCTTCCAGATGTCCGGGGAGGCCATCTTCCTCCTGCTCCCCCTTCACCTCTGGTCTCGCCTTCCTACCCTTTCTTGTGGGTTCTCTGGGCTGGGTGCCCTCAGAGTGTGGTTCTGAGCTCTTCTCATCTCTCCTGAAGCCTGCAGGACCCCTCCCAGTCCAGTCTCCTGTCCTGGCCCCATGTCTCAGTTGCAGACACTTCTGTTCACCTTCCCGTTTCTAGGCTCCTTCCAGCCTCTAACTTAATCCACAAGTGACTCTGGCAGCTTCTTCAAACCAAGGGCCTTCCATTGCAGTAAACGGCTCCACTGACCCTCTGGGCCTGCCGTTGCCTGCTCCCCTCCCACCCGGCCCCAGCAAATCCTCGGGCGGTGCCTTCAGAGCCACTGGGCCACTGGAGCAAGTCTGCTCCTTGTCCAGGTCCCCAACACCCTGCCACCCTTATCTGAGTATGATCTTGTACACCTGTGCACCGTGACCGTGGTGGGAGGGGACACTTCCCGTCTCTCTTCTCCCCACGAACTTCTCTGGGACTCTGGTGAGGGCTGCCATGGTGGGCGCTTATGCCCTGGTTATGAGGCTGAAAGGGCACCTTTGCTTGGCATCCTTCCTTGCCTGCTCTTCCCACCCGCTTCCTGGGTTCTCTTGGGTGCACTCCCTTATAAAATCACCAGTACACAAAATGCCTACCTCAGGCTCCGCTTCTGGGGACCCCCTCCAACAAAAAAAAGCAGCCCATCCATACCCAACGTTAACACATAGTCCTCAACCACCTTCCTGGGCTCAGAACTGGCCCCAGCCAGGGGACACCGCGCATAGGCACCTGCAGCCCCGCATGCTTCCGCCAGACTCCGCGGCCTTCCCGCCTCCCATGTGTCCCACACTCCGGCTCTAAATTTGCACCTGCTGGGCCTGTTCCCTGCAACCCCCCCGCCCTGCGCATCGCCAGGCTCTTCCAGGAATCCCCACTTGCCTGCTGGGAGCCTGTCCCCTAAGGTGGGGGCCCTGGGTGACTGGGCTGCTCTCTGTAAATAGCATGATTTTGAAAATCATGAACTGCAAGGTGAAACTCAGCACCTGCAAAAAGGCATCACAGACGCGAAGCCGGCCAGAAGGACTCGCGCCGCATGCAGCGCGCTGCCCAGCGCCGGACCCAAGCCCGGACCATCCAGCCCACCTTGTCCGGTCCATCCCGCCCAAAAAGGCACCTCAGACTACAACTCCCAGCACGCCCCGGGCCCCGAGCCGGCGCTGCGGGTAAGGAGCCGCGCGGGGCATGCTGGGAATTGAAGTCCGCCTCCGCCCCACCCGCCCAAGCCGGCCCGCTGCGCACCTCTGGGAGTGGTGGGCCAGGCGAAGGTGCCACAGTGCGCGGCCCAGGCGCTGCTGCTGCAGCAGGAGCTGGCCCGGGGGCTCCCCGGCGCCGCCATTTACAGGCGAGCGCAAGCCCATGTTCTCGAAGTAGTGGGCCAGGAAGGCGATCGGTTCCTCGGGCCGCGCCTCCAGCACCTTCAGCAGGGCCGCCCGTAGCATCTCCGTCACGCCGACCTGCCGCAGGAAGTCCTCCTCGCTCTCGGCCGCCCCCGCCGCCCGGGATACCGACTGGCGGCCGCTGTCCGTGAAACCAGCCGGTGGTGCTACCGCTGGCCGCCGCTTCTCCACTGCCGCCATCTTCGCTGAGGGCATCGGGACCGGAAGCACCGCCATATTCCACCGTGCGCTAGAGCCCCCAAGGCGGCCATCTTGATTAAGGGCAGAGGGCACCGGGATCCCGCTGGGAGACTTTGGGAAATGACAAGGGCACGCTGCCCCTTTCCCTGTGTCCTTATCGGCATTCTCTTTTCTCCTCCCTGTTTGTGTATGTTGATTGGCTCTCCTGTCTTTGGCCTGGATCCTGAATTTTGCCAGACTCCAAAATGGCTGCCTCGGAAGTGCTCCGTTTCTGGCACAAAGCCGGATTGCTTGCCATTTAGGTAGTGAGCGAGTCCTTTATTAGCCCGGTCTCCTAGCAACCAATCTCCCTGGTTACCAGAGGCCTGACGGAGCATGCGCGGGGTGGACCTGCCTAGGACTGCTGGACCCAGCTCCGCGCCCGGCCCCCAGACCCTTTTCTCATGTTCGTTTTGAGCCTTGGGGCTGGGGGTCGAGCTCCGCCGGGACTTCCGCCTGACCCAGTCTCCGTCTGAGTACGCAGCTCTCCGCGTGGGAGAAGCCCCCTCCCCAGCTCCGCTGCAGCCGCGCTGAGCCCCTAGTGGCGGCCACCCGGGCGAGCATCCCAGGCTGTTACCCTCCTGACCGCCAGAGGGAGCGTTCTGACACCGCCGCCTCCAGAGCTCTAAACTCTCCCATGGCTCCCCAGTACCCCCAGGCTGTCACCTCCAGCCCTTGCTGACCCCGCTTCCAGCCGCCCTCCCGCCCCTCCCAACCCTCCTCAGCCCCCGGTCACCTCAAAACACAGCCTCCTGCATAAGCTGCCTTTCCGTGTGTTTCCCCAGGCGACCTCTATATATCTTCCCTCACTTCTCCCACTGCTTTCAGGGAGTCCTGGTTAAGCTTCTTGCCAGGGAGACCACTAAGCCCTCGCATTTTCCCACCCCCAGAGAGCTTGCTGGGTGCTGTCCCTGTCCCTCAGGGCCGTTGCCCTGGGCAGGGGGTAATGAGAGCTGTTTGGGGAGGGGGGAGCGTTCCACCATCCTCCGACCACAGGAGTCTCTGGCGGGCAGACCAAATGCCCTTTGTCAAACGTAAAGTAGAGGTTCCTCTTCATACTATACTTTCTTCCCCATCTAATTAGGAATAAATAGTAACTTCTCTTGGAAGCAAAATGTATTCAAATATCAGATATCAAATATCTGCTAACATTCTTCACTATCTGCTGGCTGTACTAAATCAATGTACTTTATGTTCTCAGTTGCCACAATGTAGCCTAAATATCTGCCCTGGCATGCTTATCCTGGTCGGAGCGGGCATTAGGTCACAGCCTGTTCCTCTTCCTTATATGAAGGTGTTTTTACCTTTCTCAGCATTCCACAAGTGACTTCTTCCTTCCTTTGTTCTCCTCTGCCTTTGCCTCTTTTACAAACTTCTAAGTCGCTGGCCAATCGGAACAAATACGGAAGGTGAGGTTCTGTTCCAGCCAACAGAAACTGGACACAGAAGTAGGGTGGACGCGTCAGGTTAGAAATGACCCTGTCTCCTTTGTTCGGTGTACTCTTGTGGCAAAACTGCTGGTGAGTGCACCCTTTCTGCAGAAAGTAAAAGAATGGCCTTGCTGAGGAAATTAAATTTATGTTCAAGTGCTATTTCTTTACGGCACCGGGAACAAGCATTCCTGACACTTTATTCTCCAGCCCTGGACTGTGGGATGAGGGAGATGGAGCCGTCAGGGTGGGGCCCACAGTCAGCCCTCCTGCTGTCCGGAGCCCTCAGATCTCTCCTCTCCACGGAGTGGGTGTCAACTGAGAAAAATGACAAGTTTCTATCCTTTTAGGAGGTTTATTTGCCAAAGCCTCAGGAGGTCCTGACGACAGGGGCCCAGACAGGGGCCCAGGGTGGTCGGGGCACAGCTGGTTTTACGCATTTTAGGGAGACATGAGACATGAATCAATATATATAGGAAGTACGTTGGTTCTGTCCAGAAAGTCGGGGGTCACTCAAGCGGGGGGGGAGGGGGGCTTCCAGGTCACGGGTAGGTGAGACAAACGGTCGCCTTCTTTTGAGTTTCTGATGAGCCTTTCCAAAGGAGACGATCAGAATGTGCATCCCTCTCTGCGAGCAGAGGGATGACTCTGAACAGAACGGGAGGCAGGTTGGCCCCGACCAGTTCTCAGCTTGAAGGGGTCCAAGCTGTTTTCCCTTCACAGGGGGAAGGGCCGGCCACTCAGGAGGGGCTACTCCCGACCTGGTCGGTCCCCCTTAATCCAGCCCAGGTCGACACCTGGGGCAGGAGCCTCAGAGAAGCTGGTGGGTGGGCGCCGTCCTCAGCCAGGTGCTGGCAGCGTTTCCAGAGGTGATAGGTGGACAAAGCCAGGAGCAGCAGTCCCAGCACCGCACTGCTGGCCCACAGAGCTGCGGGCAGCCGGTCACCCGCAGGTTTGGATGCTGGGGAGAGCAGGAGATGCCGGTCAGAGCCCTCCAGGCCTCTGCAGGCTTGGGAAGGGGAGTCCCTCAGAGGCTACACGAGCTTCCGAAGTTACCACATCCCCTGAGATTTCACAAAGGACTTTACCGTGACCTTTTCAAAACGCGCATAGCACCTTAGAGTTTAGAAATGGGCAGTCCAGGCCGGGCATGGTGGCTCAAGCCTGTAATGCCAGCACTTTGGGAGGCCGAGACGGGCGGATCACGAGGTCAGGAGATCAAGACCATCCTGGCTAACACGGTGAAACCCCGTCTCTACTAAAAAATACAAAAAACTAGCTGGGCGAGGTGGCGGGTGCCTGTAGTCCCAGCTACTTGGGAGGCTGAGGCAGGAGAATGGCGTAAACCCGGGAGGCAGAGCTTGCAGTGAGCTGAGATCCGGCCACTGCACTCCAGCCTGGGCGACAGAGCGAGACTCCGTCTCAAAAAAAAAAAAAAAAAAGAAATGGGCAGTCCAGGCCGGGTGCGGAGGCTCACGCCTGAAATCCCAGCACTTTGGGAGGCCGAAGCGGGCGGATCATGAGGTCAGGAGTTCGAGACCAGCCTGACCATGGTGAAACCCTGTACCTCCTAAAAATATAAAAATTAGCCGGGCATGGTGACAGGTGCCTGTAATCCCCGCTACTCAGGAGGCTGAGGCAGGAGAATCACTTGAACCCGGGAGGTGGAGGTTGCAGTGAGCCGAGATTGCGCCACCGCCCTCCAGCCTGGGTGACAGAGTGAGACTCTGTCACACACACACACACAAAAGGGCAGTCCAGAGAGAGGACGGCTCATCACCACGGAGGGTGCTGAGCCTGCAATCTGCACTTTGAAGAATTACTTCGGGGAAAAAGGAGGAGTGTAATATATCTCCTTCATACTATTTTATACTGATTACCTGTTGAAATGATAATACTTGGCCGGGCGCGGTGGCTCAAGCCTGTAATCCCAGCACTTTGGGAGGCCGAGACGGGCGGATCACGGGGTTAGGAGATGGAGACCATCCTGGCTAACACGGTGAAACCCCGTCTCTACTAAAAAAATACAAAAAAAAAAACTGTCCGGGCGAGGTGGCGGGCGCCTATAGTCCCAGCTATTCGGGAGGCTGAGGCAGGAGAATGGTGTGAACCCGGGAGGCGGAGCTTGCAGTAAGCTGAGATCCGGCCACTGCACTCCAGCCTGGGCGACAGAGCGAGACTCCGCCTCAAAAAAAAAATAAAATAAATAAAATAAAAAAATAATTTCAAGACCAGAACTGGAAGTCACTGGACACATTTCCCATTATTGGGGACTTCCTAATGCAGTTCAATTTATTAAGGTGCTAGGGAAAAGGCTTCATTGTAATAATTAAACCCATGCTTCAAGTAGCATATTCTGATTGTTATGATAGCTAAGCATTTAGAACAGTAACCAAAAAGGTTAGATTGTAATGTGTTTGGATATATATATATATATCCTTAAGATGGAAATTCCAGTCAGAGCCATCTTTCGTAAGAGACCACACCCTAAAATAATTCTTGGTGGGACCCTCTTCCTCAGAATTTGGAAAATTTCTGGGGATACATGTTGACTACCTGAAAAAGGAGAACTGAAGGGTGGCCAGTGAACTGTTGAGATATCATTAGCTGACCTGAAGATACGGAAGAAGCACTGTGAAGTGTTTAATTGCAGCTCTATCCTTTGCATGCTTTCAGAGAAGGCAGAGAATCATTTAAATTGAGTCACTGTGATTACTGGAGTCATTGGCAAGGGTTTTTCTGATGACTTCTTTATGTATGGCTGTCTACCAGAAATGAGAACTAAATATGTGGGAAGCTGAGTCATTTGTGTATTTGTAGTAGTAAGATTTAGGTAATGTATTAATCTGGAATCTTAAACTAATTAGTTCTATTTGTACTATATCTGAATAGAAAAGATATAAATTAATTGATTCAACCCAGAAAATTCTCCTCATAACTATAAAAGTGACTATTGGCCGGGCACGGTGGCTCACACCTGTAATCACAGCACTTTGGGAGGCAAAAGCAGGCAGATCACTTGAAGTCAGGAGATGGAGACCAGCTTAGCCAATATAGTGAAATCCTGTCTCTACTAAAAATACAAAAATCAGCCGGGTGTGGTGGCAGGCACCTATAATCCCAGCTACTTGGGAGGCTGAGGCAGGAGAATGACTTGAACCCGGGAGGCAGAGGTTGCAGTGAGCCAAGATTACACCACTACACTGTACCCTGGGTGACAGAATGAGGCTCCATCTCAAAATAAAAAATAAAATAAAATAAATAAAGTGACAATTTTCTGATATCACAGGATGCTCTTGTACCCTAACTGACTCAAAACTTACACCCTAGTTGTCTTTTTTAAATACATCTCAGGTTCAAGAATTGTATTGCTCATAAGTCTTGATTAGTGATATAGCACTCATTAAACAATTATTGACTAATTACCTGCTTTATATCTGGCAGTCTCCTAGGCATTTGGGGAACATGTGAACCAAACAAAGATCCTGGTCTCTTGGAACTTACATTCTAGCAGAAGAAAACAGATAATAAATAATTCAATAAGTGTATAATATAAACTTTTTATTATAAATTTATGTATCCTATTAATTAGAGTTACACGTTATTATTTGTTTGCCTTCTCATTAATCAAGGTTCTCCAGAAAAACAGACCCAGTAGGATATATGGAGAGATATATAAGGCAATATTATGCGACATATTATGGGAATTGGCTCATGAGATTATGGAGGCCATGAAGTCCCACAATATGCTGTCTGCTATCTGGAGAATCAGGAAAGTTGGTGCTGTAATTTTTTTTTAATTTCAGTTGGTTTTGGGAGAACAGGTGGTGTTTGGTTACATGAATAAGTTCTTCAGTAGTGATTTCTGAGATTTTGGTGCACCCATCACCTGAGCAGTGTACACTGTACACAACTTGTAGTCTTTATCCCTCACCCCCTCCCACTCTGCTCCCTGAGTCTCCAAAGTCCATTGTTTCATTCTAATGCCTTTGCGTCCTCATAGCTTATGAGTGAGAACATACGTTTGGTTTTCCTGGTGCTATAATTCAGTCTGAATCTGAAGGCATGAAAGGCCTGAGAAGTAGGGGAGCAATAGCATAACTCTCAGTTTAAAACCAAAGGCCCAAGAACTGGGAGGTAGGAATGAAACACTCGTGTACGTCTCAGATCCTGAAGGCCTGAGAATCTGGAGCTCTGATGTCTGAGGACGGGAGAAGATGGAAGTCCCAGCTCCAGAAGAAAGTGAATTCACTATTCCTCTGCCATTTTTCTTAAATCTAGGCCCTCAGCAGATTGGACAGTTCCCCCCTACACAGCTAAGGGCAGATCTTCTTTACTCAGTCCCCTGATTCAAATGCTAATCTCTTCCAGAAACACCCTCACAGACACCCAGATATAATGTTGTAGCAGCTATCTGGGTATCTTTTAACCCAGTCAAGTTGACACAAAACATTAACCATCATATCCCCATCCTCAAATTCACAAAGTTATTCCCTGCTCTGTTCTGTGTCCTACAAACAGCACCCAGGCGTCCTTGTTATTTGGGTTCTCATGAAGTTGGGCCAATATGAGGTAGAAGTTGGGTTACTTCTTTCTCATTTCTCTCCTGCTGGGGGCTATGTTTCTGGCAGAGGCTGTGTCCTTGTTTTCTGCTGAGAGTCTGCCTCTCCCAAGGCTCTAGGTCTCTCTGGGCCCCCTTTTCACCATTTCCTCCCCTTGTTCCTTCCTTAGGTCTCTAAGTGTATTCCTTGTCAGTGCCCTTAACCTTGACCACAACTCTGCAACTAGTTTCTTCATTACATCTTCCTGAGTTATACTCTTTTTGTTTGTTTGTTTGTTTGTTTTTTTAGTTATCTGAGGTACTTTGTTTCCTGCCAAGACTAATTGATTATTATGCTACATCTATGGGAAAAAGAATAAATGCAAGACAAGGGGATCAGGAGTCAAAATGGTCAGAGTAAGCCTCATTGAGAAAGGGAACATTTGAACAAAGACTTGAGGGAGTCCATATATTGCTCCTATTTAATTTAATTTGTTATTTTATTAATTTTCCCTCTGGCCTGCATGCTTAATCCAATTTCTATTCTTTTTTCCCACAGGTAAACACTCTTAGGTATTTAATGTGTGTTCTAAACATATATGCATGTATGTACATATATGCATACATATGCACATATAANGCTGGCCTTGAACTCCCGACCTCAGGTGATCCACCCGCCTCGGCCTCCCAGAGTGTTGGGATTACAGGCATGAGACACCATGCCTGGCCAATTTTTTTTTTTTTTTTTTAGATGGAGTCTCGCACCGTCGCCCAGGCTGGAGTGCAGTGGCACGATCTCGGCTCACTGCAAGCTCCAACTCCCGGGTTCAAGAGATTCTCTGGCCTCAGCCTCCTGGGTAGCTGGGACTACAGGCGTGCACCACCACACCTGGCTAATTTTTGTATTTTTAGTAGAGATGGGGTTTCACTGTGTTGGTCAGGCTGGTCTTGAACTCCTGACCTCAGGTGATCCACCCACCTCAGCCTCCCAAAGTGCTGGGATTAGAAGCGTGAACCCGGCCTAAAACCTAGAATTTATAAAGTGCTTTGAAAGCTACATGGTCCCTGAAATTTACAAAGGACCCACAGTCAGGGAAGTCTACTGGACATATGGGGAAACTGAGGCACCACAGTGGGCAGGGTGGGAGTCCGGGCATTCCAGGGCCCCCACTTACTGGCAACATCACCCCAGCAGGCTCCTTAATCTCCACGTGCCTCAGTTTCCTTAACTGTCAAAGGGGTGAGAGTCACCTCTTTGGGCTGCCGTGATAGTGAGTGGGGTCCCGCGTTTATTATGATGGGCTGTGGACGGAGGAGAGTTGGGAGGAGGCTGGCGTGGAGAGAGGAGGTGCTTGGGGGCTTCCTGCTCTGGCTTTGTGCTCCATCCCCTGTGGGACTGATGAGGAGACTGAGGCCCGAGAGGACCCATGTTCTGTAAAATATCCCTCAAATCCAGCCTCCTCTCTGCCCACTCCAGCCCCACCCCCACCACCAAGACCTCCCGGGTCTCCCAGCTTCTGCTCCATCCCCGGGAGCCCATTGCTTGAAACTCATGACCCCACACGCATTAACATGGATATCAGGGTGCCCTGTGGGAGGACAAATCCCTCTCTTTTTAGTGGGAGAAGCCGGCAGTGGCTTCGGGACTGGACAGGGCATGAAGCCAGTACTCCCTGGGCACCGGCCCACGTTAAATGTCTTCATCCGAGCATTCAGCAAGGGTTTATTGAGCACCTGCCCTGTTCTAGCTTCTGTGGACACAGCCGTGCACAAGACACAAGATTCCCACCTTGGGAGCCACAGTGGGAGAAGGTCGTGGAAAAGACAGAGAAGGTACGTGATTGGGGGATATCAGATATTATCCAAGGTGTCAAGAAACAAGACAGAAGGGAAAGAGGACTCACACGGGCGCGCGTTTATACACGCGTGTGCATGTGCGCCTGTTTGTACACGTGTGTGCGTCTGTGCCTGTTTGTACACGCGTGTGCGCGTGCGCCTGTGTTTGTGCACGTGTGTGCGTCTGTGCCTGTGTTTGTACACGCGTGTGCATGTGCGCCTGTGTTTGTACACGTGTGTGCGTCTGCGCCTGTGTTTGTACACGCGTGTGCGCGTGCGCCTGTGTTTGTGCACGTGTGTGCGTCTGTGCCTGTGTTTGTACACGCGTGTGTGCCTGTTTGTACACGCGTGTGCGTGTGCGCCTGTTTGTACACGTGTGTGCGTCTGTGCCTGTTTGTACACGTGTGTGCGTCTGTGCCTGTTTGTACACGCGTGTGTGCCTGTTTGTACACGCGTGTGCACGTGCATCTGTGCCTGTGTTTGTACACGTGTGTGCGTCTGTGCCTGTGTTTGTACACGCGTGTGTGCCTGTTTGTACACGTGTGTGCGTCTGTGCCTGTGTTTGTACACGTGTGTGCGTCTGTGCCTGTGTTTGTACACGCATGTGTGCCTGTGTTTGTACACGTGTGTGCGTCTGTGCCTGTGTTTGTACATGTTGGGGGTCGAGGGTTGACCCTTTAAACGGGAATCCAGGGAAGCCTCACGGAGGAGGCAACACTCACGCAGAGGCCTGAGGTGGAGGAGGAGAGAGCCGTGGAAAGATCCAGAAGAAGCGTATTCCAGGCAGAGGGCACAGCCGTGCAAAGGCCCCAGGACAGGATCATGCCTGGCGTGTTGGAGGAACAGCGAGGAGGCCCGTGTGGCTGAAGCAGAATGAGGAGGGGGAGAGAGGGTGGAGGGAGGGCAGGAAGGGGACAGGGCAGGTGGTGCAGGTTCCTGTGGGTCCCCGGGAGGACTTGGGCTTTGACCCCAAGGCAGGAGCCGTGGAGCGCTGTGGGCAGGGAAGCGGTGGGACCTGTGCTGGGGGCTGGGTGCTCAGTAAATACATGTTGAGTTAATGAATGTCGCTTTGGCCGCGTGGGGGAATCCAATCCTCCCAGCGCCCCACAGCACAGGTGCTGCCCCCGTCCCCCCCCCCCCCCCCCCC
>NW_016806289.1:68437-86839 GCF_001698545.2 Rhinopithecus bieti
CCCCTCCCCTCCGCACCCCTCCTCGCTCCTGATCCCCTCCTCTCTCCCGCGCCCCCTCCCCTGCTCACCGCAGCCCGGCTGGAGGAGCCCCAGAAGCCCCGCCAGCAGGAGGGCCAGGCCCCAATCCATGCTCGGTCCCCTCTGTCCCCGAGGCCTCGGGGAAGCCGCTTAAATAGCGGCGCCCGCTCCTTCCCGCCGCCCCGCGACCCCGCTCCAGCTGCTCCCCAGGGGCTTCCCAAGGGGCTTTCCCGGCCTGACCCCCGACCCTGGAGGCGGCAGAGAGGCAGGGGCTGGGGGCCAAAGATGGGGCGGGGGCCCCTGGGGCCAGTCAGGACGGGCGGGCAGGAAGGTCTGGGTCCGTTCCAGGCCTCATTTTCAGGTACACGGGAAGATCGCAGACGGAGGCGGGAGGGTCGAGGTCAAGTGCATGGAAGTGGGACAGAGGCCGGGCAGCGCTGCCCCGCCCCGACGGCGGGTCCCCTGTGCTTTTTCTTTATTTATTTTTCTGAGACGGAGTTTTGCTCTTGTTGCCCAGGCTGGAGTGCACTGGCACGATCTCAGCTCACCGCAACCTCTGCCTCCCGGGTTCAAGCGATTCTCCTGCCTCAGTCTCCTGAGTAGCTGGGATTACAGGCATGCGTCACCACGCCCGGCTAATTTTGTATCTTTAGTAGAGACGGGGTTTCTCCATGTTGGTGAGGCTGGCCTCGAACTCCCGACCTCAGGTGATCCGCCCACCTCCGACCACAGGCCTGAACCACCGCTCCCGGCCCGCCTGCACTTTCCCGGGCAGCCGCATAGGGGTGGTGGAGAGCAGCCTCGCCCTGCTCCGGCGCTGCGGGCCACATCTTGTGGGCTGGGGTCCCCTGGGGGCAGGTGAAGGTCGCTGGGGATGGAAGCCCCCTGGGCTGGGGTCCCCTGGGGCAGGTGAAGGTCGCTGGGGATGGAAGCCCCCTGGGCTGGGGTCCCCTGGGGGCAGGTGAAGGTCGCTGGGGATGGAAGTCCCCTGGGTTGCGGTCTCCTGGCCGCCGTGGAGCTGTGCGACCCTCCTGGACCGGGGACAAGTCACCCAATCCCTGAGCCTGGCTTCCTTCCATCACACAGGCAGAGGCCGCCTACCTAGCAGGCCTGGCTGGAGCCTGGGAGCCCTAGTGGGGACTACCTCTGTTCCTTGGTCTACACTGAGACCTGGATCTTGGTCCACAAGAGGGATCTGGAAGGAATGCTGGCTGGGCCCCCACTCACAGCTGCCGTCAGTGAGTCGTGGGAACCTCACCTTGCAAACGCGCTGGAATCCACCCATCTGTTCCTCCAAGCCCCCAACTCTGGTTCTGTTTCCCCTTGTGGTTTGTTTACCCCTCTGGGCACACTGACACCCCTTAGGCTCCCGGCCTGGGGAGCCCTGCACCACCGGGACTCTCCCACGGCCTCTGGGCCTCTGCACGGCTGCTCCTCACCTTAACCAGGTTCTGCCCACTTCTCCCCCTCACCCTCCTCTGCTGTGGTTCCCAGAGTGCTCTCCTCCAAGCTCAATGAAGGCCTGTGGTGGCAGTCATGATGGCTGGCTCCCCTCCACCTGGAGGCCCGTCCCTGTGACCCTGGAACCCACATACTGCAGGCACACAGGAATAAAATGATGGAAGATTTCTGCTGACTTCAGGGTCTGTGCCTCAGTTTCCCTGGCCATGGAATAAAAAGCCAGTCCATGGGGTTCCAAGCATTGCCAATCGGCTTGCCTGTCAGAGGAGGGAAACTGAGGCCCAGAGGAGGGGTTGGGATCAGAGGAGGGAAACTGAGGCCCGGGGTGGGGAAACAGGTCCCTGGGAGGTGAGGGCCCAGGTGTGTTAGCTCACAGCCCTGTCTCCCTGGGTCCCATCCCCCTCCTGCCCAGGCTGGTGCCGGGAAAGGCCTCACCGGAAGGCAGACTCCAAGGAGAGGCCCTCCCCAGGCCGGAGGTGCAGGCCCTTCCCGGGAAGCTGGGCCCTTAACCCGGGCGGGGGGCAGCAGGCCTGGTGAATAGGCTGCTTCCCAGCCCCTGACCCCACTTCCTGCAGGTGGGGAGGGGCCGCTGGGCGCTAGGAGGGCTGAGGCCCCTTGCAGGGTGTGCCCCAGCTCTCCAGGACCCTGTCCTGCGCCCGCCCGCTGGGTCACACGTGGTGGTCATGCTGCTCATACTCCCTGCCTGCGGAGCCCTCACATCCACAGGCTTGCGGGGCGGGGACAAGACAAAGCTGGGGTGCCCCCCAGGACAGGGCGGGTGGGATGGACACAGGAAGGAGGAGGAGGGATCCCAGAGGCGGAGGGACCCGCAGGTTTAAAGGGTCAGAGGTGGGGAAGGTGGGGGTGAGGGAGACACAGAGACAGAGAGAGAAACAGAGAGACAAAGAGACAGAGACCGAGTGAGGAAGAGAGACAAGGCAGAGAGACACTGGGAGACAGAGACACAGAGAGGCAGAGACAGCGAGGAAGAGAGACAAGGCAGAGAGACACAGGAAGATAGAGAGGCAGAGACAGCGAGGACGAGACAAGGCAGAGAGACACAGGGAGACAGAGACACAGAGAGGCAGAAGCAGAGGGATGGAGAGACCGAGGTGGGCCAGAGGCCTGCGGCTGGGGAGGACCCCGAGACCCCTGTGTCTGAGTCCTAGTCCCACAGCAAGGGACTGCACGGTATCTTCTTCCACCGGCAACGAGGACCTCCCTTTTGTCCTCAGGAGACTCGACCCCGCCTCCAACATCGATCCCCTTCCCAGCATTGTCCTCAGCGGCCTCCGGCAGGAAGCCCCCTTCCCATGGAGGGTCCCAGCTGTCCCACCAGTCCCAGACCCCACATCCTGGCCTCCCTGTCCACAGTCACCGGGGGAGTGTTCCAGATGACTGTGTTGCTGAGGGGAAGGGGCTGTGGGCGTGCCAGTGTCCAGGAGCTGAGCACGCCTCCAGGCCCTGACAGACCCTTCTTGACCCAGCTGGGCCAGCTGTCCTGGCTCCCACCCACTGGTCAGTTTTGGGGTCCTCATGGCTTTTTCTTTGGAGTGAGGACCCCCATCAGGGCAGGGCCTCCTTGTTGGGCTTGAACCCAGTCCAAGGACCCCAGGCCTGAGGGTCTCAAGGACAGTGGGGGCAGGATGAGATTGATGGAGGCTGCAGGAGGGGGTTGAATAAGTAGCCACGTGCATGCATGTGTGCGTGTGTACGTGTGGAGTTTTAGCCATGAAGCCCACACCGGGGGTGGGTCTGGCACCCACATCAGGTTTGAGGAGGAAGGATCTTTGTGGCCCACCTGGCACAGGTCCCTGCAGGCCGGTCGAGCTGACCATGTCACTGAGCCCAGGCAGGGCCGCTGGGCCTCCCCGGGGTCAGTGACCACCTGGTGAGGGCTGGGGCAGTGCTTAGTCCCAGCAGCTCCCGGGAAGTTGAACATGGAGCCTCAGGTGATGATGCTGGTGTGGTCTCCACGGCAGCCCCACCTGAGCTGATCAGGAGGGGTCTACGTGGATGGGGATCTATGGGGCAGGAGGCACACTATGGTGAGAGCTGGCTTGGGGCTGGCTCTGCCCAGGGGAGAGGCGGGGCTGGGGGCCCTCGTCAGCTGCTCTGACGCCTCGGTGCTCCCAAGGCCATCTCCAGGCTCACCCCAGCTTCCACGGCCCCGTCTCACGGATTAAAGGGCCACTCAAGAGCTGCTTTGAAGACGGGGGCCCAGCCAGGAGCCGCACAGGCCTCCCCCTTGGGGCTAGGAGGCCAGAAGGGCGCAAGCCACACGCCCGTCAGTAGAGAGACACTGAAATTGTCTATGAATTGCCCTCGCGGGGTTTGAGACTAGAGAGCTGGTGTTTGCACGATGTTGCAAACACCATAAAAGACACTGAACTGTTTCTTTAAAAGCCCTCGGTTTTTTGAGACGGAGTCTCACTCTGTTGCCGAGGCTGGAGTGCAGTGGTGCGATCTTGGCTCACTGCAACCTCTGCCGCCTGGGTTCAAGCGATTCTCCCGCCTCAGCCTCCTGAGTAGCTGGGATTATAGGCACATGCCACCATGCCCGGACAATTTTTGTATTTTTAGACCTTTTTTTTTTTTTTTTTTGGGAGACGGAGTCTTGCTCTGTCGCCCAGGCTGGAGTGCACTGGCACGATCTCAGCTCACTGCAACCTCCGCCTCCTGGGTTTAAGCAATTCTCCTGTCTCAGCCTCCGGAGTAGCCCACATGCCGGGCGCGCTCTCCATCCATCCCTGGGGTTCCTTAGGGTTAGGACGGTGGTTCTTCCCGGCCGCAACCCCGCCCCCAGGAGGCACTAACCCTCGCCTGGCATCCGGGGCCACATGTGGTTGTCACGACCGGGAAGGGGGAGATCCTGGCCTGAGGCTGGGGGGAGGCCAGGGACGCTGCCGGCTCCACCCCGAGGAGGGCCTGGGCCGGTGCCAGGCGTGGCGGGACCCGGGTGTGGGAAACCGCGGGCGGAGGGGACGGGAGGGCGGGCCTGGCTGTAAGAGGGGAGCGCAGGGGCCGGGCACGGTCAGCCCCAGCCCCGACAGCCCCCGGGAGCCTGTTTCGGGCGCAGGACAGCCGGGCTGGCTCCAGCCCTGTCGGGAGGATGCGGGGCTGGGCCAAGGTCCTCGGCTCCGCAGGGAGGGCGGGGAGCGGGGCCGGGGGGTCCGGGCAGGGAGAGCGGGGCCGGGGCTCTGCGTCCACTGCCGGGCCGATGGGCCACGGGCTAAGAGGACGGGTCGGAGGTCGAGGGTCGGGCTGCGACGGCGGGTCAGAGGTCGGGACCGCGGGCTGCGACGGCGGGTCGGGGGTCGAGGGTCGGGCTGCGAGGGCGGGTCAGAGGTCGGGGCCGCGGGCTGCGAGGGCGGGTCAGAGGTCGGGGCCGCGGGCTGCGATGGCGCGTCGGGGGTTCCGGTCGGGGCCGCGCTCAGCACTCAAAGCGCCGGCGTCTTGCTGACAACCTTCTCGACCCGCGGGGCGCAACAGACCTGCAGCTCCTCCTCCTTTTCGCGGGTGCAGCTCTCTGGCCCTGCCGCTACGCGCGCACCCGCCCCGCCCACAGCTCCCGGCAGCCCCCGCGTCGTCCCCGCAGCTGGACCACAACTCCCGCCATGCCGCGGGGCGCAGGGCCTCGGGGCGTGTGGCCCACAAGGCTTTGCGCGCCGGCGGGGCCGCTCTAGCCCGCGGTCCTCCGAGCTCGCGGCGGGTTGAGGCGGGCTCGGGGTGGGCGGCGGGGAGGCCTTGGCGGCTGTAGCGCCCCGTGGTCGGTGTCCTCGCGTTCCTACTGCGGGGCGCCCCGGCTGCCCTTGCCTGGGGCCCGGCTTGGGGCGGCCGAGGGGGCGTCCCCGCCGCGAGTCCCCCGGCGCGCTGGTCCCGGGAGGCCTGGCGGTTCGCCGAGGGAACTGGGCGTGTTGCGCTCCCGGGCGGAGACTGGGAAGCGCTGGTCTCGCTGCGGGGGTCGGGGCCGCACGGCCAGGCCGGGGGATCCGGGTTCGGGGACGCGGATTCTGCATTAGGGGCTGCGGGGCTTCGGGCCGGCTCCGCCGGGTCAGGGCCACCGGGAGGCCGTGGTCGTGTTGGGGGCGCCCGGACGTCAGTCCCAGCAGCGCGAGGGACGAGCGCGCTCGTTGGTTCCACATAGATTTACTTATTCTCGTTATTGATTTATTTGAGACGGAGTCTCAGCCCTGTCGCCAGGCTGCAGTGCAGGGGCGCGACCTCCGCTCGCCGCAACCTCCGCCTCCCGGGTTCAAGCGCTTCTCCTGCCTCAGCCTCCCGAGTAGCTGGGATTGCAGGCGTGAGCCACCAAGCGCGGCCTGTTGTTTGTATTTTCAGTAGAGATAGAGTTTCACCATGTTGGCCAGCCTGGTCTCGAACTCGTGACTTCAGCTGATCCCCCTGCCTCATGCTTGTTGTTATTTTGA
The DNA here is from genome assembly GCF_001698545.2 of Rhinopithecus bieti. NCBI lineage: Eukaryota > Metazoa > Chordata > Mammalia > Primates > Cercopithecidae > Rhinopithecus > Rhinopithecus bieti. The sequence continues at coordinate 74,347 of NW_016806289.1, forward strand.
CACAGGGTCTCACTGTGTGGGCCAGGCTGGACTGCGATGGCGCGATCTCCACTCACTGCAACCTCTGCCTCCCGAGCTCAAGCGATTCTCCCTCCTCGGCCTCCCAAAGTGTTGGGACCACAGGCACACGTCATGCACCCGGCCAGCAAATCTTTATTGAGTGCCTGCCAAGGGTTGTTTTAAGTGCCATGAAGACAGCAGAGTGCAAGGTGGGCTGACCTCCGCCGAAGGAGCTTGCATTCTCGTGAGCAGCGGGGAAGAGAGACCATGAGCCGGGACCCCGGGCATAATACCGAGGCAGTGCTGTGCGGAGTAAACGTTGAACAACTGGCTCTCCAAGGCAAAAGGCCCTCACTTGCAGCGCACGCCGCCCCCGTGTTGTAAATAACTCGCATGGTGGCTGCCAACGTGAGCCAACCAGCTCACAGATCCCTGCGAAGTTCACAGTGGGCTCAGGAACTGGCATGATCAGCTCCAGCTGCTGCTGCAATAGTTGAGACGTGGAAAGTGCTGCCGGGAAGAAGGAAAAGGCAGGGCAGGGGGCAGGCAGCATGACGGTGGGCAGGCTGTAGGATCAAATCTGTGGTCCTGATAGGCTGGGCACGGCGGCTAAGGCCTGTAATCCCAGCACTTTGGGAGGCTGAGGCGGGCGGATCACTTGAGGTCAGGATTTCGAGACCAGCCTGGGCAACATGGTGAAACCCCATCTCTAGTACAAATACAAAAATTAGCCGGGCGTGGTGACGGGCGCCTGTAATCCCAGCTACTTGGGAGGCTGAGGCAGGAGAATCTCCTGAACCCGCGAGGCAGAGGTTGCAGTGAGCCAAGATCGCGCTGCTGCACTCCAGCCTGGGTGACAGAGCAAGACTCCATCTCAGAAAAACAAAAAACAGAAATCAATCAGTGGTCCAAGGAAGACCCTGGAGATGGAGAGATTTGAGCAAGGCCTTCCAGGAGGGGAAGGGAGTTGGACCGGGTGTACTAGGCAGAAGGTACGATGAGTGCAGAGACTTGAGTCCGGAGGGACCTGGGTGTGTAGGACCTTGCACGCTACAGCAGAGCCCACCAGAACCCCTTTCCAGGCCCCCGAATCCTCAGAATACAAGCCCTTCCTTCCTCTGAACTTTGGTGTCCTCGTCTGTAACATGGGGACTTGCCAGGCATGGGTTGGGTGCCTGGTAGAGCCTGAGAGCTGGTCCTGTCCTCACTGTCCCACGGGGACAGCGGGCCCTCTCTGGATGAGGAGGGAGGGGAGCTGGCAGGTTCTCTGTGTCCTCTCGGGAAGAACAAGCCTTCCTTGTTAGAGTCTCCTGGGAACAAAGGGGCGGGCAGCGGCTGAGCGCGTGAGTCTGAGTCAGGGGGCTGGCTGCTGGACAAGGGACAGCAGTGAGCGGCCTCAGGAAAGTGGGAGTGGCAGATGACGGAGGCCGGGAGCGTGAGCTGACCCTGGACGGGCTGGTGGCAGCACCTGCAAACACCTGGCCTCCCCCTCTCCTGCTGCACCGTGTGCCAGGGACATAGAAACGGCAGGTCGTCGGAGGAACCCGGCCTGGGAGCTGCCTCCCAGCTGCTGCGGCCTCACCTGCAGCCCCAGGATGGGTTTTAGGAAAGGATGGCGGGAACTTGGGGCTGGCACCGTGCCTCACACCTGCCCTCCCGGTGCTGTAGGGGCAGGAGGTTGAGGCTGCCTCATTCCCATCATCCTCTGAGCATCCTCCTCCATCGTCACTGAGCTGTGATCGCGCCACCACACTCCAGCCTGGATGGCGGAGTGAGACCTCGTCTCTGGAGAAGAGAACGGTGGGACTTGGATCAGCAGCAGCCACAGCAGTGACGTCCGTCATCTGGACTGTTGTGGGGCTTCATTCCGCTCACTGGCTCGGCGGGCGCTCACTGTGCACCTGTTCAGTGCAGGCAGTGGTCGGGATGTCTAGGGCGCCACGGGGCGCGGGCACGCCCGGCTCCTGCCTCTTGGTGTTCCTGTGCTCACCTGCCAGTGTGCTGTGCGGGTGTGTGTGTGCCTCATCTGCGTGTGCACCCACGTGACCTAAACGTGCACGTGTGTGGACGTGTGTTACATGGTAGAGCACAGCAGAGATCCCCTGTAAACAACTAAGCAGGTCAGCGGGTCCTTCTCTAGGTTGAGGTCGCATCTGCCCTTCCAGGACCCTCCGTGCCTCTCACTCCCCTTCACCCCACAGTGTCTGAGAAAATCTTGTGAGTTCTGCCTCCAAGACAGGCCCAGAACCCACCCGCCTCTGACCATCCCATGGCAGCCCCCAGCCCAGGCCCCGTGGTGCCCACCTGGGCCAGTGTGGGTTGCCTCCCTCGGGCTTCCCTACCCCCACCTTCCTACTCTCAGTTGATTCCTTCAAACCCAAGTCAGGCCGTGCCCTCGTCTGCTCCAGCAGAGGCCACCTCCGTGGCTCCCACCTTGCTCAGGGTAAAACCCTGTGTCCTCTCGAGTCCTCAGGGCCCTGCACGACATGCTGGGTCAGCCCCTCCCTCCTTCCTCCTGCTCTCCCCTTCTCACCCTGCGGCAGCCACCCTGGCCTCCTTGCTGTTCCTCCGCCTTGCCAGGTGCAGTCCTGCCCCACGGCCTTTGCGCAGCAGTGCCCTCCCCAGATGTGCTGTAGATGTCTGCACAGCTGGGCATTCCTTAGAGGTCCTCACGTTCTTCAGGCCTTTGCTAACGTTTCGCCTCTTCAGGGGGCCTTCCTGGCCACCGTATGTGAAGTCCCAAGTCTGCCCTGAGGTTTCATTTCTGTGATCACGTCACTGCACTCCAACCTGAGCACAGAATGAGACCCTGTGTCAAAAATAAAACCAGGCCAGGTGCGGTGGCTCGCCTGTAATCCCAGCACTTTGGGAGGCCAAGGCGGGCAGATCACCTGAAGTCGGGAGATCGAGACCAGCCTGACCAACATGGAGAAACCCCGTCTCTACTAAAAATACAAAAATTAGTTGGGCATGATGGTGCCTGCCTGTAATCCCAGCTAATCAGGAGCCTGATGCAGGAGAATCGCTTGAGCCTGGGAGGCAGAGATGGTGGTGAGCCGAGATCACGCCACTGCACTCCAGCCTGGGCAACAAGAGGGAAACTGTCTCAAAAAAAAAGAAAAGAAAAAATAAATGAAACGAGAGATGTGTGTTCACAGCATTAGCTGCGGGTGTCCGAGCTGGAAGCAGCCTAGACGCTCGGAGTGAATCGTGGCATCTTTATAGGATGGAACGTTGCCCAGCAACAGAAGTGAGTGATGGACAGCTGTCACCAACACCAGGACCAATCTCACAGGCAGGGTGGGGGGCCTCATGAGTGCACTGTCCCCTTCCTGTGCTGCACAAAAGAGGCAAAGCGGGGTCTGGCTTTAGAGGCAGGAGTGCGGTTGACGGGCGGAGGGAAGGAAGATGGCTGCAGGGGTTCCGAGGGCTTCCTGGGGGCTAGAGACAGTGTTGATCCCAGAACCGGCCCATTGTGGGTGGGTGATCCCAGAGCTTCCAGGAGCCGTGAGAGGAAGAGCTGATGGCTGTCTACTGTAGGGTCTTCTGCAGGCCCTGTGGACATCCCGGGTGGGGCGGTCCTGGCCACTGCAGGGTGCCTAGCAGCATCCCTGCCCCAACTCATTCCATGCCAGGAGCTCCCCCAGTCATGACAACCACAGATGTCCTTGGACACTGCCCAGTGTCCCCGGGGGCCAGTCACCTGGGTTGGGAACCCCTGGTCTGTTGATTTCAACCCACCGTGATCTCATACTCCGTGTCACTGGAACGAGGGTGAGCCTGCGTGCCCGGGGGAGTGGTGAGGGGACTCAGGCAGGTGGAGGTCTGTTGGGGAGGAGCCTGTGCTAGACACAGTGGGAGCCGGGATGGGCGTCTGTGTAGGGCTCCCCAAAGAGCTGGCTCTGGCTCACACAGATCCCCAAGGAGGTGGGTGTGGGTGTGGAGGGAGGATGGGGTCCTGGACTGGACCGTGGCTGTGGGGTGGAGAGCAGCGGCTAGATGCTGGGTGGGCTTTGGATCCAGGAAGCTGACCCAGGAGTTTGGGTCCAAGTCAGCACGGGTCTGGAGGAGGTACCATTGGCTGGAGTGGGGGAAGGCTGGAAGAGGATGTTTGAATGATAAGGGGCCAGATGCCCTTGCCTTCAGAGCGACCCTGTGGAGTCAGGCTGACATATGCCTGTTTTTCAGAGGAGGAGACGGATGCACAGCGGTGCGGTGACTCCTCAGGGACCGCACAGCATCTAATCCAGAAACCCTGGTTCATGGGCGGAGGAGGTCTGTCTGGGAAATTCACTGCAGGAAATCGTAAAGGAGCAAAAGTGGGAACAGCCTCGGTGCCCGTCAAGGGGCGGGGCTGGGGCAGTCGTATGAAGGCGGCCAGGGTGGGTGACACTGAGATTGGCAGGCGTGAGTAGGCAGGACTGTGCACGGGCCAAGAACATTCTGGACTTGAGTCCTGGCTCCACCGCCTGCTGGCTTTGCAACCTCCGCCTCTGTCAATGGTGACAGTCATGGAACAGCTCGTGGGCTGGCGCCTGTGGGCACGACGCCAGCAGCAGAGCCGTTCTGCAGGAGTGTCATCTGCTGTATGCCAAGGATGCCCTGCCAATCTCACCCTGTACACAGCGGGCGATTAATCCGGCCATCCCTAAGGCAGCATTGCTCCATCTTGAGCGCCATGGCATTTGGGGGTCTTCTCTTGGGAAGAACAGCATTGTAGTCTCAGCCACTAATGCCATCGCACCCCTGGTCTGGCAGCCCAAGAATGTCTCCCGACATAGCAAGTGTCCCCCAGGGCAGCAGCATCCTGCTGAGCACTGCTGGCCCACGGGATCCGTTCTAGGCTCCACTCCCTAGACCTGGGCAGCCCGACACGGCATCCACAGGGCCACAGGTGATGCTGGAGCCCTGGAACCATGGACGCTCCACGCTGCGGGCAGCAAGCGCAAAACATGCCAGGCTGGGGAGACAGCATGAAAAAAAGAAGGTGAACTATCTCACCTGTAATATTTGTGTGCAGAAATGATATTATTTTAGATATGGGGTGAATAAGATATATTATTAAAATTAATTGCCAGGCGCAGTGGCTCACAACTGTAATCCCAGCACTTTGGGAGGCCGAGGCGGGTGGATCACCTGAGGTTGGGAGTTCAAGACCAGCCTGAGCAACATGGAGAAACCCTGTCTCTACTAAAAATACAAAATTAGCCAGGCGTGGTGGCACGCGTCTGTGGTCCCAGCTACTCGGGAGGCTGAGGCAGGAGAATCGCCTGAACCTGGGAGGCAGAAGTTGTGCTTAGCCGAGATCATGCCATTGCACTCCAGCCTGGGCAACAAGAGCAAAACTTCGTATCAAAAATGAAATAAAATAAATAAAATAAAAGTAATTTCACGTGTTTCTCTTTTTTTGATAGAACTACTAGAAAATTTAAAAATGGCCAAGCGTGGTGGTTCATGCCTGTAAACTCAGTGCTTTGGGAGGCTTGAGGCCAGGCGTTAAAGACCAGCCTGGGCAACATAGCAAGAGCCCATCTCCACACACAATAAAGAAGAAATTAGCCAGGCGTGGCGGCACATGCGTACAGTTCTAGCTACTCCGAAGGCTCAGGTGGCAAGATCACTTCAGCCCAGAAGTTGGAGGCTACAGTGAGCTATGATTGCACCACTGCACTCCAGCCTGGGTGACAGCAACACAGTCTCAAAAAAAAAAAAAAAAAAAAGTAGGAAGTTCTCATTCTGTTTCTGGTGGGCAGTGCTGCTGTGGATGATCAACTTTCTGGCAGGACCATGAACTTGAAGAAGATGAGTTTATCTTGGTTGCCATCATCCTTCCCATCATCCTCTGATCATCCTTCTCCATCATCCATTCTTTCATCCTTCCCATCATCTGTCATCATCCTTCTCCATCATTCTTCCCATCATCCTTCTCCATCATCCTTCTCCATCATACTTCCTGTCATCCTTCCCGTCTTCCTTCCCGTCATCCTTCCCATCATCCTTCTCCATCATCCTTCCTGTCATCATTCTCTGTCATCCTTCCCACCATCCTTCTCCATCATCCTTCCCATCATCCTTCCCATCATCCTTCTCCATCATCCTTCCCATCATCCTTCTCCATCATACTTCCTGTCATCCTTCCCGTCTTCCTTCCCGTCATCCTTCCCATCATCCTTCTCCATCATCCTTCCTGTCATCATTCTCTGTCATCCTTCCCACCATCCTTCTCCATCATCCTTCCCATCATCCTTCCCACCATCCTTCCCACCATCCTTCTCCATCATCCTTCCTGTCATCTTTCCCATCACCCTTCCCACCATCCTTCTCCATCATCCTTCATCATCCTTCCCACCATTCTTTCCGTCATCCTTCCCACCATCCTTCTCCATCATCCTTCCCACCATCTTTCCCACCATCCTTCCCATCATCCTTCCCACCATCCTTCTCCATCATGCTTCCTGTCATCTTTCCCATCATGCTTCCCACCATCCTTCCCGTAATCCTTCCCATCATCCTTCTCCATCATCCTTCCTACCATCTGTCCCGTCATCCTTCCTGTCATCCTTCCCGTCATCCTTCCCACCATCCTCCTCCATCATCCTTCCCGTCATCCTTCTCCGTCATCCTTCTCCATCATCATTCCCATCATCCTTCTCCATCATCCTTCTCCATCATCCTGCTCCATCATCTTTCCTGTCATCATTCTCTGTCATCCTTCCCACCATCCTTCCCATCATCCTTCCCGTCATCCTTCCTGTCATCCTTCTCCATCATCCTTCTCCATCATCCTTCCCATCATCCTTCTCCATCATCCTTCCCACCATCCTTTCCACCATCCTTCTCCATCATCCTTCCCGTCATCCTTCTCGTCATCCTTCCCCATCATCCTCCCATCATCCTTCCCGTCATCCTTCCCGTCATCCTTCCCCGTCATCCTTCCCACCATCCTTCTCCATCATCCTTCCCACCATCCTTCTCACCATCCTTCTCCATCATCCTTCCCATCATCCTTCTCCATCATCCTTCCCACCATCCTTCTCACCATCCTTCTCCATCATCCTTCCCGTCATCCTCCCATCATCCTCCCATCATCCTCCCATCATCCTTCCCACCATCATTCTCCATCATCCTTCCCGTCATCCTTCCCGTCATCCTCCCCGTCATCCTTCCCATCATCCTTCCCGTCATCCTCCCCGTCATCCTCCCCGTCATCCTTCCCACCATCCTTCCCACCATCCTTCTCCATCATCCTTCCCACCATCCTTCTCCATCATCCTTCCCACCATCCTTCTCACCATCCTTCTCCATCATCCTTCCCATCATCCTTCTCCATCATCCTTCCCACCATCCTTCTCACCATCCTTCTCCATCATCCTTCCCGTCATCCTCCCATCATCCTCCCATCATCCTCCCATCATCCTTCCCACCATCACTCCCCATCATCCTTCCCGTCATCCTTCCCGTCATCCTCCCCGTCATCCTTCCCATCATCCTTCCCGTCATCCTCCCCGTCATCCTCCCCGTCATCCTTCCCACCATCCTTCCCACCATCCTTCTCCATCATCCTTCCCACCATCCTTCTCCATCATCCTTCCCACCATCCTTCTCACCATCCTTCTCCATCATCCTTCCCGTCATCCTCCCATCATCCTCCCATCATCCTCCCATCATCCTTCCCACCATCATTCTCCATCATCCTTCCCGTCATCCTTCCCGTCATCCTCCCCGTCATCCTTCCCATCATCCTTCCCGTCATCCTCCCCGTCATCCTCCCCATCATCCTTCTCCATCATCCTTCCCATCATCCTTCCCATCATCCTTCCCATCATCCTTCACATCATCCTTCTCCATCATCCTTCCCATCATCCTTCTCCATCATCCTTCCCATCATCCTTCCCATCATCCTTCTCCATCATCCTTCCCGTCATCCTCCCATCATCCTCCCATCATCCTCCCATCATCCTTCCCACCATCATTCTCCATCATCCTTCCCGTCATCCTTCCCGTCATCCTCCCCGTCATCCTTCCCGTCATCCTTCCCACCATCCTTCCCGTCATCCTCCCGTCATCCTCCCATCATCCTTCCCGTCATCCTTCCCGTCATCCTTCCCGTCATCCTTCCCCATTACCCTTCTCCATCCTTCCCATCATCCTTCCCACCATCTTTCCCACCATCCTTCCCTATCATCCTTCCTTCCAGTTATCCTTTCTGTCAACCATCCCCATCATCCTTCCCAGCATGTGACGCCCTCTCCCGGCACCGCCCACGTTTTGCTCTCCCATATGTCACCAGAGGGCGCCTGTGAGCTCTGATTGGGACGCGTCCCTGCCCACAGCTTTCACGTGGCCCAAGTCCCAGCAGTTACTCCTGTTACTGCCCCAGACCATTGTTACTGCAGTTACTACTGTTACTGCTTGAGACAGTCATAAGACTGAAGGAAGGGAGGAAGTTGAAAATGAGAACAAGAAACAAAAGAAACTTTTAAATAGAAATGAAAACTTAAGACAAAAGAAACTTTTAAAGGAAGGGCAAAATGGGAAAGAAGAAAAGAGAGAAGGGGCCGGGTGCTATGGCTCACGCCTGTGATCCCACCATTTTGGGAGGCCGAGGCAGGAGGATCACGAGGTCGGGAGATCGAGACCAGTCTGAGAAACATGGAGAAACCCCGTCTCTACTAAAATAGAAAATTCGCCAGGCGTGGTGGCGCATGCCTCTAATCCCAGCTACTCGGGAGGCTGAGGCAGGAGGATCCCTTGAACCCAGGAGGCAGAGGTTGTGGTGAGCTGAGATCGCACCACTGCACTCCAGCCTGGGTGACAGGAGTGAAACTGCATCAAAAAAAAAAAAAAAAAAAAAAAAANATCCTTCCCGTCATCCTTCCCGTCATCCTTCCCCATTACCCTTCTCCATCCTTCCCATCATCCTTCCCACCATCTTTCCCACCATCCTTCCCTATCATCCTTCCTTCCAGTTATCCTTTCTGTCAACCATCCCCATCATCCTTCCCAGCATGTGACGCCCTCTCCCGGCACCGCCCACGTTTTGCTCTCCCATATGTCACCAGAGGGCGCCTGTGAGCTCTGATTGGGACGCGTCCCTGCCCACAGCTTTCACGTGGCCCAAGTCCCAGCAGTTACTCCTGTTACTGCCCCAGACCATTGTTACTGCAGTTACTACTGTTACTGCTTGAGACAGTCATAAGACTGAAGGAAGGGAGGAAGTTGAAAATGAGAACAAGAAACAAAAGAAACTTTTAAATAGAAATGAAAACTTAAGACAAAAGAAACTTTTAAAGGAAGGGCAAAATGGGAAAGAAGAAAAGAGAGAAGGGGCCGGGTGCTATGGCTCACGCCTGTGATCCCACCATTTTGGGAGGCCGAGGCAGGAGGATCACGAGGTCGGGAGATCGAGACCAGTCTGAGAAACATGGAGAAACCCCGTCTCTACTAAAAATAGAAAATTCGCCAGGCGTGGTGGCGCATGCCTCTAATCCCAGCTACTCGGGAGGCTGAGGCAGGAGGATCCCTTGAACCCAGGAGGCAGAGGTTGTGGTGAGCTGAGATCGCACCACTGCACTCCAGCCTGGGTGACAGGAGTGAAACTGCATCAAAAAAAAAAAAAAAAAAAAAAAAAGGAAGAAGAAGAGAAAAGGGTTCCCTGATCTCGGTGAGCAAAGGCTGCTTCTTGAGCTTCTACAGCCCTTTGTATTTATTGGGTAACAAGAGCAGGGAGGAGGAGGTAAGGATTGATCAGCTGTTTAATTGATCACAGGTTCATGTTGTTACTGGCAGGCTTCAGTTATGTCTAATCATAAGAAATCTTGTGCCTGGGTGGTGACGCCCTTGGCAGCCCTTCTGTGCAGCAGACGCAGTTTGTCAGTTTGCCAACATTCTGCCTTTGTGAGAACAGTTTGCTGTTTACTCCTATAGCCCCCAGTGCTGTACTGAGTTGATCACGGCCCTCATTCTTTCGGCCTCTAACACGCCCCTTCTCCCACATTTTCTCCATAGTGACGTGACCTCTGCACTCACGTAAGTTTCACTTACCTGCCTGCCTGTCTCAAGGGAAAGGGAGGACGAGGAACTTGTGTGTTCTGTCCCCTCCTGTTTTCCCAGCACCTGAGCAGGGCCTGGCCCCAAATAAACACTGGCTGAATTCCTAATTACAGCGAGAACAAGGGTGTCGGGAGCACCTACAGCGTCACCTCTCAGGACACCGAGGCCGGGCAGTGACGTCCCTCCCCTGCAGCCAGCAGCTGGGCAGGTGGACGTGGGACTGGCGCCCGGCCTCTCATCCAGTCCAGCCTCCCTTATTTTCACTGTTGGGATTTAGTCTCTTCTGTCGAACAGACAGGATTAAAATCAGGGCTCCTCTGCATGTGCGTTGAATTCATTTGCATCTCATTTGCAAGCTCTTTGCTTGGCAGTTGAGACAAGCTCGGAGTAGAAGACAGAGGTGATAGAATCTGGTGCGATCAGATCAGAAGGGGACTGGAGGCTGGAGGGGTCCCAGCTCGGTCCAGTGAGGCTGCCGGCCCTCAGCGTCCTCACAGCAACGTGCTGTTGGCTTGGCCGGATTCCTGTCCTGTCCTCCCTGTGTTAGCTTTTGGTTCCATCCCACGTAAAATGGGGAGACGGAGGCAGGTGGGGCCAGTCCTGGCTGGAACCTGGTTGTAGGGGTCTGACAGCCCATGTCACAGAGGGGAAACTGAGTCAATTGGGGCTGAGTCCCGGCTGGAACCAAGGTCTCCGGCTGTCTGCCCTTCGTGGCTGTCTGGTGTGGCCTGGACCTGGTGACACAGATGTGAGGAGGGATGGATTTGGGGGAAGAACTTCTAGGCCCTCATCTCCTCTGTCTCTCTAGCCCTGGGAGCCCTGACCCTGCACTTCTGGTTGAGCAGCGTTGACTGGCTGAGGGATTCGGGGTCTTCCTCCTCTCTCCCTCCTCAGCACCCCTTCCTGCTGTGTCTCCGGAGTTTGTGCTGCCTCTGGAAACAAGCAAATGGTGTGTCCAGGGTTGGGCAGTGACAGGGCCTGTGGGCTGGGGGCCCTCGTGACCGAGGAAGGAGCCAGCGAGGGTTGGTTTGCTGGCAGAGGCATCTCAGGTAGAGAGAGCTCAGGCAGAGGCCAAGGTGGGGACCGTCTTAGGGGCTCGAGGGAGAGCCAGTAGGCCGGGATGGCCAGAGTAGAGCAGCAAAGGGGACAGGAACAGGATGAGAGGACGGGGGAGGTGGGGACAAAGCCACGGAGGGCCTGTGTGCCACGGTGAGCATTTGGGTCTTATACTGAGGGCTGCAGGGATCCACACGATAATTCTAAGTGTTTCCAGAAAGTTGCTCTGGGATGAGAACCCAGAAGCACTTAGCCCGAAGTTTTGATATTAAATCTGAGTCCGAGAACCCTGGGTTCAAGTCCTGGATCCCCTGATGAGTTACTGAGGGACTCAATGCATGTTACTGTCTCCCAGAGCCTCAGTTTCCCCATCTGTAACAACAGATTAGGGATTGTGGCAGTGCCTCCCTCACCGAGATGCTGTGATAACGAGACAAGAAGATGCCTGCAGGGCGGGGGGTGGTGGTTCACGCCTGTAATCCCAGCACTCTGGGAGGCTGAGGCAGGTGGATTATCTGAGGTCAGAAGTTCGAGACCAGCCCAGCCAACCAACCTGACTCTACTAGAAATACACAAATTAGCCTGGCATGTTGGCACATGCCTGTAGTCCCAGCTATTCGGGGCAGGTTGAGGCACAAGAATTGCTTGAGCCCGGGAGGCACAGGTTGCAGTGAGCTGAGATCGTGCCACGGCACTCCAGCCTGGGCAACAGAGTGAGACTCCATCTCAAAAAAAAAAACAAAAACAAAAACCAAAGCAAAAGGTGCCCCAGAGTGCCTGAGAGCTGAGATGTGGTAACACGGAATAAGGAGAAACTCGGGAAACGATTCCTCATTCATGCAAGAGGGATGGGAACTTTCCTCTGTGGCTTCATGACAGTGAGTCGCCCTTCCACGTGTGTGGGTCTGGAGCGACGCCCCTTCCTCGTGTGTGTGTGGGGTCTGGAGTGACGCCCCTTCCTCGTGTGTGTGTGGGGTCTGGAGCGACGCCCCTTCCCCGTGTGTGGGGTCTGGAGCGACGCCCCTTCCCCGTGTGTGGGGTCTGGAGCGACGCCCCTTCCTCGCGTGTGTGTGGGGTCTGGAGTGACGCCCCTTCCTCGTGTGTGTGTGGGGTCTGGAGCGACGCCCCTTCCCCGTGTGTGGGGTCTGGAGCGACGCCCCTTCCCCGTGTGTGGGGTCTGGAGCGACGCCCCTTCCCCGTGTGTGGGGTCTGGGGGAATGTCCTTTTCACTCTGACACTGGTGATGTGTGTTCTTCCTCATTTCTTTCTTGATCAGTCTAAAGAGTCATCACATTCATTTAAGCTTTTAAAGAACCAGCTTTTTTTGGGCTGGGAAGGGGCGTTCTTTTTTTCTTTTTTTTTTTTCTTTCTTTTTTTTTTTTTT
>NW_016806289.1:86876-98310 GCF_001698545.2 Rhinopithecus bieti
TGAGACGGAGTCTCGCTCTGTCGCCCGGGCTGGAGTGCAGTGGCCGGATCTCAGCTCACTGCAAGCTCCGCCTCCCAGGTTCACGCCATTCTCCTGCCTCAGCCTCCCCAGTAGCTGGGACTACAGGCGCCGCCACCTTGCCCGGCTAGTTTTTTTGTATTTTTAGTAGAGACGGGGTTTCACCGTGTTAGCCAGGACGGTCTCCATCTCCTGACCTCGTGATCCACCTGCCTCGGCCTCCCAAAGTGCTGGTATTACAGACGTGAGCTACTGCGCTGGGCCTGTCCAGGCTTTAAAAACGTTTTAAAATATTGTGCAGTGCATTAAAATTACCATATTGTAGGGTATGTGAATTATATCAATAAAACTGTTAGAAAATTACACTGCAGGCCAGGCGTGGTGGCTCATGCCTGTAATCCCAGCACTTTGGGAGGCTGAGGCAGGTGGATCATCTGAGGTCAGGAGTTCGAGACCAGCCTGGCCAACATGGTGAAACGCTGTCTCTACTAAAATACAAAATTAGCCAGGCGTGGTGGCAGGTACCTGTAATCTCAGCTACTCAGGAGGCTGAGGCAGGAGAATCGCTTGAACCCGGGAGGCAGAGGTTGCAGTGAGCCAAGATTGCGCCACTGTACTCCAGTCTGGGCGACAGAGAGAAATTCTGTCTCAAAAAAAAATTACTTTGCCAGGTGCGGTGGCTCACTCCTGTAATCCCAGCACTTTGGGAGGCCGAGGCGGGCGGATCACGAGGTCAGGAGATCGAGACCATCCTGGCCAACACGGTGAAACCCCATCTCTACTAACAATACAAAAAACTAGCCGGGCGAGGTGGCGGCGCCTGTAGTCCCAGCTACTCGGGAGGCTGAGGCAGGAGAATGGCGTGAACCCAGGAGGCGGAGCTTGCAGTGAACTGAGATCCGGCCACTGCACTCCAGCCTGGGCGACAGAGTGAGACTCCGTCTCAAAGAAAAAAAAAAAATACAAAAAATTAACCGGGCGTGGTGGCGGCACCTGTAGTCCCAGCTACTCGGGAGGCTGAGGCAGGAGACTGGCTTGAACCCGGGAAGCAGAAGTTGCAGCCAGCTGAGATCACACCACTACACTCCAGCCTGGGCAACAGCAGTCTCAATAAAAATAAATAGGCCAGGTGCGGTGGCTCACGCCTATAACCCCGGCACTTTGGGAGGCCGGGGCAGGTGGATCACGAGGTCAGGAGATCGAGACCATCCTGGCCAACATGGTGAAACAGAGCGAGACTCTGTCTCAAAAAAAAAAAAAAAAAAAAATTACACTGTAAAAGGCTCCAAAAAAATACAGAAATGAACAAGGAAGAGACAGGCACGTGCCTCTCATTTGGCAGTTTTCTGAGCCTCTTCTTGGAGCCTCACGCAGTGGTCGCCTTCAGTGAATCAAAATCCATTGCAGTTTAAATCCTGCAGACTTCTGGAGGCAGTGAGGACGGCTCTCACCTGCCCTCTGTCCTTGCCGCTGCCCCAGGGCCTGTGCACAGGTGTCCCTCACGCTGACGTACGCTCCTCACAGGTCTCTGCACGCTGCCTCCTCACCTGCTTCGGGACTGTTCGGTTTTACCATCTCCGCGGGGCTCGCCTGCACCCACACTGCCACCCTGAACCCCAAACCCGTCTGCGTTTTCAATCACACTCAGTGCCTCCTCATACACCAGACTGTGTTCACTTATCACATTTACTGACGACTGTCTCTCTCCCATCCTGAGAACATCTCCTTCTTTTCTGTCTGTTCCTGTCCAGTTCTCACCACCCCAAACAGAGACTGGTACACAGTCGGTGCCCAGTACGTGCTTGTGGGAGGAATGAGTGACAGGATGGGGCAGTGAATGCTTCTTGGCTCCGAGTTGCAACTCCCAGAGTTGTGAACTTGCTGTATGACCTTGGGCTGTGCCTCAGTTTCCCCAGGTGTAGAAATGGGGGCACGCCGCCCACGACCCCACCAGTCCCTCCTGCTGTGAGGCTGTGGGTGTCACGTTTGCAGGTCTAGTTCCCTGGGGCCGGCCCTGGCCCCAGCTGCCCAGCTCTGCCGGCTCCCGGGAGGCACACTCTGCTGACACCGGACTCTTTCCTGGACCGTCCAGCCGCCTGGCCGACACTCGATCCCGGCCCCACTTCCAGGCCAGTGTCCGGCTGACCAGCCTGCCTCAGGCCAGGGCCCCACGACTCCCTGCTGTGGGACAAGGGGCTGTCTGTGCAGCTGTGGTCGTGGGAGGGTGTGGTGAGGCCGTGAAGGTGGGGACGGTGCCTGGGCCTGTGGCCGCCAGAGCTGCTGAGGCTCAGGAGGTAGTACCAGGCCCCGTGGGTGCTGCCGGGGTCATCGCCTGCCCACCATGGGGACCCTCAGCTGCGACCCCGCCCCACGGTTGGCCACAGCCCGCCTTGGCCGGCGTGTGATGGAGGGCCAGATTCCAGAGACCGGCCTGAGGAAGTCCTGTGGGACGGCCACCCTGGAGAACGGTGCGTGCCAGCCACAGGGAACAGGTGGGACCCTTTCCTGCTCCACTCCCCCCACTTCTGGGGCTTCTGGAATGTTCTGGGAGCCTAGCAGGAGGCAGGAGTTTCAGGCAAGTCCTTGCCTTTCCCCAAACCTCAGTTTTCCTTCCGGCAGGATGGGTGTGGACACGGGCTTGCCATGGGCCCTGAGTATGTTTCTGTCCAACGGAAGCTAAGTGTTTTGCCGGCCGGGCCCTTTCCAGGGGCTGTGGGTACAGCAGGGGGCAAGGCCACAGCGATCATGCGGGAGATGCGAGGAGGAGGGAATGTTTCCAGCGTGGCCCTTGGGGACAGGTGCCGTAGACAACGCGGGGCAGGGCAAGGGGCGCGTGTGCGGAGGCTGCTCTGCTGGGAACCACATCAGCTGCTGGCCTCGGTGAGGGCCCGGGCAGGGCAGGGCCGCAGTTTCCTCAGCACAGCAAGCAGCTGGAGTCAAGCCCTGAGCTAGGTCCTCGGGCTGGTTCTGTGGTCTCTCCTGACCCCTGTGGCAATGAGATTCTGCAGAAGCCACAACACGTGGTGTCTGTGACCGTGTAGCTCTAGGAGGCTCAGGCCTCAGTTTCCCCATCTGTGACTGTGTAGCTCTGGTGGGCCTCAGTTTCCCCACCTCTGTGTATCTCTGTGCCTGGGCCTTAGTTTCCCCATTTGTGACGATGTATCTCTGGGAGGCTCAGGCCACAGTCTCCCCATCTGTGCCCCAGGGTGAGGGGCGCTGCTGTTCCCAGGCCCTTCCCTCCCCTGCACTTCCCTCCCCTGCCCTTCCCTCCCCAGTCCTTCCCTCCCCTGCCCTTCCCTCCCCAGCCCTTCCCTCCCCTGCATTTCCCTCCCCAGCCCTTCCCTCTGTGATTCATGTCTGACTCACAATGCAGGCATCATATTTTGTCTCCAGAGGGGCAGCAGCCTCTTGGTCCCCGGGACCCTCAATCTTCACCATGGAGGGAGAGGGGAACCCAGGCTAAGGCTCAGGAGCTGGGTCCAGGGCTCCTTCCTTGGGGAATCTGGGCCTAGGTGGTGACCTGAGGGCTTTGGGCTGCAGGCTCAGGGCCAGGCTTGTACGTCCTGCCGTCCACCGTGGGCTTCATCAACCACGACTGCACCAGGGTGGCCAGTCCCGCCTACTCACTCGTCCGGAGGCCCAGTGAGGGTAAGGCGGGCGGGAGGGCGGCTGGGGGCTTCCCTGATCCTCTAATGTCCCCCCAGGGGCACCGATGGGTCTCCTTACCCTTAGATCCAGGCCCCCAGTTAGCGCGGCAGGAAGCAGGCAGGGCTGGGCTCTACGACTTGCTCCACCTCCTACTCGCTGTGACACCTCAGGCAAGCTGCTGTCCCTCTGTTTTTTCATTGATAAAGAGAATGGAAGGAGAAAGAGTGTTGTAGGGAGGTGAAGACCTGTACCTGCCTTCCCGCGTTTGCAATTCCTTGCTGCTTGGTCTTAGGCAAGTTGCTTAAGTGCTCTGCAACTCAGTTTCTGTTAAAAGTTAACAATACTAGGCTGGGCGCGGTGGCTCAAGCCTGTAATCCCAGCACTTTGGGAGGCCGAAGTGGGCGGATCACAAGGTCAGGAGATCGAGACCATCCTGGCTAACACGATGAAACCCCGTCTCTACTAAAAAAATACAAAAAACTAGCCGGGCGAGGTGGCGGGCGCCTGTAGTCCCAGCTACTCGGGAGGCTGAGGCAGGAGAATGGCATGAACCCGGGAGGCGGAGCTTGCAGTGAGCTGAGATCTGGCCACTGCACTCCAGCCTGGGCGACAGAGCGAGACTCCGTCTCAAAAACAAAACAAAACAAAACAAAAAAACCCAGGAGGTCGAGGCTGCCGTGAGCTATGATCACACCACGTCCAGCCTGGGTGACAGAGTGAGACCTCGTCTTAAAACAAATAAAAAAAAAAAAAGAAAAAATAGTAGCCACAGTGTTGCATAGCGATCAGTAAGGGCTCAGTAAACGCGGGCTGTCGGGTGTGAGGCTAAGCCCGTTTTTCCATTATGAAGGTGGGGGCTCCCCAAGCCTGGCCCATCTCACAGGGCTGTCATGTATCTCTGTGGACATTCCTGGCTGCTTGTGCAGGCAGCACGGCGGGAGGGCAGCACGGCGGGAGGGCAGCACGGCGGGAGGGCAGGCAAGGAGCACACTGGCTCGCTGTGCCACGGGCTGGTGGCCTTGCCCTGTGGTGCTTGCTCCTGTCTAGAATGGGCGCAGTGGCTGCGACGGGCTCTGACGGAGTGACGCAGCTCAGGCGTGGACCGCGCCGGGTGCACAGGGAGCTGCTGGTGTGCATTTGTGGTGCTGCTACCACGGGCCAGCGGATCTCAGTGCTCCCATATTCCATCCCTCCATCAATGCTCCCAAATTCCATCCCTCCCTTTTCTACCACTGCTTCAAGGTCCCAGCTGGGCTGGGAGCGTGGTCAGAAGGGTCTCGTGTGGGGCGTTTGGTTCATATGGACAGAGGCCTGCTGGGAGGGTTGGCTGGAGGAGGGGCAGGACAACAGCCTGTTCTCAGCCTTCTGAATGACCAAAAATCCCAGACCACATTGGGACTCAGGAAGCTGCAAGGGGTCCCAGAAGGCCAGTGAAGGCGTCAGCATCCCCTGTCCCCAGGACCGGGTTAAGAACTTAGCCTGTGACCCAGACAGATCTGAGTTCCCAGGTTCAAATCCCAGTCTCAGGACACTTCCTGGGACAGAGACAGCGTGGGGAGCCTGGTGGGAATCGTGCACACTTTGCTAAAGGCCCAGGATAGGCTTCCTGGAAGTGGAGCATGGGATCTGGGTTTTGTAGGACGAGTAGGAGTTCGGTGGAGCCCCCAGAAGAACTGAACTCCAGGCAGAGTGTGCTTTGTAGGCCGAGGTCTAGAGATGAGCAGTGTCATGATGATCCGGGGTGTGTTCATTTCTCATGGGGCACTGAGCCTGGGGTTGGGGAGGGCAGAAGAAAAGGCTGGAAGGTTCCAGATGCAGGGCAGAGGCTAAGATCAGTGCTTCAGCATGGGGAGTCCTGATGGCCAAGCCCTGCACAGTGAGCACTTTGAGGTGAGTCTATGGTCACGTGAGCGAGGCTCAGGCATCTGCAGAGGGGCGATGGGATTATAATCAGCGATTTTTCTTTTCTTTTCTTTTTTTTTTTTTGAGACGGAGTCTCGCTCTGTCACCCAGGCTGGAGTGCACTGGTGCGATCTGGGCTCACTGGCGCCCACCACCACACTCTGTTAATTTTTTGTACATTTAGTAGAGACTGGGTTTTACCATGTTATCCAGGATGGTCTCGATCTCCTGACCTTGTGATCCACGGTCTCAGCCTCCCAAAGCGCTGGGATTATAGGCGGGAGCCACTGCGCCTGGCCATGATCAAGGGTTTCTAATATAAAATTAGCAGGGCGTGGTGGTGGCGCCTGTGGTCCCAACTGTTCAGGAGGCTGAGGTGGGAGGATTGCTTGAGCCCAGGAGGTGGAGGCTGCAGTGAGCCACGAGCCACTGCACTCTACAGCCTGGGCGATGGAGGGAGACGCTCTATCTCCCCAGCCTCTTGCAGTCCTGGGGGACTGTATTTGCCCTGGGCCTAGGGAAGGGGCTAAAATAGACCCCTCCCTCCTGCCAGTCTAAGAAAGGATGAGGCTGTGGCTAAGGGTCAGTGACCACCCTTGGAGTGTGGCCAGTGAGCCTGCATTGGGGACCACAGCATGTGTGCAAGTACTCGTGCCTGTGGCAGGGAGGTCTGGAGGCGTGTCTGGGCCACACTGCCTGCCACGGACTCCTCAGGGGAGGACGAAGGTTTGGATGACGTTTCTTCCCTCACCCGTGGCTCGCTGCCACGTGCACTGAGTGTGTGCACAGGTGGTCTGTGGGGCCGTGAACGCTGGTCAGGCTGCTACACACAGGTGCCTGGTGTCCGTCACTGGATGTGCTTTGGCGTGGCAATAATGGCGATCGCGGCAACCGGTCCCCATCATGAACTGCAAGGCCCCAGGATTGCTCCCTTCTGTAGATCCTCTCACGTTTTGATTTTTGCAACATACTGATGAGGAAAATAAGGCTTAGGATAAATGACTTGGCCAAGGTCACCGGCTCACAAGAGGCCCTGCTGGATTTTAACGTGGTCCAATGCCAAGCGCCTCTCTTAAGCATGGGACTTGCCAACAAGCCCAAGCGCTGGTTCAGGGCCTAGTTGCTCTTGTTACTCTTACTTTATGTACATTTTTTTTTGAGACTCCGTCTTGCTCCATTGCCCAGGCTGGAGTGCAGTGGCACGATCACAGCTCACTGCAGCCTCAGCCTCCCAGGCTCAAGTGATCCTCCCCTTCAGCCTGCCGAGGAGCTGGGACCCCAGGTGCATGCCAACATGCCTGGCTAAGTTTTAAATTTTTAGTAGAGATGAGATCTCACTGTGTTGTCCATGCTGGTCTCAAAGTCCTGAGCTCAAGTGGCCCTCCTGCCTCGGCCTCCGAAAACGCTGGGATCACGGTTGTGTCCCACCACACTCAGCCTAATTATGTCCAGTTCCAGCAAACCCATGAGCTGGTTCTCCAGCCCACACCTGCGCAGAGGTTAGAGGGGCAGAGGGGACTGCAAACAGCAGCAGAGCAGAGCACGCAGGAAGCGCTTTGATTGTGAGGAGACAGAAGAGCTGGATGAGACAGTCAGCAGAGACCTGAGGCCACTCAGTTCAGGCAGCCACAACTCAGGGCCCCCGGGATGACCACTCCGAGATGGGGCTGAGGTGGCCTCTGACCTGGTGGGAGTGTCTCGGGGCCAACAAGGGCACTGATGCCGGGAGGTGGGGCAGGCACTGTCTTCGGAGTCACTCCCAGCACTCTGGGTTCCTCTCCCCAGCACCACGTCAGGACACCAGCCCAGGCCCCATCTACTTCTTGGACCCCAAAGTCACACGCTTTGGCCGCAGCTGCACCCCTGCCTACTCCATGCAGGGCCGGGCCAAGTCTCGGGGTGAGTACTGGACCCATGCAGCCGCAGAAGGACCTGCTTTCCGGGTCTCAGCAACTCTCCTGCCCTGTCCTCCCTCTCCCTCTTATCCTTGGAGTTCTTCGAATGCCAGTGTCTTTGGAGTGATCACATCCCAGGGACACGGAGGAGGGGCTGCCATTCCAGTGCCCACAGGGGCTGGGGGAACTGAATGAGTGAAGTGGGTCAGGGTCACGGAGGCCCTGGGCACACATGACCACAGGGGCAGCTGGCCTTGGTGTCAGAAGGTGAGAGGTGAATGGGGATTGTGGCAAATCGGCAATGTCCTTCACAGGCACCCAACAGCTTGCCTGCACACCTGAGGCACCTGCCTGACTCCATTCTCCCATCCACCTTCCCACCCACCCACCTATCCACCCACCCAACCCACTCATCCATCCATCCACCCATTCATCCATCCACCCACCTCACCTACCCATTCAGCCATCCATCCATCCATCCACCCACCCATCCACCCATTCATCCATTCATCCATCCACCCACCTCACCCACCCATCCATCCACCCATTCATCCATTCACCCACCTCACCTACCCTTTCATCCATCCATCCATCCATCCATCCATCCATCCATCCATCCATCCCTCCATCCATCCATCCATCCATTTACAAATCCCTTCATGAACCATTCACTCCTCACTCAACCACTCACCTCCTACCTATTCTGTTCACCCATTAACTCAAACAGTCAACTGCTAGAGAGTTGGAGTAGATTTGACATTCCTTCCTTCTATGAGATCTCAGTCTGGTTCCTTCCTCTCTATGAGATCTCAGTATGGTGGGGCGGTTAGATGCAGGTGCAGACCATCCCACCCCAGTGTGCTCATGTCTGGAGAGACGGGAAAACCCAGGCTGAGGGGCTCGAGAAAAGCTGTGAGGGCTTTATCCTGGATGGTATGGGGAAGGCAGCAGGGAAGAGGGGTGGAAAATGAAGGCATGCCTGGCCTTGGGTCCAGCTTGGGCAAAGTCCTAGAGGCTTGGAAAACAGACTGTGTGATGGAGGGTGGGGAAGGGAGAGAAATGCACCTGGGTTACTTGAGAAGTATTGTGAGCTCCAGGGTGCATGCGGGCAATGGGGAGCCATGCCGGGTCTCTGAGCAGGTGAGGACATCAGTGCCACCCTTCCTTCCCCACTCTCTCAGGTCTGGAGGTGACACCAGGCCCTGGGGCCTACAGCCCAGAGAAGGTGCCCCCTGTGCGCCATCGGACACCGCCAGCTTTCACCCTGGGCTGCCGCCTCCCTCCTAAGCCCCTGGACACCTCAGCCCCTGCCCCTAATGCCTACACCATGCCCCCTTTGTGGGGCTCACAGATCTTCACCAAGCCCAGAAGCCCCAGCTACACAGTGGTGGGCCGCACACCCCCGGTGCGCCCCCCGCAGGATCCTGCTGAGATACCAGGCCCGGGCCAGTACGACAGCCCGGACGCCAACACCTACCGCCAGCGCCTGCCCGCCTTCACCATGCTGGGGCGGCCCCGGGCCCCGCGCCCCCTGGAGGAGACCCCTGGCCCAGGCACCCACTGCCCAGAGCAGGTCACTGTGAACAAAGCCAGGGCTCCAGCGTTCTCTATGGGCATCCGCCACTCAAAACGGGCCAGCACCATGGCCGCCGCCACGCCCTCCAGGCCTTCAGGGCACAGGCTGCCCGGCCGCTGCTGCTAGGCCAGGCTTGTTCCCCACACCGTGAACGGGGGCGTGGGCGGGCCTCTCCTGGGGCCTGGCTTTTGTTGGAGGGGCTAGGAGAAGCCGAGAAGGACTGGGAAAGGAGTCTTTCCTCCCCTTTCCTGAACTGTCTGGGTCCTTCTAGGACACCTGAGCCTTCCAGTCCCTGGGGGCTGTGACCCGTGGCCCTCTGCAGGGTGCAGGGTGAGTCTCCTTCCAGTGCCCCAGTTTCTTCCAGGTCACACCAGGCCAGGCCAGGCCAGGCGGGGAAAGGGACACCTTCCGGCCCTTCCCAGTTACTGGCTGGAGACGGAGCTTCCTGTGTCCTAGAACTCGGTGTCCAGCCCCACTAGGGCCTGGGTCCTCATCACAGCTTGGGTTTCTGCCACATTCGGACTCTTCCCTGTCTCATGGAAATGTGGCCACCAGCCCCGGTCCCAGCCCAAACTCAGGCTGGAGGCAGCCCTGAGGCCTGTGCATTTCCCACTCCACCTTCTGCAGTTGCTTAGCCAATAAACCTCTCCTGGGCAGGAAAGCTGTCAGCGTCACACTGGCTGGCTCATTTAATGTGTCTATTGATGTCACAGAAAGGAGACACCAACGCTGCCCTACAGAGCCAGACCCATAGCCCTGCAGTGCCCAGGGGGTCTGAGAGACCAAAAGAGAGACCCAGGGCGAGGGGAGGCTGGAGGTGGAGCCAAGCTTTTGAGCGGGGAGCCAGGTAGGCTTCCTGGAAGAGGGAATATTGAAGCGGGGTTTTGAAGGATGTATGGGAGCTTGATGTATTCAGTAGCTGCTTGCTATGTTTTGGATATTAATAAAGATCATCTATGCTTCATAGCAACTCAGGACCAGGTGGCATTTACTGAGAGGAAATGGTGCTTTGGGGAGACTGAACATTTGTCCTGGGGCATGCTGCGAGCCCCCACCTCAGTCTGATGTCAGGATTTGAACCCTGAACGTTGGACTCAGTTCCTGCCACTGTCTCCTAGGAACAGGAAGGAAACACACTGGTGGTGCCCTGTGACTGAGCCCTCTGTGTGCCAGGGAAGGATGGCACCGGGACCACCATACAAAACTCCCGTCCAAAAGGACCCTAATCCCGGAGCTTGGGAGGGTGGGACGCTGCCCCGGGACCTCTCTGAGGGATGCCGCCTGGGAGGCATGCGGGGCACAGAGCAGGGGTGGTGGGGCCGCCCTCTCTTCACCCTACAGCCCTCAGCCTGGGGCCGCCAAACCTGACCCATCCTTCACCCACTAGGTGAACACACCCCAGGACCCTGCAGCCTGGATCCCCTGCACATGCCTGGACACGCACCCAGACACAGCGTCCCCCGCCGCACGCCACACACACACCGCGCGCAGGTCCAGCCGCGGCTCGACCCCGACCAATCGCGCCCACGATCCGCTCCTCCCGCGGACGCGCAGGGGCGATCCGAGCCCGACGCACGCCCGGGCAGACACGGCCAATCGCGGCCGCGCGCGCCTCCCTCCCCTCCCCCACCTCCCCGGCCCCGCGGGCGGCGCCGGCTGTGATCTCATCCTCTGATTTATCGATCAGGCTCCGGGCGGCCTCGCCCCCCCTCCCCACCTGCCGGCGCGTCCCGGCCCCTCCCTTTGTTCCCGGCAATCAGCCCTGCTTGGGGCGGGGCAGGGGCTAGGGTGCTGCGGCCAAGTCGGGCCAGGAGGCTGGGTCCCGGGGTGACAGTGACACCCCGTTTTCTGGTGCAGAAGGAACCGACCCTTGAGGGAAGGTGCGGCCGGTCTCGGAGAGGCTGAGGCTGGGGATGGAGCGGCCGGCCTGGGAGGCTGGGGCCCAGAGCTCAGATGAGCTGGTGCAGGACTGGGCTCCCCAGAAGTGAGAGAGGAAGGGCCGCGACCCTCCAGCCCGCTCCCCTGGGTTACAGCCGGAGAAACTGAGGCCGGGACAGGCCGCAGAGCAGGGGCCCGGCTCCGCTCCTGGCACCCCCTCCCAGAGCCGGCACTCCTGGGTCTGAGCCTCCGCTGTGCGCCCTCGGCCGCGCCCCTTCCCCTCCCCGGACCTCAGTTTCCCCACTAGGAAATAGGGGTGACCCTGAGGTATCCTCTAGCTGGAACAACGGAGAGGGAGGGGCCGACCTTTAGGTCTGGGGTTCTCTTTTCCCTGGCCATGCCTTCCCGGGCCTCAGTTTCCCCCTTAGTCAACGGGAAAGAAGGGAGGTGATTTCTAAGCCTCTCCAGCTCGGTCCTTCTGGGAACTTGGGCGGCGGGCGGGGGTGGGAGGCGCACT
>NW_016806289.1:99211-107768 GCF_001698545.2 Rhinopithecus bieti
CCCCCCTGCCGGCAGCCCGTTCGCGGCGGCCTCCCCTCCCCAACCCTTTCCTCCGGGACCCCCCGGACCCTGCGAGCCAGGTGCCCCTCCCCATCCTTCCTGCTCTCCCGCCACCCCGGACCCCCATCTCCAGCCGGCGCCCGGCGGCTGCCCCCACCCGGAGGCGCTGGGGTCCGTGTTCCCACGGCGTCACGTGGGGAGGGGCGGGGAGAGGGCGGCGGGGGAGGGGCACGCATGCGCGGGTGCACCGCCCCCCCCACTCGGATTGGGCGGACAAGGCCGAGAGTGGCGAGCGGCTGGGGTGTCTCTGCCACCGGAGCCCCCTGGACAGCTGTTCACGGATGACAGACGGGGCCCCGAGACCCTGGCCTGCAGTGGGGGTGGGGGAAGGGGTGTTTGGAAGGGGGCTGGCGCCGGGACAGATCCCAGGATTCCAGATGGGAGGCTGCGGGGACTTCCAGGGTGGCCAAAGAAGCGGCCTTTGTTTATCCTGGATCTTATGATAAATGAACCTTTTCAAATACACGGGGAAGTCGGTCGCGTGGACACAGCGCGCCTCCACCTAGGACTGTAACCTTCACCTCTGCTGACGGGTCTGCCCCCTCTGTGGTTTTTGATAAACCGTGTGAAGTCACCTGCAGGGGTGACAGGGCCCTGCATAGTCCCCCGTCTTTTGAGAGAGCGGCTGTCCTACAGCTGCAGTCATTACGTGTCTGGGAAAATGAATGGTCATTCCCGCACGCCCCTGCTGGTGGGGCAGTGCTCCCCGCTCCCAGCTGGCCTCTGCAGCCAGAAACATTAGCCTATGTTCCCATTGGGTTGTGTCTTTGCTTTTCTGGACACTGAGTTCAGTAGGGTCCCTCCCCCTACGCTGGGTTCAGTGGGGTCCCTCTCCCTACGCTGGGTTCAGTGGGGTCCCTCCCCCTGCGCTGGGTTCAGTGGGGTCCCTCCCCCTGCGCTGGGTTCATTGGGGTCCTTCCCTTACACTGAGTTTAGTGGGGTCCCTCCCCCTGCGCTGGGTTCAGTGGGGTCTCTCCTACGATTCATGTACCATAGGAGTCTGACCTTATTTGGAAATGGGGTCCTTGCGGATGTAATCTAGTTAAGATGAGGCCTGGCTGGATCAGGGTGGGTCTTTGTAAAGAGAAGGAAATTTAGACTCAGACGTACAGAGGAGCGGGCCGTGAGGAGACAGAGGCAGAGGTGGGGGCCACGGGGTCTCACGCCAGGGCCCACCAAAACCTGCGGGAGTCCCCAGAAGCTGGCTGCGAAACCTCCATCCCCACATGTGGTCTGGGGGCCTGGGATTGTCAGCCTCAGGAGCCCTCGGCCTGCGGCGTACAACCCGCTTCTGCCTCCCCGGGACCCGCTTCCTCCTCCCCAGGACCCGTTTCTGCCTCCCCGGGACCCGCTTCCGCCTCCTTGGGACCCGCTTCCTCCTCCCGGAACCTGCCTTCTCCTCCCCGGGACCCGTTTCGGCCTCCCCGGACCCGCTTCCTCCTCTCCGAACCTGCTTCCTCCTCCCCAGGACCCGCTTCCGCCTCTCCCGGACCCGCTTCTTCTTCCCCGGGACCCGCTTCCGCCTCCCTGGGACCCACTTCCTCTTCCATGGGACCCGCTTCCTCCTCCCCGAACCCGCTTCCTCCTCCCTGGGACCCATTTCCGCCTCCCTGGGACCTGCTTCCTCCTCCATGGGACCCGCTTCCGTCTCCCCGGAACCCTCTTCCTCCTCCCCAAACCTGCTTCCTCCTCCCCGGGACCCGTTTCCGCTTCCCCGGGACCCGCTTCCTCCTCCCCGGGATCCGATTCCGCCTCCCCCGGACCTGCTTCCGCCTCCCCCGGACCTGCTTCCGCCTCCCCGGGACCGACTCCGCCTCCCCGGGTCCGACTCCGCCTCCCCCGGGTCCGTGCAGAGATGCCAGGCCCAGACGGGTCTGTTTTCCCCGGTGGCATCTGGCCGGCCCCGCCCTCCCCCGGCAGTTGGTCCTGCGGGTTTAACGCCGCCGGCGAGTGTGTTCCACGGAGGACGCGGGCGCTGCCTTCACGCCACATCCCATCGGGCCAGTCACGTCCGGCCATGGGCCGTGGATGTGGGATTTAGAATGCTCGGGATTCAGACACCGGGGTTGTTGGGGCTCGGGGTGTTGGGTGGTAATTGTGCTGCTTCCCGTCAATGCAGGAAATATGTAGCATCTGCTGCCCCTGCCGGGCACACAGGAGTCGACAATGAGAGACCTCGTTCTGCTCTCAAGGAGCTTAGATTCCAGTGGGAGACACGGTCGGTAAATCAGAAGAGGACAAACAGATGAGGGAATAGGTTCTGGTAGCAGCTCTGCAGAGATAAAAAGTCGTGTGATGTTGGAGCGGGAGGCTGGGTGGCTGCCCCTCCCAGGAGGCGATGTTGAAGCTGAGACCTGAGCCATGGAAGCCGCGGCGGTTGGGATTGCAGACAGAGTTCTGGGCGGGACACAGCAGGTGCAAAGGCCCAAAGCCATGGGGATTGCAGACAGAGTTCTAGGTGGGGCACAGCAGGTGCAGGTGCAAAGGCCTGAAGCTGTGGGGATTGCAGACAGAGTTGTAGGTGGGGCACAGCAGGTGCAAAGGCACAGTAGGAGCAGACCTGGCACGTGCACGTCACTGCAAGGAGAGCTGGAAGGCTGGAGCTGGAGAGGGAGGAGGACTCTCTCTGTGGGCTGTGGTGAGGAGTGGGGGTGGTTTTAAGTAGGAGGGCAGTGCAGAGTGTGCAGTTTTGAAGGCCCCTGGGGGACCTTGTGGAAGTGGCGCTGAGGGAGGAGGGTCTGGAAGGGCAGCAGAGACCTGAGAGGAGGCTGCGACAGATGGCAGTGGCCCAGGTCAGGGGACCTAGGCGAGGGGAGAAGTGGACAATGAACCTGTGTTGGAACCCAGAGGAGTTGCTCATGGACGAGGGGCCCCAACCCTAGGGAGCTTGACCGGCCTCAGCCCCCAGTGCTGTCCCCTGGGAGCCCTGTCCCCCGTCACCTACGTCATGGCAGGCACAGGGACAGCCAGTCCCTCCTGGTCCCAAGGAAACCTGAGTTGAGGACAGCCAAGCCCCATCACCCAGGGGCTGCGGCCCGTAGCTCAGGCCCTCAGGGCTCTTCCATGCTGGAGGGGCCCTGTGCGCTGAGGGAAACTGAGGCACAGAGAGGCGGAGCTGTGTCTGAGGTTTTGCAGTGAAAAGTAGGACCAGAACCTGGGGCTGAGGGTCCTCCTGTGGGAGCCAGACAGAACATTCTGAGAGCACACATCATGTATGCACCTGTGTGAGGCACAGCAACAGCCCCCAGTGTCCTCATCCAGCCCTCGGATTCTGCAAAGGTGCCCCTCACACAGCGATAGGGGACCTGCCAGTGGGATTGAGTGAAGGACCCTGAGACGGGATGATTTGGGGGCCCGGTGTCCTCGCAGCGGGGGATGAGAGTCGGAGAGAGACCGGAAGAGGCTGTGCTGTGGCTGCAGACGGGGAGGAAGGAGCCCCCAGCGGAGGGATGTGGGTGCCTCGGTTGCTGGGAAAGGCAGAGCAGATTAGGGACCAACTCCGCCCACACCTTGATTTTAGACTTCTAACCTCTAACCTAAGCGGATTAGCTTGTGTTGTTTTGAGCCACTTAATTTGTGGTAATTGGTGACAGCAGCAAGAGGGAGTGGATGGACTGGGCCACTCACCGGGCATCACAGAACCCCCACAGAACCCTGCAGCGATCCCGGTGTGCGGGCGAGAAGTTGGACGCTGGACCGGCAGCAGCGTGGGCTCCGTGTCCGAGCGCCGTGGGCTGCATTGTTGCAAATGCAGGACCTCGGGCGCTGAGGCTCACGCCGAGTCCTGCGCGTGCTCAGAGTTCCGTGGAGCCCCGGTTCCATTCTCCCCACAACCCTGGAGTGTCCAACCATTTTGTAGTTGAGGCGGCTAAGGCACAGCAGGTCGAAGAGCTGCCCGAGAGCCTGAGAGCCTCCCCTGGGTCACAGCACTTGTGATACCTTCGGGGCCGTCACCACAGACCTGACTTGGAGCCGCTGGGCACCGAAGGGATCACGTGAGCCCGAGAATTCGAGGCTGCAGTCAGCCAAGGTCGTGCCACTGCCCTCCAGCCTGGGTGACAGAGCAAGACCCTGCCTCAGAAACAAAACTCAGGTTTTGTTTCTGAGAACAAAGAACCCATATCTGGATTCTTTCTGTCCTTCTCCCATCCAAGTACTAGCCAGGCCCGACCCTGCTCAGTTTCCAAGGCCTGACAGCATTGGGTGTTTTCAGGGTGGTGCGACCACAGCCTCTCCAGGCTTTCTGTGCTGCCGTCCTCAGCACGCTGGCTTGGCGAACTTCAGGGTCAGAAGATAGTGGCCACGGCCCCTGACATTGCCGGGACCTGGCCACGTCCCCTGGGAGCAGAGGTCGTCCCTTCCTGGGCTCTTTGTGAGAGACTCCGGCCGTTCTCCCTCCCCCCATTGGCTGGAAATGGCAAACCCTTCATTCATGGAGGGGAATGGGGCCACCAAATTGGCTTAAAGACCAGCGGCATCTGGGAACCTGTTGCAGATGCTGATTCTCGGGCCTCACCCCAGATCTGCTGGGTCAGAGACTCTGGGGGGCGGCCCGGGTATCTGCATTTTGCGAGTCCTCCAGGTGACTCACACTCAGGTCTGAGATCCACCAGCTGAAGCTGCGTGTGGCCGTCCTGCTGATCAACTGCCATTGTTTATAGCAAGTATTTTGTGACCCTTCACTCCTGAAATGAAACCCAAGTGTGCCTGTGGCACCCACCCGCACACGGATTCCCCCCAAGTCAGTACGATGCGTCAACGGCAACGAAACGGAGAAACACAATGGTGGCCGTTCCCAGTAACTTGAAATATGCTTCAGCCTGTAAATGTGTAGGGTCCGCTCTCCGGGAAGCACAGAGGCCTCCACAAAGGCCGCCATCCCTGCAGCAGCCACAGACAGAGCAGATGCTGTGATTCTGCAGCCCCGACACCACGGCCAGAGTCAGGCGGACGATGTGGCTTCTAACGTTGCCAACGGCTGTTTTAGTCCCACGTGTATGAAAGTCCGTTACGTCCAACGTGTGTTAAAACGATGCTGCTGGGCACGGAGGCTCACGCCTGTAACCCCAGCACTTTGGGAGGCCGAGGTGGGTGGATCACCTGAGGTCAGGAGCTTGAGACCAGCCTGGCCAACATGGTGAAACCCCGTCTCTACTGAAAATACAAACAGCCGGGTGTGATGGGCAGGCAACTGTCATCACAGCTACTCGGGAGGCTGAGGCAGGAGAATTGCTTGAACCCAGGAGGCAGAGGTTTCAGTGAGCTGAGATCACATCACTGCACTCCAGCCTGGGTGACCGAATGAGACTGTGTCTCAAAACAAACAAACAAAAAAATGCCAAAAAGGTAAACAGAGTTACCATATGATGCAGCAATTTCACTTTTTGGATATACGCCCCCCAGAAATGGAGAGCGGGGACTTGAAGGGATCTTTGTACACTCACGGCCACAGCAGCACAACTCCCAACAGCCCAAAGGTGGAAACAGCCCAGGTGTCTGTTGATGGATGAGTGGATCAACACGGCGTGGGCAGCCACACGCTGAAATGCGACCAGGCCGCGGCGTGGCCATCCACACGCTGAAATGCGACCAGGCCGCGGCGTGGCCATCCACACGCTGAAATGCGACCAGGCCGCGGCGTGGGCAGCCACACGCTGAAATGCGACCAGGCCGCGGCGTGGGCAGCCACACGCTGAAATGCGACCAGGCCGCGGCGTGGCCATCCACACGCTGAAATACGACACGGCCAAGAAAAGGAATGAGGCTCTGACCCAGGCCACGGCACGGACGGACCCTGAGGACGCCTCACTCAGTGAGACTCCAGACACAGAAGGACAAGCTCTGTGCAATTCCACCCATCGGAGGTCCCCAGAACCATCAGATTCACAGAGACAGAAAGTAGGATGGGGCTGGGGAGGGGACGGGGAGTGAGTGACGGGGTTGGAGTTGGAGTCTGGGAAGATATGGACGTTCTAGAGAGACGGTGGTGGCTGCACAGCTACGGGAATGCGCTGAGTGCCACTGAACCCTGCACTCCAAGACGGTTAAAACCCTAAATTGTATATTACGTGTGTTTTACCACCATAAAAAAAGCAAGCGCACAGAAGCGCGCCAGTCTCTGGCGTTACGGGTCACGTGGAGTTAGGTTGGAGGCGTGGCAGTCATGGAAGGCTTTCCCCACACACTGCCTGGAGGACGCTCCAAGGCACTGGGGACAGTTTGGTGTCATTGTGAGGCCCCCCCGTCCTGTAGCGCTGGGTGCCCCGCCTGGCGACGACGGCCCACAGTGCCCCAGGTTTCCGCGGCACCCCCAGGGCAGCACTCACCCCTCACCCCTGTGGAAAGCCACAGCCGGAGGCACTGATGTGGGCTGTGGCCGGGCCGGAGGGTGGCACTGGTCAGCGTGGTTCAGGGCATCAAAGAAATTTACCTTTAAATGGTTTCAACCATAGATAAAAGAAATAAGAACAGTAGGATCCATACAGGTTTTGTAAGTTGGAAATTCTAGCGAGATGAAAAGTTACAGACTCCCTGTGTGTCATTCACCTAGATCCGCCGATTATTAACGTCTTGCCTCATTCATTCTGTCTGTATAAATTACTATTATCATTACTGAGACGCAGTTTCACTCTTGTTGCCCAGGCTGGAGCGCAGCGGCGCGATCTCGGCTCATCGCAACCTCCGCCTCCGGGGTCCAGGCGATTCTCCTGCCTCAGCCTCCCGCTGTATAAACCATGATTATTACTGTCATCATTACTGATGAACAATTGAGAAAGTTTGCAGCCGTGATACCCCTCTACCGTCAAACACGCTAGGGTGTATGCTCTAAGGACAAGGATGTTCTCTAACGTAGCTATGGTACGATTAACAAAGTCAGGAAACGTACCCTTACAATCCCGAGATCGCGTTTTCAGTGTGGATTCCAATGTGACTGATTTTCCCAACAGTGCCAGAGCGACCTGTATTTTCCCATCCCACGTGGCAGTTAGCCATCCTGCCTTTTTTTTTTTTTTTTTCTGTTTTTGCAACAGGACCTCACTCAGGATCACCCAGGCTGGAGTGCACTGGTCCCATCTCAGCTCACTGCAGCCTCCGCCTCCTGGGTCCAAGCAATCCTCCCACCTCAGCCTCCCAAGCTGCGGGGATTACAGGTGCGCCACCACGCCCGGCTAATTTTTATTTATTTTTATTTATTTTTTAGAGATGGAGTCTCGCTCTGTCACCCAGGCTGGAGGACAATGGCTCCACCTCGGCTCACTGCAACCTCCGCCTCCTGGGGTCAAGCGATTCTCCTGCCTCAGCCTCCTGAGTAGGCGGGATTACAGGTGTGCACCACCACGCCCGGCTCATTTTTGTATTTTTTTTTGTGGAGACGGAGTTTCGCCATGTTGCCCAGGCTGCTCTTGAACTCCTGAGCTCAAGCTGTCTGTCCGCCTCGGCCTCCCACAGTTCTGGGATTAGAGGCGTGAGCCACCGTGCCCCGTCCGTCCTGTCTCTTTAACCGCCTCTGGCCTCGCAGTTGTTCCGTCCCGGGGAGCCGGGAGTGTTGAAGAGTGCACGCCGGCCGTCCCTGTTTGTATCTGCCTGGTGTCTGCCTGCAATCCGGTTGAGGTTATTTTTGGCAGGAAGCACAGGGGATGCTGTGTCTTCCAGCCCATGATGTCAGGAGGACGCCCGGTGCTGGTTTGTCCTGATACTGGTGCTGGAGGCTTTGACGACCTGGTGTCCTGGGTCCACCTCCAACCTCAGAATGGAACCTGATTTGGAAAAGGGCCTTTGCAGACGTTAAGATGAGGGCACACTGGAGTTACTGGAGTAGGGTGGGGCCTAAATGCCATGGCTTGTGTCTTCTGAGAGGAGGGAAATTTGCACAGAAACACACAAGGAGACAGCTGTGTGGAGAAGGAGGCAGAGACTGGAGTAACACGGCCACAAGCCAAGGACGCCGGGAGCCCCCAGAAGCTGAAAGAGGCAGGAAGGACCCTCCCCCGGGGCTTCGGAGGGAGTGAGGCCCTGCCCACACCTTGACCTCAGACTCCCGGCTGGATCAGCTCCTGTGGCCCCTGTGTGTGGTCCTTGCTCACGGCAGCCCCGGGAAATTAATGTACCTGGTGAAGGTGACGTTTCTCCCCGGTGAAGCTGCTGTTTGTTTCCCTTATAATTAGGAAGATCTGTGGGGACCGGTGGAGTCGGGGGACAGGTGCATGGGGACGCCGCAGCGCACGCCCCGGGAGCCACTCGCAGGCCAGGCCGTGCACGTTTTCGGCCGAGGGCTGCCTGCGGCCTCCCCAGCCCTCACCCCGGCATCTGGTCTTTCTGCCCTGGGACATGATCTGGGGAGACAGACATGGAGACCGTGCGGACATCCTGGTTCCCAGCACCCAGCAAACCTTCACGTACTTGTTTTAGCAAAACCTTAAGGTTCTTGTGTGAATGGAGACTTTTCATCTTATTAGTACGTTTATTTTTTTTATTTTTATTTATTTATTTATTTATT
>NW_016806289.1:110471-113334 GCF_001698545.2 Rhinopithecus bieti
CCGGGAGGTGGAGGTTGCAGTGAGCTGAGATCGTACCACTGCACTCCAGCCTGGGTGACAGAGCGAGACTCCGTCTCAAAAAACAAACAAAACCAAAACCAAATCAAAAACAAAATACACACACACAAAAACAGACTTGTTCTATCACAGTTCTGGGCCCACAGTCCGAGCCAAGATTGGGCAGGGCTGGTTTCTGCAGGAGACGCTGAGGGAGGCTCTGTCCCAGGCCCTCCGGTGTCTGGTGCCTGCAGGCCGGCGCTGGGGTCCTGTCTTCACACGGCCCCTTCTTTCTGTGTCTCTGTCTTTTCAAATCTCCCTCAGTGCTTGTCTTTGTTTTTTTTTTTTTGAGACAGTGTCTCCCTCTGTCACCCGGGCTGGAGTGTGGTGGTGCGATCTCTGCTGTCTGCAGCCTCCGCCTCCCAGGTCCAAATGATTATCCTGCCTCAGCCTCCCAAGTAGCTGGGATTGCACGCTCCCACCACCACGCCCAGCTAATTTTTGTATTTTTATTTTATTTTGTATTTTTAGTAGAGTCGGGGTTTCGCCATGTTGGCTAGGCTGGTCTCAACCTCCTGACCTCGTGATCCACCCGCCTCGGCCTCCCAAAGTGCTGAGATTACAGGCATGAGCCACCGCACCCGGCCTAAACATTTTTGTTTTTTGAGACATGGTCTTGGTCTGTCGCCCAGGCTGGAGTGCAGTGGTGCCCTCACAGCTCACTGCAGCCTTGACCTCCTGGGCTCAAGCCATCCTCCCACCTCAGCCTCCTGAGTAGCTAGGACCACAGGCCCACCCTCACCATGCCCGGCTAATTTAAAATTATTTTTTTGTAGAGATGAGGTCTCATTATATTGCCCAGGCTGGTCTTGAACTCCTGGCTTCGAGAGAGCCTCGCACCTTGGTCTCCTGAGGTGCTGGGATTACCGGCATGAGCTGCTGTCCCAGGTCTAGAAATTTATTTCTCACGGTTCTGGAGGCTGGGAGGGCCATGATCGAGGCACCGGAAGATTCCGAGTCTGGTGAGGGCCTCTTCACAGAGGGCCGTGTTCTCCTGTGTCCTTACGTGGTGGAGGGCCGGGCTCTGTCTGCCGTCTCTTGTGTAAGGACGCTGATCCCAGTCCTGAGGGTGGAGCCCCCATAACCTCCTCGCCTCCCAAAGACCCCCCTGTAAATACCCTCACCATGGAGCTTAGGTTTCCACAGAGGGATTTGAGGGGGGCACAGACATTCAGACCTAGCATCGATATTTACGAACTGGGGGAATTTCACAGAAAAGCCCTGAATTTCCCGTCTCTTTTTAAAAAAAAGCACATGGCCGGGCACGGTGGCTTACGCCTGTCATCCCAGCACTTTGGGAGGCCGAGGCGTGCGGATCACGAGGTCAGGAGATCGAGACCATCCTGGCTAACACGGTGAAACCCCGTCTCTACTAAAAAATACAAAAAACTAGCCGGGCGTGGTGGCGGCGCCTGTAGTCCCAGCTACTCGGGAGGCTGAGGCAGGATAATGGCTTGAACCCAGGAGGCGGAGCTTGCAGTGAGCCGAGATAGCGCCACTGCACTCCAGCCTGAGCGACAGAGTGAAACTCTCTGAAAAAAAATAAAATAAAATAAAAAGCACATGGCCGGCAGCACGGGGGCCCCGGAGCATGGAACATGCCGTATGCCGAGGTCCCCACCTCTTCCCATCATGCAGGGGGAACAGTGCAGATCCTGGAGCCCAGAGATGTGGGTTCAGGACCCAGCTCTGCAGGGCATGTGGCCCAGCCGGTCAGTCACCCTCCCGCCTGGGCCTCTGTTTCCCAGGGGTCATTGCTGTCTACAGCAGAGCCTCCCACGTGACGAGCATCCCGAATTAACGAGGTGTGGGTATCATTACCGCACTGCATCCTACCTCGTGTGTTTACCCGGCTGATCCTGCAGGCTGTGGGCATCTGAGTTTGCAGTCCCTATTCTCAGCCCAACAGGATAGCGCATTTCCCCTCGTGAGTTGCCGTGGGCCACAGAGAGTTTCTCCCCTGCCTCCTCCGCGCACTAGGCTGTGTCCCCACAACAGGGCCCACGCACTGCACAGCTCAGGGTTTCAGCCGCACAACCGGAGTGGGCTGTGTGTTAAGGAGGGGGCAGGTAAGCGAATGAGAATCCCTCACCCTACAGCCCTGGAGCACCAGACACCGAGGCAGACACCACCCCAGAGGCACACGCTCTGCCTCAGAGAAGACAGCCATTGACCAGCCAGCATCCCACCAAAGCTGCCTCCTCAGTGGGGGAATCTTGTGCTAGGGACAGGGACCGTGGCTAATTTCTTTAGGGTCTGACCTGTCTACTACATGCCTAGAGTCCATTCATCTGTTCATTCATCCATCCATCCATCCATCCACCCATCCATCCATCCATCCACCCATCCGTTCACCCATCCACTCATCTACCCACCCATCCATCCATCCATCCACCCATCCATCCATCCATCCACCCACCCATCCATCCATCCATCCATCCATCCATCCACCCATCCATCCATCCATCCATCCATCCATCCACCCATCCATCCATCCATCCACCCATCCGTTCACCCATCCACCCATCCACCCACCCATCCATCCACCCATCCATCCATCCACCCAACCACCCAACCACCCAACCACCCATCCATCCACCCATCCATCCATCCATCCATCCATCCATCCATCCATCCATCCACCCACCCAACCATCCATCCACCCATCCATCCATCCACCCATCCATCCATCCATCCATCCATCCATCCACCCATCCATCCATCCATCCACCCATCCGTTCACCCATCCACCCATCTACCCACCCATCCATCCATCCATCCACCCATCCATCCATCCATCCACCCA
>NW_016806289.1:117052-119386 GCF_001698545.2 Rhinopithecus bieti
CCCACCCATCCATACACCCACCCACCCATCCATCCACCCATCCACCCATCCATCCACCCACCCATCCATGCACCCATCCATCCATCCACCCACCCATCCATCCACCCATTCATCCATCCACCCATCCATCCACCTATCCATCCATCCAGCCAGCCATCCACCCATCCACCCATCCACCCATCCATCCATCCACCCACCCACCCATCTATCCATTTATCCTCCATCCATCCACCCACCCATCCATTCATGGTCCATATTCCTGTCCATCCATCTACCCATCTATCCATCCACTCACCCATCATCCATCCATCCATTCACCCACCCAGCCATCTGTTCATCCTCCATCCATTCTTTCATTCATCCATCCATCCTCTGTCTGTCAGTCCATCCACCCATCATCCATCCATTCAACAGGAGGTGAGGCCTCTCAGTCCATGCCCTGCTGAAGTGCTCCCAGGCTCCCCAGCTGGCCCAGAATGAACCCCTGCCCCTCATCACAGCCCAGGTGTGGGATGTGGCCTCTGCTTCCTGTCCGCATTCTTGTGTCTGTCTCTGCTCCTTGCTCGCCCTGCTCCAGGCACATGGAGCCGTGGAGACGGGCAGCACCTGTACCAACCCACACAGTGACCTGTACACACCTCAGAGGCCCTCAGGCTGAGGTATCTGTGGGGTAAAGTCCTAAAAATGGAGTTTCAGGGTCAAAGTGTTTGTGTGTTGATCATTTAAAAAAACTGAGGTGAACTTCACGTAACATTATTAATCATTTTGCTTGTTGCATTTTTCACAATTCAGTATTAGCATTTAGTACATTCATAATATTGTGCAACCACCCCTTTTGTCTAATTCCAGAATTGCTCATGACCCCAGTAGGAAGCGTGTTCCCATCAGCCTTCACTCCCTGACCCCTGGCACCCACACATCCTCTTGCTGCCTCTGTAGGACATTTCGTAGAGATGACGTGGGCTGTGCCCCTTCCCCTCCCACCGGCAAGGGCCAGGGATGGAAGGACGCTGTGGCCTTCGCCTCCTGGCCTTGCTCCCCCACCCTTCACGGCACTGAAGCAGGCCAGGGACTCGGCGGGACGCCTCTGCGCCTCTCGTCCCTCAGGTCCCTCAGTATCATCAGAGTCGTTGAGACGGTGAATTCCCTTTTCACGGAAACGGCTGTCTTGGCCGGGAGCCCGCAAACTTCCTGTGGAGGGCGAGGCCAGCAGTGTGTGCATCTGTGGCTGCCAGGACGTCCACCCCACTGTTTGCCAGACCCTGAGCTGGGCGCTGGAGATAGGGAAGTGCTCAGGATCGCAGTGTCCTCACACTCCTTGGCTTAGGCGCTGGCTGAACAGAAAGAGACTGACAAGGGCAAGACAGTTAAGGGAACAAGCGCCGTAGAGCCTCAGGGGGAACCGCCAGGCCCCTGAGAAACAGCAACAGAGGAAAACATGCCTGGAGTTCGAGGGGGCGGCTCTCGGGACAGTGTCCAGGCCTTGGGGTCGGGGAGGCAGGAAGGCCCCGGAGCCACCAGGGGCAGAGGAAAGGGCTCGACCCCAGGGGTGGCCGAGGAGGCGAAGGGCTGCTGGGAAAAGGGACGTGGCTCCACTGCGGGGGTTCCGATGGCGTCTGACACCTGTTCTCTCCCCTCAGTACATGGGCTGCATCGAGGTCCTCCGCTCCATGCGCTCCCTGGACTTTAACACACGCACGCAGGTGACCAGGTGAGCCTCCAACCCTGCCCTGGCCGCGTAGGGCTGTGTGAGGCGCTGGAGGGCGGCAGCGATGGGCTCCACGACAGCCGTGCTGGGGCCCCAGGATGCAGCCTCCGTGCCCTGCTTCCTCCCTCCCACTTCACGCCACGTGTCCACCCTGTCCCCACGCCAGGCATCGATCACTGGGCCCTGCAGGCCTCGGTCTTCCTCTAAGATAGAAAGAATGCCGGTCGCTCGCAGGGTGCTGGGCAAGTCTGCGCACGGCGGGGGGTGCAGGGCCTGGCGGGTTCCCTCTGGGACCAGGGCCCAACAGCGTCTCTGTGTCCCTGTTTTCCGCACGGTGACCTCAGGATGCTGTGCGGTGTCTGGAAAGGAATCTCAGGGGTTGTGGATATGACCCGGGCTTAAGCAGGGAGGAGAGCGACACCCTTTTTTTCTGTGAAAACTGGTTGATTCCATTCATATAGACTTAAAAACACCTATGTGGGATAGTTTACACGTGCGCATGTGAGACGTAATTCCCGCATCAAACGATTCACCCACTTACAGTGGGCTTTGTGGGAGCTTCACAGAGTCACACGACCACCACCACTGTCTGGTTCCGAACATCCTCATCACCCCCGAAACGCCCC
>NW_016806289.1:120776-164736 GCF_001698545.2 Rhinopithecus bieti
CCCTCTCCCATCCCCTGCTTCTCTGCCTTCCTCTCCCCTCTCTGACTCCGCCCTTCTCTGAGGTCCTGCCCCCTCCCCAGACCCCCGCCCTCTCTGACTCCTTCCCCCCCAGCTCTCCCCCGACCGCCCCCACCACACTCTCTAAGCCGCCTCCTCCCGTCCCCAGGGAAGCCATCAACCGGCTGCACGAGGCTGTGCCTGGCATCCGGGGATCCTGGAAGAAAAAGGTGAGTGAGGCTTGTGGCCTCTCGTGGGGCCGGTGGGGCAGTCAGGAGCCGCGGGGACGCTGCGGCCATCCTGGGAGCCCCTCGGCGGCCCCCACCCATGGCCACCCTCGCTGTGCTCCATCCCCAACTCAGGCCCCCAACAAGGCCCTGGCGTCCGTCCTGGGCAAGAGCAACCTTCGCTTCGCCGGCATGAGCATCTCCATCCACATCTCCACCGATGGCCTCAGCCTCTCTGTGCCCGCCACGCGCCAGGTGGGTCTGCCCTCCTCCCCTGGCGTCCCCAGAGCCCCAGAGGGGCCACGAGTCCTAGGACCCACTGAGGCAAAGCCAGGCTGGGCGCTGGGGGCGGGCAGCAGGTGGCGTTTATCCGGAAAGATGAGCCGAGGCCCTGCTGAGCGGGAGCTGGGGGTGCAGCCGCTGCCTTCAGGGGCTCAGTTCAGGGGCTCCTGCCTGGGCAAGCTGTCCCGACACTGGGGTGCACCTGGCATGGAGTGGGTAGGGGCAGGGACGCTGCTTAGCACCCCGCAGTGGCCAGGACGCCCCACCCCAGAGAGTAGTCCACCCCAACGTCCACAGTGCCTGGGGGAGGGGGATAAACCCGGCTACCAGTCCTCAGGGGGAAACAAACAGCAGAAGTATCATTGCTGCAGGCCGGGCTCAGAGGCCCACACCTGTCATCCCAGCACTGGGAGGCCGAGGCGGGCGGATCACTTGAGGTCAGGAGTTCGAGACCAGCCTGGCCAACATGGAGAAACCCCGACTCTACCAAAAATACAAAGATTAGCCGGGCGGGGTGGAGCGTGCCTGTAATCCCAGCTACTTGGGAGGCTGAGGCAGGAGAATCGCTTGAACCCAGGAGGCGGAGGTTGCAGTGAGCCGAGATTGCACCACTGCACTCCGCCTGGGTGACAGAGCATCTCAAAACACCAGGAAAACAAAAAACATAATTGCAGAAATGAAGGAAATAATAGATTCTAGGAGGCATTGCCAGGCCAGGCGAGGGGTGTCCTGAGCGTGCGCTGGGCTCTGTGTGCTGGAAGAGACTTTCCTAGAGGGCTCTGGGAGGTGGTGAGGAGGGGGGTCTCAAGGTCTGGCTGAGAGAGGAGGCATCTCCCTGTCAGAGAAGTTAGCATGGGTCATCGTGAGGGGTTCGGGGCGAGGCAGCGCCCTGGGCTGGCGTTGGGGCAGCAGGTGGCGGCGAGGGTCAGCTGGGGCTCCAGGGAGGAGGCTAGAGAAGGATGGAGCTGGCCAGGGGTGGCTGAGGGCTGTTTCCACGCAGTTTCCATCTCTGCCCTGACCCTGCGAGGCATGGACCCCTGACCACCATACGGACAGGACATTGAGGCTCTAAGCGGACCCTCCTGGCTGGGCCAGGGTTGGCCAGGGGAGAGCCTCGAGGGTCCCTATGGGGGCTGAGTAGTGGATGTTCTGTAGGGAAGACTCAGGACGTGGCTGGTAGTAGGGGTTCACTGGGGCCTAGAGGGATCTGAGTGATGGGAAGCAAATGAAGCAGGACCATGCGAATGAGCACGCAAACAAGCATGCAAATGAGCACGCAAACAAGCATGCAGATGAGCACGCAAAGAAGCATGCAAATGAGCACACAAACAAGCATGCAGATGAGCACGCAAAGAAGCATGCAAATGAGCACACAAGCATGCAAATGAGCATGCAGATGAGCACACAAATGAGCATACAGATGAGCGCACAAATGAGCATGCAAAGAAGCACACAAACAAGCATGCAAATGAGCATGCAAAAGAGCATGCAAATACACTCACAGGTGCCCTTGCACGTGGACAAGGGAGTCAGGAGTGTGGGTGCAGCCCTCCCACGGCTGCTTCGGTGTGTGGGGTGTGTGTGTGTGTGCACGTGCGTGGGGCATGGGATGTGTGTGCGTGAGCGCCTGGCAGGTGCATGTGTGGTGTTGCAGTGGGGTGATTTGTCCTGTCACACACATTCCCCTGTGACCTCCTGCGGGCCCCACACATCCCTTAGGGCCTTAGTCCCATCCTTGCTGGGGCCTCCACATCCCAGCCTCGGTCGTCTAGGCTGACCCAGCACCCGGCTGCAGTGGGTGCCTGTCCAGGGGACGTCTCCATCCCCACATCCCTGCCCCTGCCCCTTCCTCGCTGTGGCCCTGGTACAGTTGCCGGGCCCCTGCCCTCAAAGTGGGGCCCCATGACCACGTGTGCCTCCTGCCCCACAGGTCATCGCCAACCACCACATGCCGTCCATCTCCTTCGCATCGGGCGGAGACACGGTGAGGCCAGGGATGGGGTGGACCTGCAGCCCCGCTGCCCCTCCAGCCGCGAGACCCTCTCGCCCTTCCCCAGAGCCCACCTAACGTACCCTGTGCCCACATCCACTGCCCATCTGTCTGCATTGCTGGGGTGGGTGGCTGGGAATCCCGGTGGGGGGCCCATGCAGGTCCAGCTGGCCCCTCCCCGTCCCCAGGACATGACGGATTACGTGGCCTACGTCGCCAAGGACCCCATCAACCAGAGAGGTGAGGCTCCCGGGAGGCCGGTGGGGTCCTGTGGCCGGGGACACGGCCGTGTGGCTTGGAGGCCGCATGACCAACGCCCCGCAGCCTGCCACATCCTGGAGTGCTGTGAGGGCCTGGCTCAGAGCGTCATCAGCACCGTCGGCCAAGCCTTCGAGCTGCGCTTCAAGCAGTACCTGCACAGCCCACCCAAGGTGGCACTGCCCCAGAAAGGTAACAGACCCACCTCCCCATGCCCTGGGGATGCCCCAGTGATTGGCCCGGGTCCGGGTGCAGAGCCGGCTTCACCTCCTGCAGGCCTCAGCCTCCGTCCTGCCCTTGTCCCTCCCTCCCTGTCCCCTGAGAATGTGGCTCGGCCAGAGGATCCTGTTTCCTCGGCTGTAACACCCGGGTAAACGCATCCCCGCCCCAGGACTGGGGAGGACTGAGCGAGCTGACTCCCCGGTGTGCCTGAGGCTGTCGGCCCTGCTGCCGTAACCAACATCCCTCCTCCAGACGCACGGCCGGCTCCTGCAAAGGGCAGCAAACGGCCTCTGTCTCACCGCGGAAGATGTGTAAAGGGGGGGAACGTGTCTGTGTGCTGGTAACACGTTATTTATAGACATTGAAGTGTGAATGTCACGTGTTGCAAAATATGATTCTCTGGATGTTTTCTCAAACACTTAACTTTGATGATTTAAAGACTGAACGCCCATTCTTAGCTCGAGGGACACACAGATCTAGGCAGTGAGCTGGATTTGGCCCTGGGCTGGGGTTTGCCAGCCGGCCTTGGAGCGGGAGGTAGTTAAGTCTCTATTCATCATCAGAAAGTCAGGGACAGCGTGCTTGACGCACATTGCTCGGCGCGCTCCGAAGCTGGGACGGGCTCCTCGCCTGCCTCTGGAGCTGCCCCTGTCTTCCGTAGGCTGCCCCGTGATTTATCCCAGCAGCGATTGTGGACCAGGCAGGGTGCACCCCTCTGGCTCTCGGGGCTGTGCTTGCTGAGGAGCCAGTGCCATCGGGGCCGCAGGGTGGGGCGCTCTGATCCCAGAGAGTTGCCACCCTGACCGGCGGTGTCCTGGTTCTGAGTATAAACTCTGCCGCCGGGCAGCGCCGGAGGTGGGCGGAAAGGAGTGGAGACTGGGTTTGCCAACGTCCTGCCTTTTGTGCTACAGCTTGGAAATGTGTGCAACACTCCATTTTAGAGATGAGGAAGTAATGGGCCTGGTCACTGGCTGTAGAAGCGTTTCCTGGTGGGAACCCTCAGTGACAGGCGGGGGGCTGGGCTTTGAACTCAGGTCTTTCCTGCTCCCCAGAAGCTCGAGCTGTAAGGGTTTAGCCCCTTGGGCCCTGCCTGTGCCACGGCCATTGCTGTCTGTCCCCAGGCTGGCGGGGCCAGAGGAGTCGGCCTGGGGGGACGAGGAGGAGGCTGTGGAGCACAGCTACTACAACAGCGTCCCGGGGAAGGAGCCGCCGCCGGGCGGGCTGGTGGACTCCAGGCTGGCCCTGACACAGCCCTGCGCCCTCATGGCCCTCGGCCAGGTCAGCCTCTGCCCTCATGGGGACGGGGCAGGGATGCCCAAGCTGCTGGTCTCCTGGGCCTTCCTCCAGCTCTTCTTTCCGCTCCTGTTCTCCTTGATCCTAGAGGAGGGTCTCTCTCTCACTTAGACTCACTCACTCATTCACTCCCTCACAGACTTGTGATCTCACTCACTCACGATCTCACTCACGATCTCACTCACGATCTCACTCACTCACTATCTCTCTTACTCACGATCTCACTCATGATCTCACTCATGATCTCACTATGATCTCACTCACGATCTCACAATCTCATGATCTCACTCACGATCTCACTCGCACACACCATCTCACTCACTCACGATCTCACTCACGATCTCACTCACAATCTCATGATCTCACGATCTCACAATCTCACTCACGATCTCACTGACTCATTCACTCACTCACTCACAACTTCACAGTCTCACAGACTCACTCAGACTCACAGACTCACGATCTCACTCGCACACTCACGATCTCACTCACTCACGATCTCACTCACGATCTCACTCATGATCTCACTGACTCATTCACAATCTCACGATCTCACTCAGACTCATTCACTCACGATCTCACGATCTCATGATCTCACTCACTGACTCACTCACAACTTCGCGGTCTCACTCACAGACTCACTCAGACTCACAGACTCACTCACGATCTCACTCACAATCTCACTATCTCACGACCTCACAATCTCACTCACGATCTCACTCACTATCTCTCTCACTCACGATCTCACTCACTCACTATCTCTCTCACTCACGATCTCACTCACTCACTATCTCTCTTACTCACGATCTCACTCACTCACTATCTCTCTTACTCACGATCTCACTCACTGACTCATTTACAATCTCATGATCTCACTCAGACTCATTCACGGTCTCACAGACTCAGACTCACAGACTCACTCACAATCTCACTCATGATCTCATGATCTCACTCACGATCTCGCTCACTCATTCACTTATGATCTCACTCAGACTCACAGACTCACTCACAGACTCACAATCTCACTCACGAACTCATGATCTCACAATCTCATGATCTCACGATCTCACTCACTCGCTCACGATCTCGCTCACTCACGATCTCGCTCACTCATTCACTTACAATCTCACTCAGACTCACTCACAGACTTACTCAGACTCACAGACTCACTCACTCACAGACTCACAGTCTCACTCACGATTTCACTCACGATCTCACGATCTCACGATCTCACCATCTCACTCATTCACTCACTCGCAATCTCACGATCTCACTCAGACTCCCAGTCTCACTCACAGACTCACTCAGATTCACTCACAGACTCACTCAGATTCACTCACAGACTCACTCACAAACTCGCGATCTCACAGACTCACAACGGGGCGCCATGTATCTGCTGCGCCTACTCTCCCACTCACTCACTCACTCACCAACTCACTGTCTCACTCACGATCTCACTCACAGACTCATTCACAGACTGTCTCTCTCTCTCACTCACCATCTCACCCACGATGAGGCGCCGTCTATCTGCCCGGCCTACTCTGGACACATTAGACGAGGTGGCATTTCAGACATGACTTCTACCCTCAGACACTGAATAAATACGCTAATGATTTAATCACAGCGTTGATAAGGCCACCAGGGATGCACTGAGGATGTCCACAGGGACCTGGACTCCGTAGGGAGGTCGGAGGGCTTCCCTGAGGAAGCGGCGTTTGGGCGGGGCCCTGACTGGTAAATAGGAGCTGCCTGGGACAACAGTGCGGGGAAGGGCATCCAGGCAGGGGGAACAGCCATTGCAAAGTGGCAGGATGTGCTGACCACCTTCTGAGGTGGAGAGACGGCAGGGAAGGCCACGGCAGAGGTGAGCGGCAGGCCCAGGGGGCTCAGTCACAGAGCGAGGGAGCCAGGGGAGGGCCAGGGCTGGGCTTCCCACCCCTAAGTCTCCAGCTGTCTGGGAGGGCCGGGTGGGGAGACTAGGGGTCCTGAACCAGGAAGAGGGGCTTGCACACACCGGGGAACCTCTCGCTGCTCTGTTTCCAGGGTCCATCTGCTTCTCTAAGAGATGCCCGCAGCCTGCCATGGGACGTGGGATCCATGGGTACAGGTAGGATGGGCTTGGGCTGCAAGGGGTGCCCACGAGGATTCTGGGGCGCCTCAGCCCTGTCCCGCGCTGCCTCCCCTCAGTCTTTCTCCTCTCTGCTTATTTCACATTCACCTACGATATTCTCTTGCTCCTCACAGTCTGCTGAGATTGTCATCATCCGTGTCTGTTTCTCCTGCACAGACTGGATTCCGTGCGTGTTGGACGTAGGCGCTGCCTCATCCACACGGTATTAGGCTTCCGTGCGTGTTGGACGTAGGTGCTGCCTCATCCACACGGTATTAGGCTTCCGTGCGTGTTGGACGTAGGTGCTGCCTCATCCACACGGTATTAGGCTTCCGTGCGTGTTGGACGTAGGTGCTGCCTCATCCACACGGTATTAGGCTTCC
The DNA here is from genome assembly GCF_001698545.2 of Rhinopithecus bieti. Classification (NCBI taxonomy): domain Eukaryota; kingdom Metazoa; phylum Chordata; class Mammalia; order Primates; family Cercopithecidae; genus Rhinopithecus; species Rhinopithecus bieti. Next base: position 127,539 of record NW_016806289.1, read on the forward strand.
GTGCGTGTTGGACGTAGGTGCTGCCTCATCCACACGGTATTAGGCTTCCGTGCGTGTTGGACGTAGGTGCTGCCTCATCCACACGGTATTAGGCTTCCGTGCGTGTTGGACGTAGGTGCTGCCTCATCCACACGGTATTAGGCTTCCGTGCGTGTTGGACGTAGGTGCTGCCTCATCCACACGGTATTAGGCTTCCGTGCGTGTTGGACGTAGGTGCTGCCTCATCCACACGGTATTAGGCTTCCGTGCGTGTTGGACGTAGGTGCTGCCTCATCCACACGGTATTAGGCTTCCGTGCGTGTTGGACGAAGGTGCCGTGTGCATCCACACGGTATTAGGCTTCCGTGCGTGTTGGACGTAGGTGCCGTGTGCATCCACACGGTATTAGGCTTCCGTGCGTGTTGGGCGTAGGTGCCGTGTGCATCCACACGGTATTAGGCTTCCGTGCGTGTTGGGCGTAGGTGCTGTGTGCATCCACACGGTATTAGGCTTCCGTGCGTGTTGGGCGTAGGTGCTGTGTGCATCCACACGGTATTAGGCTTCCGTGCGTGTTGGGCGTAGGTGCTGTGTGCATCCACACGGTATTAGGCTTCCGTGCGTGTTGGGCGTAGGTGCTGTGTGCATCCACACGGTATTAGGCTTCCGTGCGTGTTGGGCGTAGGTGCTGTGTGCATCCACACGGTATTAGGCTTCCGTGCGTGTTGGGCGTAGGTGCTGTGTGCATCCACACGGTATTAGGCTTCCGTGCGTGTTGGGCGTAGGTGCTGTGTGCATCCACACGGTATTAGGCTTCCGTGCGTGTTGGGCGTAGGTGCTGTGTGCATCCACACGGTATTAGGCTTCCGTGCGTGTTGGGCGTAGGTGCTGTGTGCATCCACACGGTATTAGGCTTCCGTGCGTGTTGGGCGTAGGTGCTGCCTCATCCACACGGTATTAGGTTTCCGTGCGTGTTGGATGTAGGTGCTGCCTCATTCACACGGTATTAGGCTTCCGTGCGTGTTGGACGTAGGTGCTGTGTGCATCCACACGGTATTAGGTTTCCGTGCCTCATCCACATGGTATTAGGTTTCCGTGCATGTTGGATGTAGGTGCTGCGTCATCCACACGGTATTAGGTTTCTGTCCGTGTTGGACGTAGGTTTCCGTGCGTCATCCACACGGTATTAGGTTTCCATGAGTGTTGGGTGTAGGTACTGCATTCGTCCACATGGTTCAAAACATCACGGAGTTTAAAAAGCCATTTAGTGAGCGATCTCTCTCATCCCGGTCGGCATCTCTTGTCTGCCTCCCTGATCAGGCAGCCACTGTTAGCCATCAGTGGCTCCTGAGTTATTTTCCTAGCTTTTGCCCGGATACTCAAGCTGGTTCAAACGTGCATCACGGCCCCCGTTTTTGCAGATGAGGTGTGCTGCCCATGTGCCTTCCGCCTTGCTGTGTCCACGGGGCAAACATCGCGGGTTCTTCTCACACCCTGCTCCTGGACATCTGCGTCGATTCCAGGCCTTTGCCATGACAGACAGTGGTGCGGTGACCTTATATGGTCCGCTTGTGTGCCAGGACTCAACAAACACGTCCCACGGAGGGGCATCCATGCCATTTCAGTAGGAATCAGTAATTGCCCGCTCAACCGACATTCCCACCGGGCACTTCGAGCTTTGGCTTTTTGTTTTTGAGACAGCATCTTGCTCTGCCGCCCAGGTTGGAGTACAGTGGCGTGATCACAGCTCACGGAAGCCTCCACCTCTCAGGCTCCAGCAGTTCTTCCTGCTAACCCTCCAGAGTAGCTGGAACCACAGACCTGCGCCACTGCACCCAGCAAATTCTTAAATTTTGTGGAGGTGAGGTCTCACCGTGTTGCCCAGGCTGGTTTCGAAGCCCTGGGTTCAAGAGAGCCTCCCTTCCCTGTGCCGCGTGCAATTCCCCCTTCCCTGTGCCGCGTGCAATTCCCCCTTCCCTGTGCCGCATGCAATTCCCTCTACCCTGTGCCGCGTGCAATTCCCTCTTCCCTGTGCAATTCCCTCTTCCCTGTGCCGCGTGCAATTCCCCCTTCCCTGTGCCGCGTGCAATTCCCCCTTCCCTGTGCCGTGTGCAATTCCCTCTACCCTGTGCAATTCCCTCTTCCCTGTGCCGCGTGCAATTCCCTCTTACCAAGGCCATTCCTGATGGGCATTGAGTGACCCTCCCGCTCCCTCAGGTAGCTCCGCGGCAGGCGTCCCTGGTTCCCACGAGCCCTTTTCTCCGGTGCGTGCTGAGCTGGGAACTGCCCGGTCACGGAGCGCTGACCTTACGTTACCCGCGGTGCCCATCACCCTCGAGGCAGCTGTGCAGTCGGCTCACCCAGCGGCCCCGCCTGCAGCTGCCTGGGTCCTAACAGCCTTGCTAACATCTGTGTTGAGCTTTTTTTAGATCTTCCTAAACAATCTGGCATTTCGCTGCCAAGCGCCAGAGCCCTTGAGCAGGTTGGAGAAGCTTGAGCCATTGGGAACCACCCGGTGCCCAGCTGTGAGCTGGTCCTGGCCCACGTTCCTCTGCGAGGCTGGCAGCTCACCCCTGCCGAGGGGCTCACCAGGGTTCCCGGCCCCCGTGCCCACACCCAGGCTATTCTCACTGCTTGTCATGCCTTTCGGGATTCTCTGCCCAAGAACTCCTACAAACATGCCACACTGCAGTTCCAGGGTGCACGGATTCCTCCACCCATCTGCCTCCCGAGGTGTTGTCCTCCCCTCGCCAGACTCTCCCTCCCTCCCGTGGTGTCGTCCTCCCCTTGCCAGACTCTCCCTCCTTCCCGTGGTGTCGTCCTCCCCTCCCTGGACTCTCCCTCCCTCCCGTGGTGTCGTCCTCCCCTCCCTGGACTCTCCCTCCCTCCCGTGGTGTCGTCCTCCCCTCCCTGGACTCTCCCTCCCTCCCGTGGTGTCGTCCTCCCCTCCCTGGACTCTCCCTCCCTCCCATGGTGTCGTCCTCCCCTCCCCGGACTCTCCCTCCCGCAGGGTCGTCCTCCCCTCCCCAGACTCTCCTTCCCTCCCGCGGTGTCGTCCTCCCCTCCCCAGACTCTCCCTTCCGCAGGGTCGTCCTCCCCTCCCCGGACTCTCCCTCCCATGGTGTCGTCCTCCCCTCGTCGGACTCTCCCTCCCGCAGGGTCGTCCTCCCCTCCCCGGACTCTCCCTCCCGCGGTGCCGTCCTCCCCTCCCCGGACTCTCTCTCCCTCCCGCGGTGTCATCCGCCCCTCCCCGGACTCTCCCTCCCTCCCGCGGTGTCGTCCTCCCCTCCCCAGACTCTCCCTTCCGCAGGGTCGTCCTCCCCTCCCCAGACTCTCCCTCCCACGGTGTCGTCCTCCCCTCGTCGGACTCTCCCTCCCGCAGGGTCGTCCTCCCCTCCCCGGACTCTCCCTCCCGCGGTGCCGTCCTCCCCTCCCCGGACTCTCTCTCCCTCCCGCGGTGTCATCCGCCCCTCCCCGGACTCTCCCTCCCTCCCGCGGTGTCGTCCTCCCCTCCCCAGACTCTCCCTTCCGCAGGGTCGTCCTCCCCTCCCCAGACTCTCCCTCCCACAGTGCTGTCCTCCCCTCTCTGGACTCTTGCCACTGCGTTTCTTCCTTCTTGTCCACCCTGACCCTAAGAAGCTGAGAGAATCTGTGCCCCGTCTTGGTAGACTGGGAAGGCCAGAGACAAGCCCCTGCTCTCGTCACCCAGCAAGGGCTAGTGCGGCCTCTCGTTCACGTGGAGTCACAGCCAGACCCTGTTCCGAGGCAGAGGCAGCCCGGTCAGGACCCGGTGGAATGATGCAGGCAGGGTCCAGGCAGGTCCCGAGGGAATGCCCCGAGGACACCTGCGATGCCGGTCCGGCTTTTGAACCATGTAGATACTTTTTTTTTTTTTTTTTTTTGAGACTGAGTCTCACTCTGTTGTCCAGGCTGGAGGGCAATGGCACAATCTCAGCTCACTGCAATCTCTGCCTCCCAGGTTCAAGTGATTCTCACACCTCTGCCTCCCGACTAGTTGGGATTATGGGCGCCCACCACCAGGCCCGGCTAATTTTTGTATTTTTAGTAGAGACGGGGTTTCGCCACGTTGGCCAGGCTGGTCTCGAACTCCTGACCTCAAATGATTCACCTGCCTCTGCCTCCAAAAGTGCTGGGATTACAGGCGTGAGCCACCACGCCCGGCCCCATGTAAATACTTTACGTGTTCAAAATACAATTAAAAAAAGAAAGGAAGGAAAATCTCAAAATAGAACCGAGTCAGAACAAGTGACCCACGTGTGCCATGTTGATAGCATAATTACAGGGAAGCAGAGTCATTGTGATTATTTTTAAACGTGGAGACTGATCATACACACTGGGAAGCTCTGGTCCCTGAGCCGGGAAGGGGGCCGCGGCGGGGCTGGGTAGGGCAGTGGCTGCCCTCTCCCTGGGCGTGGATGTCTGGTGCCCACAGCCCCCGCCGCACGCTGTCCCACTCGTGTCCCTCGTTGGAGCCCCGACAGGGCTTTACTGCTGCTGTAAGACACTCCTGGTGATGCCTGCAGACGGGCGGGTTACCATGGGGAGGCCAGAGCAGCATCTGCCCTGCAGCCAGCAGCACACGTGGCGGGGGAGGCTCCTGGTGGGACCCTGCCCAGTGTCCAGGGCCTGGCTCCCAGCCGACCCCCTGCCCCTCCTCACACTCCCCAGCTCCACCAGGGGACGGCTATGTGCAGGCGGACGCCCGGGGCCCCCCGGACCTCGAGGAACACCTCTATGTCAACACCCAGGGTCTGGACGCCCCTGAGCCGGAGGTAGCGGTACTCCTGCAGCCCAAGGACAGTCCCAAGAAGGATCTGTTTGACATGCGTATGTGGGCAGCCTGGGGGGCGGCCATCACCGCGCGGCCTGTTGTCTGATGGGGGAGGCTCAACCCCACCCCACCCCACTCACTAGGGGTCCCTGGTTTGATGGGGGTGGCTCCCTTCTCCCCCTGAGATGCTTCAAGTCCACAGGGGTGGGGTGGGGAAGCCCAGTCTGTCTCCTGTCGGAGGCCTTGTCTGATGGGGGTGGCCTGGACTCTGCCTTAAAAGGGGCCAGTCTGACAGGGGAGGCCCATTCCCCTCCAGCGAGTGCGGCCCAGCAGTGTGATGGGTGAGGCCCAGACCCTCCCACAGGACCCTGTCTCGTGGGGCCTCCCTGCTGAACTCCCCGTCTCATGGGGAAGGCCGCTGGCCCCGCTCTGCGAGAAGCTCCGTGCTCTCGGGGGTGACCCACCTGCCCCTGTCGGAACCCCCAGTCTGAAGGGAGGGGCTTCGTCATGCCTTGAAAGAATGACCAGTGTGGGGGGAGGCTGCGGCCCCATCTGTGGGACCCTTGGGTCAACAGGGGAAGCCAGACCCTTGCCCTGTGGGACTCCTCGGTCTGAGAGGGGAGGCCTCGTCTTTTCTCTGTGGGACTCCTGGCCTCTGCAACTGCCTGGCCCGCTGGTCTCCACGTTGCCTCTGGGTCTCCCTGGTCGGATGAGGGAATTTAAGTTTCCTCTTCACGTGACCCTGGGCTCTGAGGATTCTTCCTACGGAAATCCCAGCCTGATGGGGGAGGCACAGCTTCCTGCTTGAAGGAACGCCCAGTCCAATGAGGGAGGCTTAGTCCACCCCTGGACAAAGTGGCTAGTCTGATGGTGAACCCATTCCTTCCTTCCACATGGGATGACCTAGCCCAAGGGAGCCCTCAGCCCGAGGGAGGAGGCTTGTCGCTTGTCCTTCCTTGCCTGAGGTGTCCAGAATTCTCCTGATTTCCTGCAGCCTCGGCTCTGCCCTCCTCGAGCTCGGAGGGGTGTTGGCTCTGAGCTGCCAGAGAGGGTCCTCGCCCGAGCTCAGGACGCATCCCAAGCTAGCTGCAAATTTCTTCCTTCCCTCCACCAGCTGACAATGCAGCGTCTCCTTAGCATCACAATAATGACACTGTCTAGCACCTAGTGGGCGCCTGCTGGGTACCAAGCACTACCCTTGGCCCTCTTCGCTCCCCATGGCAACCCTCAGCTGGGAAAGGAGGGGCTTGGGACCGTGAGCTTCCTTCTGAGGCAGGCTGTCCCTCAGGGTGACGGGACTGCCAGACAGCCCTGGTTGAGGAAAGGCGATGAAAAGTCCTGGGGCTGCCTCTGCTTCGCCACGTGCTCATCCCCGAACCAGTCGCTGGCTGGGAGGGTGAGGTGAACATGCTGACTGGCCAGGCTCGGAGTTGGAGCTGGTTCAGCCCCAGGGTCAGGGTGGGAGGACCCCCCAGGACCAGGAGCTGGAGGGGTGCGGGGCTGGCCCAGCCATAGGGAGACCAGGGAGTGAGGGTCAGGGCGGGAGGACCCCCCAGGACCAGGAGCTGGAGGAATTTGAGGCTGCTCAAGCCACAGGTAGATGCGTCTCCGTCAGGGCTGGGGCCCCAGTGTTGTGGTGTCTGAACCATGCTGCTTTCTGCCTGGGGACAAGCCCACACCTGTTTGACAATGAGGGGACTGAGACTCAGATGAGAGCCTTTGAGCGGCCTGTCGGATGTCGGCCCTGTTGGAAGCCGTTAGAAAACCTAGGGGCAGAACATTTTAACACTAGAGGCAGCAGAGGGAAGCCAGTTTTCATCGTGAGTATTTAGGGTACGTTGGAGACCCCGGCCAGTGCGGTAAGACCAGATGAGGAAAGAAGAGGCGTGTACTATGGGAAGGAGACCCACCTAACAAGGCAAGAAAAAGAAATAGGAGTTAACCTCTGAAAGAAAGAGCTGCTGTCGGGGTCCAGGTTGCCGCACGTGAGCCCACGCACGCACGGGGCTGGGCGGAGCGTGAGTCTCATACACTGGGTGCTTGGTCAGTGCAGGCCGACCAGTTCACGGGGGACTCCCCGGGGAACCCGTTTCTCCCAGCTCTGGTCCCGGCGGGAGCAGCTGCCTGCCCCTGCCTGCCCAGCGCTGCTGTCCCCGGCCTGCAGGACCCTTCGAGGATGCCCTGAAGTTGCATGAGTGCTCAGTGGCCGCAGGTATGACAGCAGCCCCCCTTCCCTTGGAGGACCAGTGGCCCAGCCCCCCTACCCGCCGGGCCCCTGTGGCTCCCACGGAGGAACAGCTGCGCCAGGAGCCCTGGTACCACGGTCGGATGAGCCGTCGGGCGGCAGAGAGGATGCTCCGAGCTGATGGGGACTTCCTCGTGCGAGACAGCATCACCAACCCCGGGCAGTATGTCCTCACCGGCATGCACGCTGGGCAGCCCAAGCACCTGCTGCTGGTGGACCCCGAGGGCGTGGTAAGCTGGGCGCAGGTGGGAGGGTCTCGGGCCCGAGGGCATCCAGGGGCTTTCCGTGTTTATGAAGCTTTTCCAGATTGTTCCAGATGTTGCTTTTGACCAGCTACTATAGAATTGCAAAGTATCTTCCAGTTTATTTTTGAGACAGAGTCTGGCTCTGTCACCCAGGCTTGTGTGTAGTGGCAGAATCATGGCTCTCTGCAGCCTCGAACTCCTGGGCTCAAGCGGTCCCCCTGGCTCAGCCTCCTGAGTAGCCAGGACTACAGGTGGGAGCCACCGTCCCCAGCTAAGTTTTTGTAGAGATGGGGCCTTGCCATGTTGCCCAGGCTGGTCCTGAACTCCTGGCCTCAAGTGATCCTCCTGACTTGGCCTACCAATCGTAATCCCAGTTGTACGATTTCATGCATCATAAGATGCTCCCCCCCATTTATCATGATTTACGCACCTTACAAATGGTGATGTATTTGAGGGATAAATATGGTATTTTCAGGTTCTAATTTATTTGAGGGTGTACAAAGCACGTCTCAATTTACAATGAATTTTGGGATCAAGTTACTGAATTAGTTCAATTCTTCCTTCCCTTTCTTTCTCTCTCTTTTTCTTTTTTTTTTGACGGAGTCTCACGCTGTCGCCCAGGCTGGAGTCCAATGGCACAATCTCAGCTCACTGCAAGCTCCACCTCCCCGGTTCAAGCAATTCTCCCGCCTCAGTCTCCTGAGTAGCTGGGATTACAGGCTCCCACCACCACACCTGGCTAATTTTTCGTATTTTTTTAGTAGAGACGGGGTTTCACGATGTTGGCCAGGCTGGTCTCGAACTCCTGACCTCGTGATCCGCCCGCCTCGGCCTCCCAAAGTGCTGGGATTACAGGCATGAGCCGCTGCGCCCGGCCTAATTGCTTCCATTCTGAGATAGACACTCCCCCTGCCCCAATTTTGACGTCTCTGGAGTCTGGATTTTGTTTTAAAACGATCGACTGCATACTTGAACTGCATCATTATTTAACAGGGAGGTTTTTCTCCTCTCTCTCCTCCTGGTACCTAAAATCGTGGTGCATCTTACAGTTGCTCTGGGCCAATGGGATTTAGTAATCTCCAGCTTCTAAAGCGTTTTAGGGTTTACAAAGCATTTTCCAATTTATAAGGAGTTCTAGGGTTTATGAAGCATTTTGAGCGTCTGAAGGCTACATGGGTTATTTCTCAGGTGAGGAGGTGCTGGAGGGTTCGGAGGCCTCTCAGAGTGTAGGAGGTGTTTTCAGCCGTCCAGCCGAACCCTCAGAGTGGCTCTTGGGCTGGTGTGAGCCTGGTCTCTGCGTGAAGCACACTGGGGGCGGCAGGGGTGGCACTTGTGCACCCTGGCCTGGGACAAAGCTGGAGAGGGGCAGGGCTTGGGCGAGAGGCGCCTGCTCTCCCAGTTCCTGAGCCCCCTCCAGACTGTTTCCGGTCCCCCCGCCGCCGCCTAGCCTCTAGCCTGGTGGGTGACGCCTCTGTTCTTTCCCAGGCCAGATTCCCTCTGTTAAATGGATCCCTGGGGTCAGACTGGCAGCCCCTAGATCTGGGGAAGCTTCAGAACGTCTACCAGTACCTTGTCGAAAGGCAGATTCCCAGCTCCCATTCCCAGTGCCATGGAAGGAGATGATTTTGCCGCAGGCCTAGGAATGTGCATTTGCCCCTGTTCCCCACGTGAAATGTGCACAGGGCCCCAGCCTCACCCACAAACTGCTCAGCAGCTGGGGACACGTCACCCAGGAACTCAGAGCAGCCGGGGACACGTCGCCTCCCGGGTGCTGCTCAGTCCGAGGCCCCTCCCGGCACCCGCTGGTGGCCGCCTCCCGGGTGCTGCGGGTTTGTGGACACACGGCTCCAGTCTCTGCCTTCTCCTGTGTGTCTGCTTGTTCTCTTCCTGTCAGGACAGCAGTCATTGACTTAGGGCCCACCTGGCTCATCCTGGACGCATTCGTCCCAGGACCCTTGACCAGGACCCTTGACCTGTGGACCTTTTCCAAATGAGGTCACATTCACAGGCTCTGGGGGCCATATCTTCATGGGGTCACCCTTCAGCCCCCAACAGGAAGCGTGGCCCCAGAACCCTGGGGGTTTCAGAGCCCGTGCCCACGTGTGGTTCTGGAATTCTGAGGCCGATCCTGTGGCTGGCGTCCCGCAATTCCCTGGTCCGGCCACTCATCCACGCAGGCATCCTAGGAGCTCCCTGGCAGGACCCCAGATCGCCGATCTCCGACTCCACGGGTCCAGGCTGGCTCCCGGGAGCTGATGCTGGGTCTCTGTCCTGCAGGTGCGGACGAAGGACGTGCTGTTTGAGAGCATCAGCCACCTGATCGACCACCACCTGCAGAACGGGCAGCCCATTGTGGCCGCCGAGAGCGAGCTGCACCTGCGCGGCGTGGTCTCACGGGAGCCCTGAGCCAGGTGTGTGGCTGCCGCCGTGGGCCGCTGGCCTGGTCCCCTTTGCCCGTCTAATCTGAAGATTGAGACCCGGTTCACACGCCATGCCTTTCCCTCTAGAGGGCACGACTCAGGGGTGTTCAGCATCCAAGCTGTGCAATCATCTCTGTCGAGTTCCAGAACATTCTGTCAGCCCCGAAAGATGCCCTGTCCCCACCAGCCATCACTCCCTGTCCCCTCCCCTCCCCACCCCCCACCCCATACATCCGCCTCCTGTCTCCGTGGATGGGCCTGTCCTGGACATTTCCTAGAAATGGGATCACACTGTGTGGCCTTCTGTGTCTGGCGTCTCTCACGGAGCGTGACGTCCTCAAGGTGCCTCGTGCTGTGGCCTGGGTCAGAGCCTGGCTCCTGTTCACGGCTGGATAATGTCCCACTGTGTGACGGGGCCACATTTTGTTTATTCATCCACTGACGGACGTTGGGGCTGCTTCCACGTGTGTGCAGGTTGTGTGTGGACGCACATCACTGGCCATGGTGGGCACGTGCCCGAGAGTGGCCCTGTGCAGCCATGATGGTATCGCTGTGATTGGCTGGGATGGACGTCACCTGGTCTTTATGGACCCCTGCTGCGTGCTGGGTGTCCAGGCCTCCTTCCCGGAGGAGGGGCGGACACTGCCAGAGAGGGCGGTGGGCTGGGACAGGCAGGGGCTGGCGGGTGAACCCAGGCAGTGAGAAGCCTACACCTCAGGCTGGGCCGCGGAGCCCTGGGCCTCCACTTTTGCTGCGGGGCTGGCGGGGACCCATGGTAGGGCATCGACGGGGGAGGGACAGGCAGGTCTGGGTGATTTCAGGGTCTCTCCTCGGGGGTGAGGTTGGGGCAGGAGAGGTGCAGCTGTGGGGCTGGAGGGAGTGGAGGCTGAGAGCAGCGGGGGAGGAGGGAGGGCCAGCAGGGGAGGGGCCATGGAATTTCCCCAAGGGCTGTGCTTCTGGGCCAGGTCGGGCTGCTCTCCTGTCCCCATGACAACAGTCTCCTTCCTGCCTCCTCTTTCCTGGGTGGCACCTCCCCCACGCGGCCGCGGCCTCCACCCCGCCCCCAGCCAGGCCTCGGGCTGCAGGCAGAGGGGGTTCCGGGTCTGGGAGGGGCTTTGGGGACCGAGAAGGGGCTCCCGTGAGGCACCGGAACGGCCTGCGGGCTCCTGTGCTCCGTTCGCACCGGTCCCTGCCTGCGTCCTCTCCGAAAGGCACTGGTGACCCCAGAAATAACTCCGAAGGCGTGATGAGTCCTGCTCAGGAGGCGGTTGGCCTGTCCCAGGAATGTGCTCAACCCTTCGGTTCTGAGACAGGCACCTGGGTTGGCATTCTCGCTTGCATGCGAGGAAACAGCAGAGAGGTTAAGGCCCTCCCTAGGTCCACAGCAAGGACCCGGGTCACCTGCACGGGCGCCCCAGCCGTGCGAGCTGAGGAGCTCCGGGCTGGCCCTGAGGTGTGGCACTCGTGGAGATGATGGCCAGGCAGAAGAGCCTTGTGGCTGACACCGGAGCCCAGGTCTGCAGCCACTGTCTCAGCCCTGACCTCGTCTTCTCTTTCTGCCCGCAGGTGACCGTGCTCAGCCCCGGCTTCTGCCTGTCGTGGCCTTGGGGCTCTCAGCCCTCCTCCTGGATCCTGGTCAGGCCGAACCGCCGCTGCCTCTCCTTCCTTCGCATGAGCCTCTGGCATGGTCCTCCCTCCAGCCGGCCCGGGCTGGGCAGAGCCTCCTCCTGCCGGGGCCCCTGCCCACCCCCTCCTTTGCCTGGAGTGAGGATGTTCATACCAAAGACAGAACCATTTCTCGCCTTTAAAGAAAATATATCCAGAAGCAGCCGCTGCCTGGGAGCCCTGGCCTGTGGGTCCCCCTCTCGCCCGGCTGGTTCGGTCTCACGCCCGGGAGAGTCAGGGCTCCCAGGACCCTGGGGAGGAGGCGGATTCTGGGCCTGGCTGGGCTTACTTTTCCCACCTGAGGAACTGGGTGCACAGTTATCTTTGATGGGGGACAGTTAAGGTGCTTTGGGGTTCTCAGGCCAGGACACATGCTGGTGTTGGAAGTGAAGGCAGCCTTGAGGTTACTTGGGATTCCAGGGTAGCCAGGCCGCTCCAAGACAGTTGATATTGTGAGGCCCCTACACTTGGGAGCAGGGGAAGGACGTGGCTGCCCGGCCTGGGCTGTGCCCACCAGCTTCCGCCCAACCCCGCCCTCCCAGCTGTGGATCTAGACCGGATGTTCGGATCGGTTTGTAATTAAACCTGGGAACAGCCCCAAGAGCATGAGCCTGCCTGCATATCTGCGGACCCTTGCGGGGCTGGGGCTGGGACGAGTCACCCAGGTGGAGAGCTGAGGGGCCTCCCTGAGGGCCCGGACTTGGAGAGAAGGGAGGCGGGGCTACACGTGTGCCCATAGCTGGCAGACTGTGGGGTGACCCTGTGCACAGCAGCCCCCGCGTCTCTCTCGGTGACCTCTATTGTATCCAGGATAAAACACACTTCAGCTTCTCCGTTAAACACTTCTCTCACTGCCTTGGAGACACCCTAGCTTATCACCCGAATGCCAAACCTGTCTTTCAACACAGCCCAGGACATCAGACAAGAGCTGTTTGTTTTCTTCTCCAAGATGCCCCCAGCGTAGCCCCAGATGGCCGGGCTCTTCCGTTGTCCTGGCTTCTCTCCAAGACACCCCATCAATGCCCCTGCTCTTCGCCGATGCCCAGCATCATGCTCAAGCACCCCCAACTCCATTCCTTAGAACTGCTGTCGTATCTGAGCCTCTGGCTCCAAGAGACCCCCCCCCAACTCCTCCTCCCACCAACACAGCATCTTCCCAGGAGAGAGGTTCCCAGCCTCGCCACATCCCTGCAGACCCACGTCTGTCACGGGCCGAGGATCTCTGGCTGCTTTCTCTGCAGGCGGCAGGCCCTACCCCTGCCCTGGGGGACAGGTCTAGTAAGGGTGTGTGTGGGGAGAAAAAGCCACTCTGGCTTGTCCTTAACTAGGACTGGAGCTCTCCAAAGGCAGGCCCAAAAGGGGCTTTGATGACACATCTCTTATTTCAGAGATGTGGAGACAGAGCCATGCATCCATCCTCCCATCTACATGTCTATCAGTAACCCACTCATCTACCATCCATCCATCCATCCATCGTATATCATCCATCTATAAATCCATCAGTAACCCATCCATCCATCCATCCATCCATCCATCCATCCATCCATCGTATATCATCCATCTATAAATCCATCAGTAACCCATCCATCCATCCATCCATCCATCCATCCATCATATATCATCCATCTATAAATCCATCAGTAACCCATCCATCCATCCATCCATCCATCCATCCATCCATCCATCCATCCATCATATATCATCCATCTATAAATCCATCAGTAACCCATCCATCCATCCATCCATCCATCCATCCATCGTATGTCATCCATCTATAAATCCATCAGTAACCCACCCACCCATCCATCCATCTATCCATCCATCCATCCATCCATCCATCTACATCTTATGTCATCCATTATAAATCCATCAGGTAACCCATCCATCCATCCATTCCATCCATCCATCCATCCATCCATCATATATCCATCCAATCTATAATAAATCCATCAGTAACCCATCCATCCATCCATTCCATCCATCATCCATCCATCCATCCATTCATCCATCCATCCATCTATATCATCCATCTATAAATCCATCAGTAACCCATCCATCCATCATCCATTCATCATCCATCCATCTCCATCGTATAATCAATTCCATCTATTAAATCATCATAACCATCCATCCATCCATCACATCCATCCTCCATCCATCCATCCATCATATATCATCCATCTATAAATCCATCAGTAACCCATCCATCCATCCAATCCATCCATCCATCCATCATCCATCATCGTATGCATCCATCTATAAATCCATCAGTTAACCACCCATCCATCCATCCATCCATCCATCATCCATCCATCCATCCATCATATATCATCCATCTATAAAATCCATCCAGTACCCATCCATCCATCCATCCATCCATCCATCCATCCATCCATTCATCATCTATATCATCCATCTATAAATTCCATCAGTACCCATCCATTCCATCCATCCATCCATCCATCCCATCCATCCATGCGTATGTCTCCATCTATAAATACCATCATTAACCCACCCATCCATCCACCCATCCATCCATCCATCCATCCATCCATCCATCCATCCATTCATCCATCATATATCATCCATCTATAAATCCATCAGTAACCCACCCATCCATCCATCCATCCTCCATCCATCGTATTGTCATCCCATCTTAAATCCATCAGTAACCCACCCACCCAATCCATCCATCTATCCATCCATCCATCCATCCATCCATCATATTGTCATCCATCTATAAATCCATCAGTAACCCATTCATCCATCCATTTCCCCCCCATCCATCCATTCCATCGTATATCATCCATCTATAAATCATCAGTAACCCATCCATCATCCATCCATCCATCCCATCCATGTATATATCCATCTATAAATCTCAGTAACCCATCCATCCATCCATCCATCCATCCATTCTCCATCATATATCATCCATCTATAAATCATCAGTAACCCACCATCCATCCATCCATCCATTCCATCCATTCCATCGTATGTCACTCCATCATATAAATCCATCTAGTAACCCATCCATCCATCCATCCATCCATCCATCCATCCATCCATCCATTCATCCATCATATATCATCCATCTATAAATCCATCAGTAACCCACCCATCATCCATCATCCATCCATCCATCCGTATATCATCATCTATAAATCATCAGTAACCCATCCATCCATCCATCCATCATATATCATCCATCTATAAATCCATCTAGTAATCCATCCATCCATCCATCCATTCCATCCATTCCATCCATCCATTCCATCATATATCATCCATCGTATAAATCCTCAGTAACCCATCCATCCATCCATCCATCCATCCATCCATCCATCCAATCCATCGTGTATCATCCATCTATAAATCCATCAGTAACCCACCATCCATCCATCCATCATCCATCGGTATAATCATCCATCTATAAATCAATCAGTAACATCCATCCATCCATCCATCCATCCACCATCCATTCTATAAATCCATCCCAGTACCCATCCCATCCATCCATCCATCCATCCATCCATCCATCCATGGTATATCATCCATCTATAAATCATCAGTAAACCCATCCATCCATCCATCCATCCACCATCCATCCATCCATCCATTCATTATCATCCATCTATAAACCATCAGTAATCCATCCATCCATCCATCCATCCATCGTATATCATCATCTATAACTCAATCAGTAACCCATCATCCATCCATCCATCCATCCATCCATCCATCTCATATTATCATCCATCTATAAATCCATTCAGTAACCCATTCATCCATCCATCCATCATCCATCCATCCATCATCCATTGTATATCATCCATCTATAAAATCCATCAGTAACCCATCCATCCATCCATCCATCCATCCATCCATCCATCCATCGTATGTCATCCATCTATAAATCCATCAGTAACCCATCCATCCATCCATCCATCCATCCATCCATCCATCCGTCCATCCATCGTATATCATCCATCTATAAATCCATCAGTAACCCATTCATCCATCCCCCATCTACACATCCATCAGTAACCCATTCATCCTCAATCTACACATCTATCAGTAATCCACGCATCCATCCCCCATCTGCACATCCATCAGTAACCCACTCATCCATCCATCCATTCATCATACATCATCCATCTGTAAATCTGTAATCTGTCCATCCATCCATCCATCTACACATCCATCAGTAATCCACTCATCCATCCATCCATCTACACATCCATCAGTAATCCACTCATCCCCCATCTACACATCCATCAGTAATCCACCCACCCATCCATCCATCCATCTACACATGCATCATTAACCCACCCATCCATCCCTCATCTACACATCCATCAGTAATCCACTTATCCCCCATCTACACATCCATCAGTAATGCACTCATCCATCCACCATGTATACATCCATCAGTAATCCACCCATCCATCCACCATCTACACATCCATCAGTAACCCACTCATCCATCCAACCATCCATCTACGTATCCAACCAGCCATCCAGTCACCCATTCATCCCCCCATCGACACCCATCAGTAACCCAGCCATCCATCTATCCATTCACCCACCTGGTCCCCCATCCATCTGCCTAAGCCTCCATCATTATTCCATCCATCCATTTTCCATATGTCCATCCATTCATCATCCATCCATCCACCTGTCTCTCTATCGCTCATCCATCATCTATTCATTGTTCATTCCCTTCACTGCTCCATCCATCCACCCACCCACCATCTTTCAGCATGCTTGCATTGAGTATCTTTTCTCTGCCAGGAACTCTGGTAGGCAAACAGGATGCAATAGTGACCAAGACAGATCTGCCCTCATGGAGTTAATGGCCAAGTGACATTAATCAGCAAATCAACACTCAACATACAATAACAACTGTGGAATGGGCATGGTGGCTCATGTCTGTAATCCCAGCACTTTGGGAGGCTGAGGCAGGTGGATCACCTGAGGTCAGGAGTTCGAGACCAGCCTGGCCAACATGTCAAAACCCCATGTCTACTGGAAATACAAAAATTAGCTGTGTGTGGTAGCAGTCCCAGCTACTCGGGAGGTTGAGGCAGGAAAATCACTTGCATGTGGGAGGCGGAGGTTGCAGTGAGTTGAGATCGCACCACTGCACTCCAGCTTGGAGGACAGAGCAAGACTCCATCTCAAAACAAACAAGCAAACAACTGTGGAAAGGAGTGTGTCCTGGAGCTTAGAGATCCCAGGAAATCCAGAGGGTATCTTTGTGGGAACAACACGAGGACGGTGATTGGAGGGTGAATAAGGTAGAGCTCTGGGCAGAGGAGACGGCATGTGCAAAGGCCCTGTGGTGTGTTCAGTCAGCACGTTCAGGGAGCAGAAGGGTGGCCAGTGTGGCCGAGGCGAGGTCAGAAGCAGGGTGAGGACACAGAGCTTGGGGGAGGCCTGGTGCCAGGAAGAGCTGCCAGGGGTCTTTGAAGCGCAGGGGCGATAACAGTCCCCATGAGATTTCCCAGCAGGAAGTACTGTTGGGAACAGGACAGGAATGGAGGGGAGGGCAAGGAGGAGGCACTGGACCAGAGGAGCGTTGGGGACTATGGAGTGTCCGATTCCTGAGATGCATAGGACAGAGAGGGTCTAAATGCACTTCATTCGTTCATTCATTCATTCATTCATTCATCGCCCTGGGGCCCGGGCCCAGGTTGCCCATCCACGTCCCACCTCCGTCTGTCCTCTTCTAAGTCCCTGTGTAAATAGAAACTGGCACCTGCTGGGACATGAGCCAAGAGCAGCATGAACTCTGGGTGCTGAAACTCTCCCCGCTTTACAGATGAGGAAGCGGAGGCTTGGAGAGGTGAGGTGACCTCTGAGACCATCCCACCAGGAGGTGGTGAAGCTGGTTTTGGGGAGCCCCCATTTCTCAATCCTGTTCTCTGGGCTGGAAGAGTCTGGGTGCCCAGACGCCTGGCTCCAGCTGGGTCCCCACACCTGTCTGCTACCCCTTCCTACCTTTGTACTTCCAATAATTGGAATAATTAAGTCAATCATCCACTCCTCGGGAGGCTGAGCCTGGAGTGGGAGGCAGGAGAACCCTGGGTCACATTCGACCTCTGAATAGTGCGAGCCTGGATGAGTCGTTTCCTTCCCCGGGTTGCACTCAATCCCCTGCACAAGGAGACAGGAGGACTTGCCGTGGAGGGGCCAGGATGCCCCAGGTATCAGCTGGTGCCGTGGAGGGGCCAGGATGCCCCGGGTATCAGCTGGTGCCGTGGAGGGGCCAGGATGCCCCGGGTATCAGCTAGTATTAACTGAGCACCCCTTGCCTATGGCAGGCCTGGAGGTCAGCCAGTTCCATGTGCTCCCCGAGGCATTGGGCTACTCCGCTGTGCCTCAGTGCCCCTATCTGGAAACTGGTGATGATGGCCTCCAGGGCCCCTTGACTGGGCTAACCTGTGATGCACGGACCAGCCGGGTCCCTCCTGGGAGCTCACAGACAGTCTTGCTCCTGGGATTGCTTTATTATTATGCCATCCCCTCCCTTTCCTGACGCTCCCAGAGTAAGTCTTCAAGCTGCACAGGTACCCAGTGGCCTCCTCAGCATTGGAGCTCGGATCGTAGACCCCCCACTTTTTTTTAAACCATCCCCCTGTACATCCTCCAAGCCTGTTATCCTGGAGGCCACTGTGGGACAGCCTTGGATTCAGGCCTGGCTCTGGGAAGCCCCAGGTCCCTGCTGGGGGCCCCCACCTGTGGGGGTGGAGGGCCAAAGTCATCCAGCATGAGGTACCATGACTCAGGGCCGAGAGGGGCTGGTCGATACCACCTGGGCCCCCTCCTCCAGCTTGAGCCTCCTCGTCTCCGATTCCTGGAGGGCTGCAGCGAGGCTGCTGCAGATGGAGGCAGAAGGTTCTGTTGACCAGGAGAGGCTCCTGTTTACTCACCGATTGCGCAGAGCTAAGCAGCCGGAAGGCCCCGGCCTGCCTGCCCCTGCCCCACCCAGGGTGGGGCCTGCATCTGTCCACAGGGCAGGTGTTAGGACCCATCCCAGGTACTTTTCAGGCCTCTGTTTCCGCAGCCCCCAAATGGGATGGGGTGGGGATGGGGTGGGCTTCTGGCTGAGCCAGGCTGTGGTGGAGTCAGAGCTCTGGGGTGCACTTTGAGGTCTGGGCTAGCTCCCCCCTGGCTGAGACCCTTTCCTCACCTGCAGAAGCGTCTGAGGAAGATGGTGACTGACACCTGCCTCGCACACTTGGTGGGGCGGCTGTAGGCACATCGTGATCTGTTGAACCCTCCCTCCAATGCTGTGATGCCCTGGGCTGCCGAAGAGGTGGAGGTCTGGATGCTTGTCCAGCGTCACACAGTGGGAAGTGCTGGCGCCAGGATTCAAGCCCTGATTGACCAGCTCTGGATTTGTGTCCTTTGCACAGAAACAGGCGTAGTGTAAACTCAGTGCCTCATCCCTCAACCCAGCTGGGAGGAGAGAGTCTGCCCCCACCTGGGCTGGGCAGGGGTGCTGGAGAGCGAACCCCTAATACTTGGGGCTGGCCTGATGTCAGGAGACCGGTCACTGCCACTTCCTCGGGCCCACGCTGTCCCCTTCCCTCCCCGGGCCCTGCTGTCTTTGTCTGCAATTGAGGAGGGTGACTCTGTGGCTCCTGAGGCCCCCTCCCCAGGGCCTGCCGAAGCAGCACTGTTCCCGGGCCATTGCGGTGATGCTGTTCACCCATTTGTTTGACAAATGTTTATTGGCGACATGGCTGGCTTGGGCTTTGGGGACACCACAGGGACAGGACCTCCAGGACCCTCCTCCTGGCTCGGGCCCAGCAGGGGTAGTGGACAGACCTCCAGGATTGGGGCCCAGCAGGGGCAGTGGACAGACCCCCTCCTGGCTCGGGCCCAGCGGGGCAGTGGACAGACCCCCAGGACCCTCCTCCCGGCTCAGGCCCAGCAGGGGCAGTGGACAGACCCCCAGGACCCTCCTCCCAGCTCAGGCCCAGCAGGGGCGGTGGACAGACCCCCAGGACCCTCCTCCCGGCTCGGGCCCAGCAGGGGCGGTGGACAGACCCCCAGGACTCTCCTTCCGGCTCGGGCCCAGCAGGGGCGGTGGACAGCAGCTCGAGAGTGTTCCTCATGGCCGGAGCTGGGGTTCAGGGGCCCTGCCAGGCTGCGAAGAAGGGGAGAATTTCTCGGTGTCTGCCTCCCTGTCAGACTTTAGGGCTGTGTTGTGGTTGCCCCAGCACAAAGTGGGGGCTCATCAACGCTTGCTGGGTGAACAAAAGTGGGAGCTGGGTGAACAAAAGTGGGGGCTCATCAATGCTTGCTGGGTGAACAAAGCTGAGATGGGGTCACAGCTCCCCTGGGTTTCACTTTACTCCTCTGGATGGCAGGACTCTAACCCCTCACTTCAAGGCTACGTGGAGAGTGGGGAGGCCTCAGCCCAGCTCCCTCACCCCCCTGAACCCCTCTTGTACCACTGTGGCAGCAGCCGCTCCTCCCAGCTTGGGCCACGTCCAGACTTGGGGACATTCCCAGAATGCAGGAGGCTCCTGGACAATCAATAATCCAATAAAGCGCCAGGCATCCGCCGGCTCCCGGTTGGTCCTGGTGATACGTTATCTTGCTGGCTCCATACACATGGAGGCTGGGAACTGCTCAGGTCGGTTCCAGAAGAGGAAACTGAGGTGGGGAGGGAGAGAAAGAAGGAAGCAGTGAAGGCCGGGACTGGCAGATCACATCAGCAACTGGCAGGAGGGGGTCGGGGCCTCAGGAAGGGGGACCCTGTGGTCTCAGGAACCGCCAGGAAACCTGGGACCTGGTCTCGCCCCCTCTGGGTTTTTCCATCCGTGAATCACACGGATGTGCCTTTCCCCTTCGCCCCGTGCCTCACACTTTCCTGCTGTATTCCTGATCCAGGACTCACCACCCCTACAGTTCTGAGCTGCAGCTGTGTGCTCTGTGGGCATCCTGCCCCTGCATCACCAGGGCTGGGGCCACCTCCCTCCGTCCCGGCTGTGTCCCCGGGGGGCCGGGTCACTGTCCAGCATCAAGTGGGTGCTCAGTAAACCTGTGTCCATGAAATGAAGGAGCAGCTGCCTCCCAGGCTTCTTGGGGGGGCTGCTGAGAGGTTGCCCGTTTAGTGAGACCAGCTGTCCCAGCTGCTCGGTCCTTGTTTCTGGAAGGAACCCGCCCCCCACCTTCTTCATCTACAAATTGGGAATTGCAGGAGGACCTGCGTACTGGGTTGTGTGAGAGTCAGAGACCCGCCAGGGATGAAACGCTCCATCATAAACCCAGCTGCATTGAATACTGTTGCCTTCATTTAAGTCGTCGTCGTTGGTCGGGAAAGCTCCTTGCCGGCAGCTAGTGCGGGTCTGGGGTCCTCTTCAGATGTACGGAGGCAGGGGCTTGGGGTTGGGAGTCCGGCTTCCCGGAATCTGCGGGCGTGAGCGCCAGGAGTGGCCATCAGCCAACCGTGACCACCTGCTTGTCGCCCACCGGCCCCCATTCAGCCCCCGGGTCCTGGCGAGGCTCCTCCCTGCCACCGGCCTCCAGGGGCTGCGCGGAGACGGCCCCCCACCCCGTCCCTGGAGGGCGGAGCGAGGCGGGGGCGCGGGCGGCCGTACTAGGAGGAATACGGCGGCGGCGGCGGCGGGGCTGGGCGGTTTCCCGCCGCGGGTGAATGGGTCCGACTGCGCTGCCGCCGCCGCGCATCGAAGCTCCGGCCGCGTCCCCCGCGCCAGCCCCGGGAGCCTGCGCGCCGGGACCCCTGCGTGTCTGCGAACAGACCTGCAGCCTCGGGCCGTCACCCCGGGCAGGTGAGTCCAGCGACCCCGCCGGCCTGCGGGCGCGGCCAGGACCCCACCCCCACCCCGGGCTGAGCCGCGGGAGGCCGGGGGGACACGGGGAGTCACTCGCTGCGCTCTCGGCCCCAGCCCTGCGGCCCCCCTCCCCCACCCGAACGCCTGGCCCTCGGGTCCAGGGAGAAGCCACAGGTGGGAGGGAGCTGGGGGGGCGGAGCTGGGACACCCCGGGGGCCACCCACATCCGTGTCTTCCCTTAGGACCGAGCGCGGAACCCCTTAGAACGAGCGCTGAGATGCTCAAAACCGGAGCAGGGGCGGGAGAGGGGCCGGTCTCCTCTGGGAGCTCCCCAGAGTCAGAGCGCGGCCCCCACCGCCCCGGGCTTGGGTGCTTGGGAGTTAAGCGGGATCCCTCCGGAGAAGGGAGCGGGGAACCCGCCTCTCTCCTGTCTTGGGCCGCAGCGCCTGGGCGGGACGCCCCCAGAGGACCCCTCCGTCCCCACCCCACTGACAGGGCCCTGCCAGGTGGCCCCACAGGGAACAGGTGCCCAGGGCCCTCTGCCAGCCGGCCCCGCTGCTCCTGACCCCTGCTTCTCTTCCCAGACGCTGCAGCCCCTGTCCTGGCCTCTTGCCTGCCGCCCCATGAGAAAACCAACATGTGGTTCTTGGAGCGGCTTCGGGGTCTGGGGAAAACGGCGCTGCCCGGGGCGCGGGGAGTGAGGCGGGGGACAAGGCCTCCAAGGGGCCCCTGTACAGCAATGTGCTGACGCCCGACAAGATCCCCGACTTTTTCATCCCCCCCAAGCTGCCCTCGGGCCCCGTGGAGGGCGAGGGACAGGCCACGCTGGGCCCGTCCACGTCGGAGCAGAACCTGGCCTCCGCGGCCCCCCGCCAGACCCCACGGAGCCCCCGGCTGCCTGCCAAGCTGGCGGCCGAGAGCAAGAGCCTGCTGAAGGCAGCCACCCGGCACGTGATCCAGATCGAGAGTGCTGAGGAGTGGCCGCCTGAGGAGGCCACTGACACTGACCCCCAGGCCCAGGGCGCCATGTCCCTGCCCTCGGTCCCCAAGGCCCAGACGTCCTACGGCTTCACCACGCTGGCCGAGAGCCCCCACACTAGACGCAAGGAGTCTCTGTTCCACAGTGAGCACGGGGCCCTGGCCCAGGTGGGCTCCCTGGGTGCCGGGCGCCGCCGGGCAGCTGCCAAGGCCAACGGGGGTGACGGGGGCCCCAGGGAGGCTGGCGGGGCCCTCATGAGCCCCGGCCGCTACTTCAGTGGCGGGGAGAGCGACACGGGGTCCTCGGCTGAGTCGTCTCCCTTCGGGTCCCCTCTGCTCTCCCGCTCGGTGTCACTGCTCAAAGGCTTCGCCCAGGACAGCCAGGCCAAGGTGAGCCAGCTCCGGCACTCTGTGGGCCGCCACGGCTCCCTGTCGGCTGATGACAGCACTCCAGACACCAGCCCGGGGAGCCGGCGCCGCCTGACCCGCCGGGCCCCCCCGGAACCTGGCCCCGAGTCGGGCCAGGCGCGTGGAGAGCACACGGTCCACGTGGGCCCTCGGGGCAGCGTGCGGCTGCTGGCAGAGTACGAGGCAGGCCAGGCCCGCCTGCGGGTGCGCCTGCTGGCTGCCGAGGGCCTCTACGACCGCCTGTACGATGCCCGCAGCATCAACTGCTGCGTGGGCCTGTGCCTGGTGCCTGGGAAGCTGCAGAAGCAGCGCAGCACCATCATCAAGAACAGCCGCCACCCCGTCTTCAATGAGGATTTCTTCTTCGACGGCCTGGGGCCGGCCAGCGTCCGGAAGCTGGCCCTCAGGATCAAGGTGGTGAACAAGGGCAGCAGCCTCAAGCGGGACACGCTGCTCGGGGAGAAGGAGCTGCCCCTGACCTCCCTGCTCCCCTTCCTGTAGAGCGGGGACCTGCTCGCTGCCCGCTCGGGTGCAGAGGGCGGACCCCTGTCTCTCCTCCACACCGGGTCCCGGTGGGCAGGTCAGCTGGCTTGGGCTGGGGCTGGGCGGGGAGGGGCTCACACTCAGGCTGGGCTGGGCCCTGATGCTGTAGCTGACGTGGGTTTCCTGGTCACCCGAGGCTGACTGGAGTATTATTTTTCATGAATTCATTTCTTTGGAGGAGGAGGAGGAGAGGGGGCCTCAGGGGAAGAGAAAGGGCCACTTCGTGAGGCCCCCCCACATTGCCTCGCCCCTTTCACACAGAGTTCTAGCAGGAGGTTCTCAGGGGCCCAGGAATCCGTGCAAGTGACAAGGCAGGGCCGTGGACGGGGAGGTCACAAGTCCCGGAGCCCACATTCTCCTTCACTGCTCGCGTGTCTTCCTCCCCCGCAGCCTGCCGCCCTCCAGTTCCCACCCTGCAGAGAGCAGGGCCTCACGGCAACACCAGGCCCAGGTCCAGGCCCAGACTCTGCCCGAGACGCTCCCTCCAGGGGTCAGGCTGTCTCTGGGAGACCCCAGCTTCCCAGGTTCCGGTGGTGAGCGGGACCAGGCCAGGGTGCCTTGCCGAGGGTGGGCGCGGAGGGAGCAGCTGCTGCCACAATCAGAGCAGAGGAGGTCTTGGCAGAGGTCTGCTGGGAGGAAACTCCTGTCCTGCTTTCCTCCGACACAGTTGACACTTGCTTTTTGGGTGCAGGCCTGTCTGGCCATTTCTGCTGTGACGCTGGAGGGTCTTGCTCAGAGATGCCCAGAGAGCAGCCCTGTGGCCCATCCCTCCTCGCTGGGGGCTGCCACCTGTCGCCCTTCTGTCCAGCGTCTGCAGCTGGGAGCGACACGCGGTGACTGACGCGCGGTGACACGCGGTGACTGACGGCCATGGCTTTGATGCCGTGTGTAAATAGGCTGTGGCTACGGTGGGTGGGTCAGAGCCCAGGAGGCAGCTGGGGGGACCCGGCTGTGGCGTTTCATGCTGCTCGGTGGCCGCAAGGCTCCCATTGTGTGGTTATGTGGGTCCTTGAAAGATTTTGGGGGGCGGTTTCCAGCTCAGAATGATGCAGAAAAGACTCAAAGCAGGGGCCAGGCCAGGACAGTGGCTTTGCCTCTCCTGGCTGCTGGTGGGCACGGGGAACCAGGGCACATCTGTGGCATCCCAGGACATCCCTCATCAGCCCGTTTGCTACACATTGTCCCTCTTGACCAGGGAAGGGTGGAGGAGCTGCTTCCCAGGACTGGAGGAGCAGCCGGGCCCCTGCTGCACGTTCGGTGGGACACACCTGTGAGCCCTCCAGAGAGACCGTGCAGGGCCCTTGGGGCTGGGCCCCTTCTGAGCCTGGTGTTGCAGGCGCTCTGCTCTCTCCGGAAGCCAGGGCACCCGGGCAGAGGCTCCTCAGGCCGGGGAGGTGGGGAGGGTGCCCTGCATGGAGAGAGACGCTCCCTGCCTTCTCTGATGCTCACCCCTCCTAGGCCCTGTTCTCTCTGGGGTCCCCCGTTTAATAGCCCCTGCACTGTTTGATATCTTAGTGTCTGAGGTTGACTGTGGGTAAATCTGTAAGACACTCCCTAAGTGTGTTTGTTTATAAAAGCTGTTTATAGTGCAATAAAGGTGTTTCGGGAATACGGGGGTGGAGGTTGGCTTGCCTGGCTGTTTAATAACGAGAGAGCTCTGCCGTGAACTCCAGTGGGGGCGGTGGAGAGGGTTCCAGATCAGTGAGGTCCTTTCCACCGACTTTCAGAATGCCCTCCACATTCTCCTGCCCCGGGTGGAGGCAGGCAGGGGGCAGGAGCCCAGTCCCTGATAAACCACCGCTCCCTTGGAGCAGCAGGTCTGGGTGCTGCTCCACGATTCCAGCTCTGTGACTGCACCCATGTGAGGAAACAGGACTCTGACTCCACACGGTGCCTACAGGGTGGGTCCCAGCTCCACCCAGAACCTTCAGACAGGACCCCATCTCCACATAACCCCACCAGACACCGACCCGTCTCCCCTGACACTCCTCAGGACAGGACCCTGTCTGCACAGACCCCTCAGGACAGGGCCCCATCCCCCCTCGGATGCCTCAGGATGGGACTCCGTCCCCCCCAGACCCCTCAGGACAGGGCCCCTTCCCCCCTCAGACCCCTCGGGACAGGAACCTGTCCCCCCTCTGACCCCTCAGGACAGGGCCCCATTACCCCCCCAGACCTCTCAGGACGGGACCCCGTCCCCCCCCAAGACCCCTCAGGATGGGGCCCTGTCCCCCCCCAGACCCCTCAGGACAGGGCCGGTCTCCGTGCTCTGAGCCCAGGCTGGGCTTTGTCTCTGCTGCTGCCTGCGGGGCCCAGAGGTCTAGGCCATCTCAAATCCACCAGGAGCTTTTGGGATTTTGAGGGTTCGGTGCAGCCTCCTGACAGCGGCCTGAGGAGCTGCACTAAGGAGTCCCGGTCAGGGCCTGGGATGGGTTGACAGGGTTACGGGCACCTGGTACCCTCTTCAGCCCCAGCCACTCATCCCTAGGCTGCGTGTGCATGCGTGCCAGGTAGGTGCACATACGTAGCCAGATGCCCTCGTTCACTCCTGGCTGTGGTCGTTTGCTGCCTTGTGATATTGATCCTGAGCAGAATGAATCTACTGTTAGGGCCTCCAGCGTCCCTGGCACCACAGAGCGCTCGATCCCAGTGGGTGCTGTGTGGTGAAGGAGGCAGGCACACCTGCCAGCAGTCTCTCTCTCCAGCGTGGCGGCCATCCTGAGTCTCCCGACCCTCAGGAAGGCCATGGGCACCACAGGCAGGGGGCAGCCTGTTTGGTGCAAATTACACAAAGATGCCCCTTCTTCAGCATGGAGCCATCATAGGGAACGACAGAGCCAAGAGATGAGCAGTCATAAGCTTGGAGACATTGGGGACACCTGGATCCAGCTATGCCTGAAGTCCATAACGGCACACCACTTCAGCTCAGAGGGTGGGCCAGTCAAGTCCCTTCTTTGCTCAAGCCGGCTTGATTCAGGTTGTTTTGTTTTGTTTGTTTGTTTTTTGGAGATGGAGTTTTGCTCTGTTTTCTGGGCTGGAGTACAGTGGTGCAATGTGGGCTCTCTGCAGCCTCTGCCTTCTGGGTTCAAGCAATTCTCCTGCCTCAGCCTCCCAAGTAGCTGAGATGACAGGCGCCCGCCACCATGCCCGGCTAGTTTTTTGTATTTTTAGTAGAGACAGGGTTTCGCCAAGTTGGCCAGGCTCGTCTCAAACTCCTGACCTCAGGTGATCCACCCACCTCGGCCTCCCCAAGTGCTGGGATCACAGGCGTCTGCTAGCACGTCCGGCTGATTCGTTTTTTAAGCTGACAGCCAGAGACCACTGACCCAGTGGGTGTCTGATCCGAGGAGGAGGAGTAACACCTTCCCAGGGCCCCTGCCTTGTGGCATCTCCTCTCTGGGGCTTTGAAACCCTGACATGTGTGGGGAGCTAGCAGGGCGAATTTCAAGCCCCACCTTCCACTTGGGGCGCGGCCAGGGCCAGCCACGTGGCTTCTCTGGGTCTCAGGCTCCCCAGGCCAAAGGCTCTGTCTGTGATGAGCCCTGGCGGCTTGTGTGCGGTAGAGCTGAATCCACAGGCTCACTGGGCGGAAGCTGGCACAAAATAGTGACGATAATTAATATAATCACATCAGAGCCATAATTACTGGCGGCCTCAGACCCACCCAGGCGGGGGCTCCCTCGGCCTCTCTCTGCTGCACCCACCGCCCCAGTGCCGGGTTCAATTAAGCTTCTGTTTTCTTCTCGGCTCCTGGGGGTAGGAGGGAGGGCTGCCCACGGCCAGTTCCGCCGACAGGAGGAGAAAAATGACTTCAATAAAAAGGAGGAGGCGTGAGCGACCCGCGCACATGCCCCTCCCCACGAGGGCGGCGATTCCCGCGGGCCGGCACTGAGCCCTGGCTCCACGGGCGACCACAGGCAGGCGACCTGGTGCTCGCGCCTCAGTTTACTCTACTGTAGAGTGACGTGGTCCCAGAGCCTCCCTCCAGGGTCACACGCAGGGCATGGCCTGCTGATAAAGCCCATCGTGGGTGGGTGGGCGGGAGGACCCGCCGAATCCTCACCAAGATGCTGCCAACTGCCATCCACAGATGGAAACATCGAGGCACAGAAGGCAAAGGGGCCTGTGCACACCTCCCAGCTGGCAGGACAGGAATTCGGACCAGGGCTGGACCCATGCGGCCCTTCCCGGGTGGGACTGGACACCCACTAGCATGGCCAGCCCCTACCCGCTGGCTGAGAGGGCGACCAAGGCCTGAGAAGGCCCCAGGGCTGCGTGGCCCCACATGGGGTGTGGAGCTGTGCTCTGCCAGCCATGGGTCAGAATTCTGACAAGTCCCTCCATTCTCTGTGACTCAGTTTCCCCTCTGCAGCACCCTGTACCCTCCCTGCCTGCTGGTGGGGCTGGGGTAAGTGCTGGCCCAGCACCCGTGGCACTCAGTCCTGGTCACCAGGCAAGCCCGGCTGCAGTGCCACACTTGGTGGAACACACGGGGCAGCCCAGGCAGGAGGAATTCAGGAGCGGCCAACGTGGGCCTATCTGCTGGCAGCAATGGAAGTCAGGATGGGGCCCCCGGGGCAGGGACCAGGAGGGATGAGGGGCCTCTGGGGGCTGTCATGGTTGGTGTTTTCATCGGGGCGGGGGTTGCTATGGCGAGTTTATTTATAAATGTTCACTGAGCTCATCAGGACCCAGTATTCAGAACACACAAAGTATTCATACAACTCAGCAACAAAATGACAAACAACCCCATTAAAAAATGGGCAAAAGGCTGGGCGCGGTGGCTCACGCCTGTAATCCCAGCACTTTGGGAGGCCGAGACGGGTGGATCACGAGGTCAGGAGATCGAGACCATCCTGGCTAACACGGTGAAACCCCGTCTCTACTAAAAAAAATATAAAAAAACTAGCTGGGTGAGGTGGTGGGCGCCTATAGTCCCAGCTACTCAGGAGGCTGAGGCAGGAGAATGGCGTAAACCCAGGAGGCGGAGCTTGCAGTGAGCTGAGATCCGGCCACTGCACTCCAGCCTGGGCGACAGAGGAGACTCCGTCTCAAAAAAAAAAAAAAAAAAAAAAAAAAAAAAAGGGCAAAAGACTTCAATGCGCATTTATTGGAAGAAGATATGCAAATGGCCAACAAGCACACGAAAACATGCTAGGCATCCTTTGCCATTACCGAGATGCAAATCGAAACTAAATGAGATACCACTTCCCACCTACTAGGAGACCTGTCATCAAGAATATGGAGAATAATGAGTGTTGGTGAGGCTGTGGAGAAACAGGACCTCTACACACTGCTGACGGGGCTGTAACGTGGTGTAGCCGCCGTGGCAAACAGTCTGCCAGTAGCTCAAAAAGGTAAACGCGGAAGTTCCACACGGCCCAGCGATTCCACTCCTGAGTGCGCCCGAAAGAATTGAAAACTGTCACTCAGACACGGGTGTGTTAATGTTTGTAACAGCTCTATTTCCATCACTCAAAACATAGAAACAGCCCAAATGTCCATCGACAGAGAGAGATTCACCACTATGTGGCATATTTGTACACTGGAATAGTACTCAATCACACAAAAAATGGAGCATGGCCTTGAAACATGACATTCAGTGAAAAAACTCAGGCACAAAAGGATGCATATTGTCTGCTTACATTTATATGAGATGTCAAATACAGGTAAATCCAGAGGATTTCTTTTTGAGATAAGAAGAATGTTTTGAGGAGCTAGACAAAGTGGCTTGCACCTACAATCCTAGCAACGTTGAGAGGCTGAGCCAGGAGGATCCCTTGAGCCCAGGAATTGGAGGCTGCAGTGAGCTGTGAATATGCCACTGCACTCCAGCCTGGACCAAAAAGCAAGACCCCAACAATTTATTTTAAAAAAATGTTTTGGAGCTTAATAGAAGTTACAGTTGCACAACATTGTGAAGGTGCTAAAAGACACTGAACTGATCGTGTCAAAGTGGTTAATGTGCAGTGGCTCCCGCCTGTCATCCCAGCACTTCGGGAGGCCGAGGTGGGTGGATCATCTGAGGTCAGGAGTTTGAGACCAGCCTGGCCAACATGGTGAAACCCCGTCTCTACTGAAAACACACAAAAAATTAGCCGGATGTGGTGGTGGGTGACTGTAATCTCGGCTACTCGGGAGGCTGAGGCAGGAGAATCCCTTGAACCCAGGAGGCAGAGGTTGCAGTGAGCCGAGATTGTGCCACTGCACTCCAGCCTGGGTGACAGAGCAAGACTCCATCTCAAAAGAAAAAAAAAAAAAAAGGCATCACAGAATCCTCTCACTTGGTGCCCAATCATCCACCCTATGATCCCTTTCATAACCCATTCCATTCATCCTTCTCCATTCCATTCATCCTTCCCATCATCCTTCCCATCATCCTTCCCACCATCCTTCTCCATCATCCTTCTCCATCATCCTCCACCATCCTTCCCATCATCCTTCTCCATCATCCTTCCCATCATCCTTCTCCATAATCCTTCCCATCATCCTTCCCATCATCATCCTTCCCGTCATCCTCCCATCATCCTTCTCCATCATCCTTCTCCATTATCCTTCCCATCATTCTTCCTATCATCCTTCTCATCCTCCTTCTCCATCATCCTTCCCACCATCCTTCTCCACCATCCTTTCCATCATCCATCCTTCTCCATTCCATCCTTCCCATCAATCCTCTTCCATCATCCTTCCCACCATCCTTCTCGCATCATCCTTCCCATCATCCTCCCATCTCCTTCCCGTCATCCTCCATCATCCTTCTCCAATCATCCTCCCATCATCCTTCTCCATCATCCTTCCCATCATCTTTCTCCATCATCCTTCACCATCCTTCCCTATCATCCTTCTCCATTACCCTTCTCATCATCTTCCCACCATCCTTCTCCATCATCCTTCCCGTCATCCTTTTCATCATCCTTCACATCATCCTTCTCCATCATCCTTCCCATCATCCTTTTCATCATCCTTCACATCATCCTTCCCATCATTCTTCCCTATCATCCTTCCCCATTACCCTTCTCCATCATTCTCCATTATCCTTCTCCATCATCCTTCCCATCATCCTTCCCATCATCCTTCCCGTCATCCTTCTCCATCATCCTTTTCGTCATCCTTCACATCATCCTTTCCTCCATTATCCTTCCCATCATCTTCTCCCATCATCCTTCCCATCATCCTTCCACATCATACTTCCCGTCATCCTTTTCATCATCCTATCACATCATCCTTCTCCATCATCCTTCACATCATCCTTTCATCATCCTTCATCATCCTTCTCCATCATCCTTCCATCATCCTTCCCATGCATCCTTCCACATCATCCTTCTCCAATTCATGCTTCCCATCATCATTCCCATCATCCTTCACATCATCCTTCTCCATCATCCTTCCCCATCCATCCTTCTCCATCATGCTTCCATCATCCTTCCCATCATCCCTTCCGCCATCATCCTTCACATCATCCTTACTCCATCATGCTTCCCATCATCCTTCCCATCATTCCTTCCCATCATCCTTCCATAATCCTTCCGTCAATCCTTTTCATTCATCCTTCACGATCATCCTTCTCCATCATCCTTCCCATCATCCCTTTTCATCATCCTTCACATCATCCTTCCCATCTTCTCCCTATCAATCCTTCCCCCTATTACCCTTGCTCCATCATTCTCCATTATCCTCTCCATCATCCTTCCATATCTTCCCATCATCCTTCCCGTCCTCCTTCCCTGTCATCCTTTCATCATCCCTCCACAGTCATCCTTCCCCTCCATCTCCTTCCATTCATTCCTTCTCCATCATCCTTCCCATCATCCTTCCCATCATCCTTCCCGTCATCCTTTTTCATCATCCTTCACATCATCCTTCTCAATCTCCTTCACATCATCCTTCTCCATCATCTTCCCATCATCCTTCTCCATCATCCTTCCCATCATCCTTCCATCATCCTTCAACATCATCCTTCTCCATCATTGCTTCCCATCATCCTTCCCATCATCCTTCCACATCCTTCACATCATCCTTCTTCCATCATCCTTCCCATCATCCTTCTCCATCATCCTTCCCAATCATCCTTCCATCCATCCTTCCCGTCATCCTTTTCATCATCCTTCACATCAATCCTTCCTCCATCATCCTTCCATCATCCTTCTCCATCATCCTTCCCATCATCCTTCTTCCATAATCCTTCCCATCATCCTTCCCATCAATTCTTCCCTATCATCCTTCCATCATTCTTCCCTATCATCCTTCCCCCATTACCCTTCTCCATCATTCTCCATTATCCCTCTCCATACATCCCTTCCATCATCCTTTCCCATCATCCTTTCCGTCATCTTCTCATCATCCTTCTCGTCATCCTTCCCATAATCCTTCTCATCCTTTTCCATCATCCTTTCCTCATACTTCAACACGTCATCACACTCCGCCATCATCTTGCCCATCATCACGCCTCCCTTATACATAACACTTCCGTCATCTTACATAGACACACACCCCCTTCTCCATCATCCTTTTCTATCATCCTTCACCATCATCCTTCCCCATCATCACCCATCCCCACCATCCTTCCTTATCATCTGTTCCATTGTTTGTCCCTAGACCAGCTCTGTTTCCTCTGCCCTGGTCCTCACGGTAAAAACCCAAGTCCTTCCCATTCCCACCAGGCCCTGCATGACCTGCCTGGCCACCTCCTTGTTCTCAACTCCTCCCTTTCTCTCCCTTTCTCAGTCTGCTGCAGCTGCATGGGCCTCCTTTTGGTTCCATCTGCACAGCAGGCACATTGGTCTCAAGAGTCTTTACTCGTGCTGTACGCTTCCTAGATACCCTCATGGCCTTCACCTCAATGGCCTTCCCTGCCTTCCACTGTCCCCCAACTCTTCTTTGCTTTCTTCTCGGCTCTCTGTGGGGGCCAGGACCACCTCCCAGGCTCTTCCCAGGCCCAGAACCGTGCTTGGCACATAGCAAGTGTTCAAGTTTTAGCTGAATAAATGTGTGTGATGGCCAAGGTGCTAAGATTTTTTCTGAGAAATCTGAGAAATCAGTAGGATGGGGGTCTGGGGCCTCTTCCCACCTTCACAGGCAGCTGCAGACACCATCCCCACTGGCCCCCAGGACCTCCTCACACCCACTCACACTCACGGGCTCTCTCTGGCTGAAAGGAAGAGCTATTTTTAACCACGTCATCCTCCACCTCAGGTGTTTACTTGCACAATAATAAGGGTGGGCGATGAGTGAGCCAA
Organism: Rhinopithecus bieti; assembly: GCF_001698545.2. Lineage (NCBI taxonomy): Eukaryota > Metazoa > Chordata > Mammalia > Primates > Cercopithecidae > Rhinopithecus > Rhinopithecus bieti. The sequence continues at coordinate 159,859 of NW_016806289.1, forward strand.
CCTCAGATTACACCAGCACATGCGGCAGGGCCGCCAGCACTGCCTGCCCATGTGGTCCTTCACCTGGAGACCCTCACATAGCCTTCCCTGAAGGCCAGGGAAGACCTTCAAGGCGTGAGTGTTCCCAGGAGCCTGCAGGCCCAGAGAGAGCTGCTGCAGAGAGGGGGTGCCTGCCAAGCACAGGGCTGCATAGACGTCTATCCAAACTCAGGGATGGCTGGTCTTGTAGAGCCATGGGCCCCACAGAATGGGGTCCATGCCAATGCCCTCCTCCCCAGCCACACTCACCCCACTGTGCGTTGGTATCTCCCTGCCGTCCCTGCAGGCTCCGGCCCCATCCCACCTCCAGGCCTTTCCTCCTGGTGCACTCTCCCCTGATCACCTCCCAGTCCCTTCCTCACCTCCTTCGCTTCTGTCATTGCCCAAAGTCCCCTTCCTGGGAAGGCCTCCCCGACCTCCCTACCTTCCCCAAGACTGCCATCTCCTCCCTGCTGCGTTCTCCTGGCTAACAGACTCTGATTCACCAGTTGTGTTTCTTGCCTGTCTTCCCCACTAAGACGCCAGCTCCAGGAGGGCAGGGATTTTGCCAATTTTGTTCACAGCTGGGTCCCCAGGGCCTCTGCCGGGGTGGGCGTGGCACACAGTCGGTGCCCAGTGTATGGTTGATGTACTCGCCAATGAACGAAAGGCTGTGCAGGACCTTGCCAGCTCTTCTGGAAGCGTTTGGATGGGGCCAGCACTACCCCTCCCTGTGGGCTGAGCAGCTGCCACCTGGGGAAGCCATAGCGAAGGTACATGGCCCGTGAGTGTTCCCACAGCAGAGATGTGTCCTCACGGTTCTGGAGGCCAGAGCTTTGCCATCCAGGTGTCGGCAGGGCTGGCTCCTTCCAGAGGCTCAGAGGGAGACTGCGTCTGCGCCCTTCTCCAGCTGGTGGTGGTGGCCAGCGGCCCTCAGCCTGTAGATGCCTCAGTCCAGTCTCTGCCTCTGTCCTTGCACGGCCGCTGCCCCTGAGTGTGTTGTGAGCCCACTCCTCATCTTAGAGGGACGCCGGTCACTGGACTGAGGGTCCACCTGACTCCAGGGTTACCTCATCGTAACTCATGACATCTGCAAAGACCTTATTTCCAAATAAGGTCCCACTCATGGGTTCCAGGGACAGGCTGTATTTTGAGGGGAGACACAACGGAACCCGTCACACGCTCCTTGATGCTGATTAAATCCAAGTCTGAGCCCATCTAGACCTGTAGAGTTGGGGTCTCTGTAGGAGGCAGGGAGGAGGGCTGGCCCAAGACTCTACGCTTTGGATATTGTTTTCACATCTTTTAGTTTTGATATCATTTTGACCTTATAGGAAAATGGCAAGATTACTTGCCATACAGCAGGAGCTCCCCCTGACTCTACCCAGAGTCACCAGCAGGCTGGATTTTCCCCATTTGCTGTGTCATCTTCAGTGTCTGTACCTCTATCTGTATCTACAGCCACCTGCTGTCTACGTACTGTACAATATTCATATTTATACGCATTTTCAGAACCATTTAAGACTATGCTGGAGGTGCGATGCCCACTTCCTCCTAAACATACCACCGTATCTTTTCTAAAAACCAGGACTCTCTTTTATAACTCTGGGGCTGTTGTCAACGTCGGGAAATTCCACATCCACACAATGCTCAGATCTAATCCGCTGCCTGCATTTAAATCTCGCCGGCTGCTGCGGTGATGTCCCACTGTGGGGGGGGCTTGCTACCCCAGCAGGTACCATGGCAACAGATGCTGCTGGCCGGGCCTGCAGTGGAGCAGCCTGGACTGGGAGCCAGCCGGGGCGGGGGCTAGGGGGCTGGGGGGCTAGGCCTGGAGGTGCTGCTGGCCCTGGGGTCGGGTTCATGGCACCCTGAGGACCACACAGAGTAAAGCTCCTGGGCCTCTCAGACCACTTGGCCTTGGCTAAGGGTTGAGAAGGGTTCTGAGGCCTTGCCAGAGCTTAGAGGGAAACTGTGTGGCCCTCGGCAATTGGCTGCTGATGCCTGCCTCAGGCCGGCCGTGGTGTGGGCGCAGCTTGCGGTGTGTTTGTGTCCAGTCCTCGTGTTCACAGGTGAGGAAGGGCCTCCTTCTGAGGCTCTTGGCAAGCTTGGAGGAAGCAGAGCCAGGTTGCCTGGTCCACGGGCTTGACCGCATCCAGATGCTGGGGAGCAGGGGCTGCCGCGTCAGAGCTGCTCACAGCCGGGCCCTGGGGAGCCACTGATGTCACTGCGCCTCCGTGTTCCCATCTGTGACGGGGACCAATGGTGGCCGTCTCCGTGTTCCCGTCTGTGACAGGGAGCAGTGGTGGCCGTCTCCGTGTTCCCATCTGTGACGGGGACCAATGGTGGCCGTCTCCGTGTTCCCACCTGTGATGGGGAGCAGTGGCGGCCGTCTCCGTGTTCCCATCTGTGACGGGGACCAATGGTGGCCGTCTCTGTGTTCCCGTCTGTGACGGGAGGCAGTGGCGGCCGTCTCGGTGTTCCTGTCTGTGACAGGGAGCAGTGGTGGCTGTGCCTTCGGGGCTGCTTGAGGACTGAGTGGGAGGACGTTGCTACATGCAGTTTTGTTGATGTGTCTGTGGTTTTACAGGGACCCTACTCTCGGGCTATACGGGCTGCTTCCGTTACAGCCTTGGGTCTGTATTGTTCAGAATCACATCTTGGAGACTACGCTCTACCCACGTGGCTCTGTCTCCCGTTACCATGGGGTCTTGGCCTGCACTGCTCCCGAACCCCAACCCCAGCTCAGGCCCCAGGAGAGAAATGGATGGGTCCCAACACGCCAGTCCTCATGGGGGATATGCGAGCAAGTAGAGATGCAGGAGCAGGAGCCACGGGCAGGGCACGTGCAAGAGGTCAGTGGTGGACTCAGAAGACAGGCAGACACACGGAGGAGAGAAAGCGGGAGGACAGAGAGAGAGAGAGACGGAGGGGGCATCGCCCGTGTCTGGAGGGGAGGGGGCTTGTCAAGGGCTGGGTGGGGTTGGGGCTGCAGAGGGATTGGGGGACGCATCCCAGCCTCTCCTCCAAGTGCATCTTGGGCTGTTCTCCAGAAGCCGGCTCTTTGGACTGGAAACACTTAAAACAGACCTCACAGCTCAGACACTGTCTCTGCAGCCACCCTGGTGGCCCTCAGGTGTCCCCAGCTTCCCCCGGAATGCTGAGTGTGGTGGTGCATTTTTTGCGTGAACTCGACTGGGCCACAGGATCCCCAGAAGTTTCATCAAACCCTATTCTGGGCATGTCTGTGAGGATGTCTTTGGATGAGATGAACATTTTGCAAAACACCCGCTCTTAGGAACATGTCCCCACTCTATTGTCATGTTTGGCGTTTCGTTATTATAAGTAAATCTGGGATGAATATTTACATGTGAACGTCACTGACTGCGTGCTCTGTGACATGTTTGGACGTGTGTCCCGCCAAATCTGACACTGAACTGTGATCCCGAGTTGGTGTGGGGCCTGGTGGGAGGTGCTGGCTCACAGGGCAGACCCCGCCTGCAGGGCTTGGCCCATACCCTTGGTGACATGCGAGTTCGTTCTTGCTCACCTGAGAGCCCTTTAGGAGTGTGGCACCTTCCCCCTTGCTCCCTCTCACCCGTGACACACCGGCTCCCTCTTCACCTTCCTCCATCCAGGAGTAAAGCTCCCTGGCCCCACCAGAAGCAGCCGGGAGGCTGGTGTCACACTTACTGTACAGCCCGCAGAAGCGCGAGCAAATGAACCCTCTTCGTCATGAACGCCCCAGCCTCAGGTACCTCTTTATGAGACACAAAGCGGGCTGACACATTGTGTAAGACAGATGACTGAGGATGAACATCCTGGGCCCAAGGATGAAGCATCTGTGGCGCAGGCACCTGCTGCCCAGTTCCCTTCTAAGGGGCTACGCCCGTGCAGGGCTGAGGGTGTGGGGCCCGCCCCCATGCTGGCCCATCCTTGCCAACCCTGCACGTCTCTCTCTTTTTATCAGTTTTCAAGGAAAGGATGGCATCTCACCAGTTTAACTTGAACTTTTTTTTTTTTGAGACAGAGTCTCGTTGTGTCACCCAGGCTGGAGTGCAGTGGCACAATCTCGGCTCACTGCAAGCTCCGCCTCCCGGGTTCAAGTGATTCTCCTGCCTCAGCCTCCCGAGTAGCTGGGATTGCAGGCACCCACCACGCCCAGCTGATTTTTGTATTTTTAGTGGAGACGGGGTTTCACCATGTTGGCCAGGCTGGTCTTGAACTGCTGACCTCAGGTGATCCATCCACCTTGGCCTCCCAAAGTGCTGGAATTACAGGCATGAGCCACCACGCCTGGCCCTTAACTTGAATTTCTTTTGGCTGGATGTGTGTTCCTAAGATCTTGGCCACAGTATTTCTTCCATTTGTAACTTGCTCATCCAAGTTCTCACTCACCCTCCTGTCGGGGTTTTAACCTGTTACTTATTTATGTGAGCGTATTGTATAACAAGTATACACGATCAAGGCCGAGGCTGAGACCCTGCTGTGTACTCACAGATACACACGGCCGAGGCTGAGACTCCGGGCCCCTGTGGTCCCAGCTACTCGGGAGTCTGAGGTGGGAGGATCGCTTGAACTCAGGAAGTCGAGGCAGCAGTGAGTGGAGATTGCACTCTTGCACTCCAGCCTGGGTGACAGAGCAAGACACCGCGTCAAAAAATGAATAATAAATACATACATACTGAAATTTTTAGGGGTGGAGGGGCATGACGTCTACACCTGAGCTTCAAATGTTCAGGAAAAAACCACAGGACAATAACACAGTGTGGAAGGTCATGCACAGCTGGTGACCAGGTGAAGGGCACACAGAATTCTTAGTGGGATCCTGAAGTCAGTTTGACTTGGGGCTGCCAAAGA
>NW_016806289.1:166211-192883 GCF_001698545.2 Rhinopithecus bieti
GGCTGAGGCAGGAGAATGGTGTAAACCCGGGAGGTGGAGCTTGCAGTGAGCTGAGATCCGGCCACTGCACTCCAGCCTGGGCGACAGAGCGAGACTCTATCTCAAAAAAAAAAAAAAAGAAAAAAGAAAAAGAAATTCTGTTTTACACTTTGGGAGGCCGAGGCGGGTGGATCACCTGAGGACGGGAGTTCAAGACCAGCCTGACCAACATGGAGAAACCCCATCTCTACTGAAAATACAAAATTAGCCAGGCGTGGTGGCGCATGCCTGTGATCCCAGCTACTCCGGAGGCTGAGGCAGGAGAAACGCTTGAACCTGGGGAGGCTGAGGTTGCAGTGAGCCGAGATCGCACCACTGCACTCCAGCCTGGGCAACAAGAGCGAAACTCCATCTCAAAAATAAAAATAGAAAAAGAAATAAGTTCTGTTCTGGATGCTCTGCTGGAAGTTCAGGCATGAGCAAGGTAATCACAGTCTCCACCCTACTGGAGCACATATGCTAATGAGATAAAAAAGACAATAAATATGTAAAAAGGCGACACAGAGCAAGATGATGATAAATGCGACTAAGCAAACAAACTCCCCGTAGATTGAGGTAGAAAAATGAGGAAGCCCTGCTGGAGACGAGGTGACTGGGGAAGGCTTTTTGGAGGAGATGATATTTACGGTGAATCTGGAAGGAGTCATGCCCCTGAACTGGGAGGGGGTTACTGAGCCCGACACTGAGCTGGTGTGGCTCTGAGAGCGGGCGTGAGAGAGGGACAGGGGAAGGGACCAGCCTGGAGGGCCTGGGGAGGGAGCCAGGCAGCAGGGGGTCTCCATTCTGATGTAGAAGCACTGGCGGCCACAGCCGCACCTGGGTGGCTCTGACCACGGGGTGGTCGCTGGGAACAGGAGACGGGTGCGCTTCCGTTGTGTGTTGCTGCATGACAGGCAGCCCAGCCAGCAGCCGACGGCGGGCATTCGTCCCTCCCCGTGATTCTGCGTTCTGCGCTAGGGCATGACCTCACTAGGCAATAGGACTTTGTCAGCCCCGTCACAATCCTACACAACTGTTGGGGACCGAAACGTGCTGTGCTGCCATAGGTGTGATAGGAGCTCAGCGGAATCAGCCATGCCTTCCCTCTGTAGGCTTAATTTGGAGTAGTTTCAAAATGAATCGCCGTTTTAGAGACTGGCAAGACTGAATTTGACTGCAACTTCTTCCCCTTTCTCCTCTCTCTCCTCCCTCCATTTTCTTTTGCAAGGACCTTAGGAGCATAAAATTAGGTGAACAATAATTATTTCCATCCATCCATTCATTACCCATTCAGATACAACTATGAGCTCATTCCCCAGCCGGAGAATAAGAATGGGATTAACGACTTCCTGCCACAGCCCCAGCAACACCTCCCACGTCAGCTCATTGTCTGCTCAGCACCACGGTTCTGCTCCACATCCTACATTTGCTTGTCAATAGAGTTCTACTCCACCTCCTACAACTGCTCATCACCGCGGTTCTCCTCCACCTCCTACATCTGCTCATCAATCACCATGGTTCTGCTCCACCTCCTACATCTGCTCATCACCATGGTTCTGCTCCACCTCCTACATTTGCTTGTCACTAGAGTTCTACTCCACCTACTACAACTGCTCATCACCACTGTTCTCCACCTCCTACATCTGCTTATCACCATGTGTTCTCCTCCACCTCCTACATCTGCTCATCCCACGGTTCTCCTCCTCTCCTCCATCTGCTTATCATCACCACGGTTCTGGCTCCACCTCTACATCTGTCTTATCAATCACCATGGTTCTGCTCCACCTCCTACATTTGCTTGTCAGTAGAGTTCTACTCCACTCCTACTCTGGTCATCACCACGGTTCCCCTCCACCTTCCTACATCTGCTCATCAATCCGCAGTTTCCCTCCACTCTTTCATCTTTCATCCTGCAGTTCTCGTCCACCTCCTACTTGTTCATTACCACGGTTCTGCTCCACCTCCTACAATCTGCTCATCGCCGGGTTCTGCTCCACCTCCTACATCTGCCTTATCAATCACCATGGTTCTGCTCACCTCCTACATTTGCTTGTCAGTAGAGTTCTACTCACCTCCTACATCTGCTTCATCACCGCAGTTCTGCTACATCCTACATCTGCTCATCACCGTGTTCTCCTCCACGTCCTACATCTGCTCAATCACGCAGTTTCTGTTCACCTCATAATCTGCTTATCACTGTGGTTTCTCCTCCACCTCCTACATCTGCTCATTCACCGCAGTTCTTGCTCCACCTCCTACCATCTGCTCATCACCGTGGTTCTCCTCACGTCCTACATCTGCTCATCACCCGCAGTTCTGCTCCACCTCCTACATCTGCTTATCACTGCGGTTCTGATCTTTCTTTTTTTTTTTTTTTTGAGAGGAGTCTCACTCTGTCACCCAGGCTAGAGTACAGTGGTGTGATCTCGGCTCACTGCAAACTCCGCCTCCTGGGTTCAAGTGATTCTCCTACCTCAGCCTCCTAAGTAGCTGAGATTACAGGTGCACACCACCACACCCAGCTAACTTTTTGTATTTTTAGTAGAGACGGGGTTCACTGTGTTGGCTAGGATAGTCTCCATCTCTTGGCCTTGTGATCTGCCCACCTTGGCCTCCCAAAGTGCTGGAATTACAGGCCTGAGCCACCTCGCCCAGCACCTATCTATTTTCTTATTGATTTATAAGAGCTATTTATGTATGCTGGGTACTAATCAGTTATAGACATGACAAATGCTGCCCTCCCATTCGTGGCTTCTGTTTCCACATTTTTGAGGAGTCCTGAACATCAGGCTTAAGTTTTATATGGCTGACTTATTGGTCATGGGTGATTAGCACTCTACATGTCTTGTTAAAAAAATCCTTCCCTACCTGGAGGGCAAAAGCATGGTCACATTCACTTTTTTCTGTAAGTTTTAAAGTTTTGTTTCAGCATTCACATCCCATATCCACTGAGGACTGATTTTGTGTGTGGCATGAGGTAGGTGTGACAGAAGGAATAGTGACCCTCAACGGTGTCCTTAACCTCATCCCTGGGACCTGGTGTGAAAGTGATGATATGGATGGGAGTTACCCAACACACCGACAGTCGGGAGACCAGGGAAAAAGCACTCGGACGCATGCACCTGCCCAGGATTGCATCACAGGCCAGCGCCCAAAATGGCCTGCTGTGACCTGAAAGCCAGTTTGACCTGGGAGATGCTGAAGTGACCTCAGTGACATGAAGATGCCTTCTGCCCCCACCTCCCTCCCAGTCAGAGCTCACCAGCTCCCAAAACCAGTTCCAGCGAGCTTTCTTTCAAAATGCTACACAACATTCCTCCTTCTAGTAAAAGCCCCAACCTCCTGTTCACGCTGCAGATATACCAAAGACCGCCCGTTCTGTGTGCATGCCCCAAATTGCGATTGTTTTTATGTATTTTTCCAAACAAAACGTTTTACGTAAAAATGCTTCTCTATCTGCTTGACTTTGACACTGGGAGCACGTTATTTCATGTGGCAAAACCGACTTTGCTGGTGGGACTGGGGTTCCAGACCTGGTCAGACTTGGAGGGTCAGAGCACCCGGCTTATCCAGGCAGACCTCCTTCAATCACCTGTTTCCGTAATAACCAAGCGGGTTTCCCAGCCCTGCTCAGAGATGAGTGCCAGTGGAGCATCCACGTGTGAGGGGTTTGACTGGCCGTTGCTGGCTTTGAAAATGGAGCAAGGGGCCAGGACCGAGAAGAGCAGTGGCCTCTGGGTGCTGGGAAAGGCCCTCAGCTCACACACACGGCAGTGCCGGGAAGGGCCCCCAGCTCACACACACGGCAAGAACACAGATCTCAGTCCTATGACCACAAGGCACTGACTTCTGTAGCCACCAAGTGAGCAGGAGACGAGCCCTCCCCTGGAGGCGCCAGGAGCCAGCCCTGCCCACACCTTGGCTTGAGTCCAGTGAGATCCCTGTTGAGCTTCTGAGCCCAGGACGGCCAGGTAATCGCTCAGTGTTGCTGGAGCCTCTGCTTGTGATATGTGTTAAGGCGGCCGCAGCAGAAAGGAACACAGTAGGGACCTGGTTTATTTTCTGCCAGGCGGACGCCCCAGGTCCGGGCAGTCAGATCCCCACACTCCCCACAGCCTGGTCCCCGTCCCCCTCTATTTTCTGCTCAAAGCAACATCACACGACATTCAGAAATCAAGCACTGTGGCTGTGAACATCTTGCTTTTCCACAGGACATCGGAGCAGACAGGGACCCTCCAACCCTCCCCTGAGGGCGGGCAGAGTTCTGCTGTCCCCACCCACTCCTGGGCTCCTCTGGCTCCTGCTGTAGAGACATCAGCCCTGACTCTACCAAGAAGGTGCCGGGTGCAGCTCCTCCAGCCGTGTGCTCCTGGGAGTTTCCCATGACCCTGGAGCGCTCACCTGCGTCTCCTGTCCACCACGGGCTGCCGTGAGGACCAAACGCGCAGCAGCCTGGGGGCTCGGGGTGTGCTATGAGCTGGAGGTTGCCAGATCCTCAACCACCTGTCACTGGTGTAGGTTTAGGGAGCAGCCTTGGGTGTGGCGCTCTGAACAAGGTCTCCTGGAAACACTGCAGTGGCCACAGGCCCTCCAGCGGCAACAGTGCTGAACTCATCTCTTTGTGAAAGGCACCCACAGATCTTGATCAGGTTTAACTTAAGAGAGAAAAGTAAATCATTGAGTGCAAGGTGAGGGTTTAGGAAACTTCAGGCCAAGAAAGGGGGTTTTCCCATGGCCTCCTGGATGGGACCAGACCCTGCCAGGGGCCTTTCTGCCTGGAGTCCTCCGAGAGACCCCTTTCCCGACAGCGGTGATGGCGCAGCTGCGTCTGGGAGCAGAGCATCCGGGAGATGGGACGGGGAGCTGGAGAGGGCTTTGTGATGGGACGGGATGCTGGAGAGGGCTTTGCGTGTGTTGATGAACTGGGTCTCTTGTGTGCCAAGTGGTCACCATGCCCGGACGGCTGGCCCCACATTAGTGGCAGGGGTGAGGGACACAGCAGGACTCTGGGGTGGGCTAGCACTGGGTGGGGGTGGGGGTCTTAGGCCTGGGAGCCCAGAAAGGGGAGGGATGGTCAGGGACTCTCCCTGCATGGGGGACCGACAGTCTTGAGTCCTCAATGATGAGTAGAAAACCACCAAGCACACAAGGGGAAGTGCTGGGCACAGCACAGAGGAGAGAAAGCCTGATGGGCACAGCACGAGGGGCGAAAGAGCTGGGTGGGCGGCCCACGGAGGGAAAAGGCTGGTGGGGGACAGCACAGAGGCAAAGGGGGTGGGGCCACAAGCAACAGAGGGGAAAGGCTGGTGGGGGCACGAGGGAACTGGGGGGGGCCGAGGGGGAAAGCTGGGTGGGGCCACGGAGGGGGAAAAGGCTGGGTGGGGCACGGTGTGGCAGAGGCAGGAAATTCAGCTCCTTTGACGAGCTGCGAGGAGGTCCGGAAGGCTGCAGCCTGGGGAATACTCCAGTGATAGCCGTGACTTTGTTGTGAGAATCGGAACAGCCTAGTTTGAAGTTATTTCTCATGAGAGGTTGGAGCTGGAAGGGTCTGTATCCCTGAGGGTGCAGTTCTAGCTGCTGAGGACTGGAAACTTCGCCAAAACCACTTAGTACTAAGGACACTTATTGTTTCAAGCAATGAGAAGCCTGGACACAGGGTGGATTCCAGGGCTGCTAAGTTCAGAAGCTTGACAAGGGCATCGACGACCCGCTTTTCAGTTCATCTGCCCTCAGGCTGGCAGGCCTCATGGTCACAAGGAGGCTGCCTGGGCTCTGGACATTACAGACGGGCCCAGCAGTGACAGGAATGGGACACGCGGTCTCTTCCTTGTGTCTGCTTTTGAGAGAGGGAAGCCGTATCTAGATAACCCCTGCAGGTTCCCCTCAGGCCTCCTTCCTAAACCAATCCTGGGAGGTCCCTGTGAGCCATGACTGCCAGGACTGAGTCCTGATGCCAGCGCAAGCCCAGGTGACCGGCATTGTAGCCAGCGCAGGGGTTAGAATGTGGACTGTGGGGAACGTGGGGGACACTCTCCTGTTGCCGCGGCCACCACAGACACATTTGGGTGCTGAGGGAGTGAGGCCGCGGGGGCTGGGAAGGGACCTGTACATGGGGGACAGCAGGCGAAGGTCGCTCGGGAACCAGCCCAGCTCTGAGGCTGCAGGCAAGTCGGAAAGGGAGGTTGGCGGTGACCCCCAGGGCCTCCAGAGCTCTGTGTACGACAGCCGGCGGGTCACAGACCTGGAACACCGGGACCTGGACAATGCAGAGCTGGGACCAGAGGACCCGGAAGAGGAGCTTCCCCCCGAGGAGGTGGCCGGGGAGGAGTTCTCGGAGACCCTGGATCCCAAAGAGGCACTTTCTCAGTTGGAGAGAGTTCTGGACAAGGACTCAGAGGAGGACATTCCTGAAATCAGGTGGGCACCGCGGAGTGGCCCTGCCTGGGCGCGGTGGGTTAGGGCTCAGCCCCTGGCAGCTGGGGGAGGGCAGCAGCCCCCTGGGTGCAGGCCCCTGGGCGTGCGAAAGGGTTGTTCCCGGGCACTGGCCTGGCTCGCCGAGGGGCCCAGGCTGCCATGTCAGCCTAGGTGTGGGCCTGGTCAGCGGGCGGCCAGCACCCCTCACTGGGCCCTGAGGCAAACACCAGCACACGCTCCCCTGTCCAGTGGCAGGAGGTGGAGTAAACAGCGCTGAGTTTGGAGTCAGGCAGACTGAGTTCGGGTGCCCAGAGTTCAGAGTTTCACAAGTGATGACCTCAAATCAGACAGCGAGAAAAAGAAATGGGGAAAAAAAAGCCTCCCCACTCAAAAGCCGAAACAACTCTAAGCAGCACACGTGGCTAACACGTTTTAAATGGTCGGGAGGAACACATGCTGGGTGAACGAACGCTTCGGCGCGTCGGCACTGGGGGCAGTGATTTTGGGCAAGTTGCCGAGTGTCCCCAGCAAGGCGCGCACGCTACATACCTCTGGAACTGGGCTCCGGCCCTCCCTGCGGAGCGTGGTCCCGGCCCACGCCCACGCCCAGCCTGCGCCCTTCTCACCATGGTCTCCGTGCTGCCTAGGGACTTGTGCCGCCCGAGAACAAAGCAGAGGCCCTGTCCTCACGGGGCTGTGCCAGCCGGCAGAGAAAACGGCGGAGTGTGAGGGGCTCCCGGGGAGGACACGGGAGCCAAGAGCTGCGACGGGGCAGATGTCCTGACATTTAGCATCTTCGCCTGCTGCCTGTTTCCCTCCCACAGTCTGTGAGCTTTCTGGGAGGCAGGCGCTGCTCCCTTTAGACGTCGGTGGCCCCTCTGGGGCCTGGCATACAGTAGGTACTTGATACATGTTTGTGAGATGAGCAAACATTACCTTAGAACTCACTGAAACAGCCCCACCAGGTGGGAGCTGGTCTCATCTCCAATTCACAGAGGAGGCAGCTGAGGGCCTGGGGAGCCGGGTGACCTGGCCAGGGTCTTCCATCCAGCCAGCAGTGGAGCTGCGGTTTGGTCCAGGCCTTCGTGGTGCCAAAGTCCTCCCCCAGAGACCTCTCTCGGGAAAGGAGAGGCGGGTGGGCAGGGCGCTCGAGCAAGACCCACGCTTCTCTGGGCCCCCAAACGCGTCGGGGCGAGAAAGCAGCTCCAACTTCAACATGGAATTCTCCCAAAGCCGGCTGTCCATCAGCCAGAAGCTCCCCAGCACCACCATGGCCAAAGCAAGGAGGAAGAGGAGGCGGAGGAGGCTTGTGGAGCTGGCAGAGCCCAAGATAAACTGGCAAGTCCTGAAAGACAGGTGAGGACGGGCCAGACCAACCCCGGCCTCGTGGGCGCAGTGCTGGGGCTCCCTCCGCGCCCTTCCCGGGCTCCTCCTGTCCCCACGGCTCGGCTCCCCTCCCCCAGCCGCCACCACATCCAACAAACTTAGGGTAGATGGGGTTGGCCAGTTAAGGAGGTGGCCAGACGCCGGGACTGGCTAGGGAACTGCGGCCCTCGGTGGCCCTCTGGGCGGTGGCCAGAGGAGAGTGAGGAGTTTGGGAGCAAACGGGAGACCCAGGGAAAAAGGCAGTGGGGGCTCGGACCCTGTCTCCTCGCAGGAAGGGATGCTGTGGTAAGGGGTATGCCTGGATTTTCCCATGCAAGATGAGCTTACGGTTCTGTCTCTACTGGTAAGTCCAGGGCTGTCTCCTCCATCTGCCTATGCCGGGGGACACGTGTCAGGTTCCAAGGAGCCCCTCCACTCGAGCCACCCTCTTCTCTCTGGGGAGGAGGATGGGGAGGGCTCCTCAGATGTGGGGCTCTCCACCCTTGTGCTTTGGACTCAGGCGATCGATCGGCTGTGACCTGGGTCTGCTCCCAGGAGATGGCCCTGGGCCCTCTTCTTAGCTATGCTTTCCCCCAGCTTCCTCCCTCTCTGGACATCAGCCTTGCTCACAGCAATCCACACGTCCCAGTGGCCCCCTCCCTGTCCTTCTCTGGCCTACCCCCTCTTCCAGCAACTCCACACCCGCGTGTGGCCACCTTCCCGGCAGAGACCCAGGCTTGTTTCTGGGCAGGGCCAGGGCTCTCTGCCTCCCTTGCCCTGAGCTGCTCACTTATTCCAGGCCCTCTGTGTACTGGACCGAGCGGTTCCTTGAGGACACCACCCTCACCATCACAGTGCCCGGTAGGTGGAGCCCGTGCCTGCTGAGACCCCTGCCTCCGGCTGCTGGCCTCCAGGGAACCTGCCCTGCCCCATCCAGAAACTTCTGGCCTCCCTTGTCCCATATCCTCGGAGCCTCTGTCCTCTCCACTGGAGTCTGTCCCCTGAGGAGCCTGAGCTGAGACTGGTCCTGGGGGTGAGGGTTGTGGGGAACACTCTCCAGGACAGGGCCAAATCGGGGCAAGAATTTACAAGAAGACCCTCTGCTTTCCCTTCCACAATGATTTCCATGCTTTTCTTGAGAGAAATTTGGTATTGAGGTATCATAGATACCTTCAAATGAGACACGTCGAGAGTTCCCCATAGAAGAGAATAACAGTCCAGTTCTCTCCTCAGCTGTTCCTCACTTTAGACCCACAGGCATCACTAGGCCCCTGGAAACCCCAGGTTTGTACTAACTTCAGCACAAAACCCATTTTCCCAGATCTGTACTGAGCCCCGTCGAGGAGCCATGGGGCTGAGCTGCCATTCCAGCCCTGCCACTCCCATCCCGTGTCCGAGCAAGGACCTTCAGGCCTCTGAGCCCACTGTCCCTAAATCAGGGACAGCAAGTCTTCTCTCTGCAGGGTGTCTGGTCCCCAGCTGTCTCTGCCCACAGGTTTTCCAATTCAGCCTCCTGCCCAAGCTCAGAAAAAGCTGAATTCCGCATGCAGAAGCCCCTGGGAACGGCAGGGTGTTTACGCTGGGGTTCACCGACTCTGTTTCCCGTTTTGCATAGCAGTGTCCCGCCGAGTGGAGGAACTGTCTCGGCCCAGGAGATTCTACCTGGAATATTACAACAACAACAGGTGGGGGAAGGAGGGAAGGAGGACTGGGTGCCTACTCTGAGGGCAGAGTTTGGCAGAAATGCCTTATTCTCCCCTGACAGGATGCGGTGTGGGGAAGGGTCCAGGTCCTAGCTCTAGACAGCCTGTGTTTGGGTGGGGCTGGCCCGATTCCCAGCCCATGTCCCCAGCAGGCTGCTGGGCCCCTTGCAACCGCATTGCCAGCTGTGGAATGCTGGTGGTGGAGGTCACCCGTGAAAGGGGCTTTGCACAGTGCCTGACACAGTGCGTGCTCAGATGTTGTTATCACCATTGTGACTGTATTTTGTTCAGTCGAAAAAGGTAGAAATTGTAAGACATATTATTTTATGTACAAAATTCTTTATCACTTAGAGCCCCCGTGCTTGTTAAAAGTGATACTGAGTTATTTCGACACATCATTACCCATCTTTATGCAGGGTATGAAGGAAAGCACAGCTGAAGGAGACAGCAGAAGTGTGTCCAACTGTTTTGAACCACTTCTGACACAGAGACGATGATGTGGGTGTTGCACACACTGTTCCACACCGGTATCTGTGCACTTTTTAACGCCAAATCATGTTGTAACCTGAAGACAATTTAAATTGCAATTAAACTTAACTCCTGTAGAAGCAGCAGTGCACAACAAGTGAACAGCCACATCTGGGCACACACAGAGGCAGCCAGATGTGGCCATGACACTTCCACCATCTGGCTGGCAGCACTTGTAAGCTGCATCCCAACCTCAGACCTGTTCCAGTGTGGAGACCCTACCTTAGAATCAATGAAATGTGGCTTTATTTCTGGGCAGAGGCATAGCTGAGACCTGATTTTAGAAGGCGCAGCCCCGCGAGCTCAGCTGTACTTCGCTTTCCCCGGCTTTGCATGACAACCTCAGGACAAACACTTTCATCCCTTGGGTCCAAGTCCTCACCCCAGGCTCTTGATGATGGGGGTGTGTGGAGAAGGCCTGGGAGGAGCTGCCATCCCAGAAGGGAATGGGGGAAGGCCTGGGCCTGAGGGTGGATGTTGCACACTGAGCAGAGACAACCCTGGGAGATGGTAGTTCTGTGCTTGAGAACTCTTGAGGAATCCCTCCTTGGAGACGCTTTCAAAACCCACCACTACCCCAGAAACAGAGGAGCTGGGACAGACAGACAGGCAGACACACACGCACACACACACCCCGCTCCCCGGGCGGAGCTGCTGGTCTAAAATGGGGACCTCCCCCAGGACTACTCCTGTCTGGCCCATTCCTCGGTCCTGCTTGGAATACCGAGCGACGAGTCGCCTGAAGGAACTGGCCGCCCCGAAGATTCGTAACAACATCTGGAGCGTGCCCATGTCTGAGGTGGGTGCCCCGTGACCCCGCGACTCACCCACGCAGGGTGGGAGGGACCCGGCAGAGGGAAAGAGGCTTTGCCTCTGGGAGTCGGGGGACGAGGGGAAGCAGCACGGGGCGGCGGCCTTGGTTTGGGAGCAGCTTTATTTATTTACTTATTTACTTATTTATTTATTTATTTGAGACGGAGTCTCACTCTGTCGCCCAGGCTGGAGTGCAGTGGCCGGATCTCAGCTCACTGCAAGCTCTGCCTCCCGGGTTCCCGCCATTCTCCTGCCTCAGCCTCCCGAGTAGCTGGGACTACAGGCGCCCGCCACCTCGCCCGGCTAGTTTTTTGTATTTTTAGTAGAGACGGGGTTTCACCGTGTTCGCCAGGATGGTCTCGATCTCCCGACCTCGTGATCCGCCCGCCTCGGCCTCCCACAGTGCTGGGATGACAGGCGTGAGCCACCTCGCCCGGCTAGTTTTTTGTATTTTTTAGTAGAGACGGGGTTTCACCGTGTTCGCCAGGATGGTCTCGATCTCCTGACCTCGTGATCCGCCCGCCTTGGCCTCCCACAGTGCTGGGATGACAGGCGTGAGCCACCGCGCCAAGAGCAGCTTTGTTTTGAGGGCTCCCAGTCTTCAGATGTCCCCGGGGTCATCCTTCCCCGCGTCTCAGCCCGGGGTGGATCCCGAGCTTCCAGCTCACACTCAGGAACGAGAACAATCTTTGGTGTTGGGAAAGCGCTCGTCCACTGCGAATGGAGACGAGTCTCTTCCCCGGCTCAGGCCCTCAGGCCGGCCTCGGGCACCCACCGCCCTGCTCCGCCCCTGCAGCTTTTGCTTTTCCGAAAAGTCGCAGAAAAGGAACCCGGTGGGCCTGACCAGGCTTCTGCCGCCCCCGCCGTGCATCTGACTCTGGCCTGGTCGGTGGTTGGTTCCTGGCCATCAATCTGCCGATCCGGGCGCCCGCTGAAGGGCACTGGGGGGCTTCCAGTTGGCGGCTGTGCCAGGGAGGCTGCCACGACACCTGTGTACAGCTTTTGTGGAGGTGTAAGAATCGGGATTTCTCAGTGACTGGGCATATCTCACTTTTAAAACCCTGACCAACGGTTGTCCAACGTGGCGGCGCCATCCTGCCTTCTCGGGGATGGGAGTGGGCGCTCAGGAACCCCCGTCCTGGCCGCCATCTTGCATTCTGCAGGCGAAGATGGAGCCCAGGTGCGTCTCGACCCGGCCGCCATCTTGCATTTTCCAGACAGGGATTGAGCTCGGGCGCTTGCCATCTTGGTCGTCATCTTGCCTTCCCCGGGTGGGGAGTGAGCTCCGGCGCCCTCCATCCTGGCCGCCATCCTGCAGTCTCTGCGATGGGAGTGGAAGCTCAGGCGCGTCCCATCCTGGCGGCCATCTTGCCTTTTACCGGCGGTTAGCGAGCTCTGCTGCCCCCTATCCGGGCCGCCATCTTGCCTTCTCCGGGAGAGGATTGAGCTCAGGTGCCCCCATCGTGGTCGCCATCTTGCCTTCTCCAGGCGGGGAGTGAGCTCAGCTGAGGCGCTCCCGCCCTGGCCGCCGTCTCGCCTTCTCCAGGCGGGGAGTGAGCTCAGGCGCGGCCCATCCTGGCAGCCATCTTGCCTTTTACCAGCGGTTAGCGAGCTCTGCTGCCCCCCCATCCTGGCCGCCGTCTTGCCTTCTCCAGGCGGGGAGTGAGCTCAGCTGAGGCGCGGCCCATCCTGGCCGCCGTCTTGCCTTCTCCAGGCGGGGAGTGAGCTCAGCTGAGGCGCGGCCCATCCTGGCCGCCGTCTTGCCTTCTGCAGGCGGGGAGTGAGCTCAGCTGAGGCGTGGCCCATCCTGGCCGCCGTCTTGCCTTCTCCAGGCGGGGAGTGAGCTCAGCTGAGGCGCGGCCCATCCTGGCCGCCGTCTTGCCTTCTCCAGGCGGGGAGTGAGCTCAGCTGAGGCGCGGCCCATCCTGGCCGCCGTCTTGCCTTCTGCAGGCGGGGAGTGAGCTCAGCTGAGGCGTGGCCCATCCTGGCCGCCGTCTTGCCTTCTGCAGGCGGGGAGTGAGCTCAGCTGAGGCGCTCCCGCCCTGGCCGCCGTCTTGCCTTCTGCAGGCGGGGAGTGAGCTCAGCTGAGGCGCTCCCGCCCTGGCCGCCGTCTTGCCTTCTGCAGGCGGGGAGTGAGCTCAGCTGAGGCGCTCCCGCCCTGGCCGCCGTCTTGCCTTCTGCAGGCGGGGAGTGAGCTCAGCTGAGGCGCTCCCGCCCTGGCCGCCGTCTTGCCTTCTGCAGGCGGGGAGTGAGCTCAGCTGAGGCGCTCCCGCCCTGGCCGCCGTCTTGCCTTCTGCAGGCGGGGAGTGAGCTCAGCTGAGGCGCTCCCGCCCTGGCCGCCATCTTGCCTTCTCCAGCCGGGGAGTGAGCTCAGGCGCTCCCGTCCTGGCCAGCACCCTGTGCTGCCGGCTTGCTTGTTGGTGTGTTCATCTGATTCTTCCTAAACATGTTGTCCGTGTCTCGCGTGGCATCAGCTTGCATTTCCCTCCCTGTGTGTGGTCGCCTCTTCTCCTCGGGTGGTTCCTCAGGCCCCACTTGGGAAATGTGTCAAGTCACACCCTCTCTCCCGCAAAACCTCAGCAGGGATTTCTAACAGGCAAGGACATTTTAAAACGTGATCCTGGCAACGCTGATCCCACTGGAAAGTGAGCAGTGCTTCCTTGATACCAACATGGTGGTTCCTGCTCCCTTTCCCACCGATCTCCAGGACGGCTTTCTGCGGGGGGTGCGGACGGACGGGGCTGCCCCGCCAGCACTGGAGCTCCCTGAAGGCAGGACTGGAGTCTCCACCTCGGCAGCCGGTGCAGAGCTGTGCGCGGAGGCCTCGGGCTGGTGGGAAGAGAGGAGGGAGGGAGCAGGGAGAGGATCCCTGCGTGGGAGCTTACGTTGTAAACACCACGACATCTTTGCGGATGGATGTGTCTGGGATGTTTATGGGGGAGCAATTTCAAGAAGAAAGGGACTGAAGCTTCACAGGGACCTTTGGGGGTGGTTTCATTGCATCCTCTGCCTCCACGCAGGCTCCAGTGAGGACCAGCCAACAACCACAGACTCGCAGGTAGCGCTCCAAGAACGGACAGACAGGAGCATCTAGGCAGGCGTGGGTCGGATGCCTCCTCTTCCCTTTTAAGGAAGAAAACATTTCAGCAGCTGCCCTCCTTCCTTACCTCCCTCCCCAGAGGCATCAGGAATGGCCAGTTCCTCTTCCAGCCAAGCATAAGTGGGAGACGTGTGAAGTGGTCCTTTGCCTACGCCTTAGTTATTTTGCAGGCGGAATCCTACACCCGTGTGCAGCAGCCAGCTGGTGAAGGGCAACAGAATGCGTATGAGGAGAGGGGAGGGAAACCAGCTCCAGTTTAAGGGTGTCCAAGCGCTGCCCAGTACTCAGTCTCTGCCTAGGCTGGTGCAAATTGTCAAAGAACACACTTTCAGTGAACTGTGGGTTTCCTGGAAAATGCCAAGAATGTGTGTGGAGATGGAGTCTTGCTATGTTGCCCAGGCTGGTCTTGAACTCACGTGATCCTTCCACCTCCCAAAGCGCTGCCACTGCGCCGGCTGCTGTTGAGAATTGATCTGCCCAGCGAGTGTGCCAGGTTTCTGGGTGAAACGTCTGCAAGGTCTCCCACCTCGGCCAGCGCTGCCCCACTGCCCACACTATCCCCTAGGTCGTGTTTCGTGGTTTTGTGAACATAAATGACTTCTGTCTTGCCTTCCCTCATTACTGTTTTCTAGAGCAATTCGTGCCGATTTATGGAGAAAAAATGGTCTAACTGTTGGGTTGCCTTCTCTTGAGAACATGCTGCAGTCAGCTTGTGCAGCCCCCAGCGGCCGGGCGCCCGGCTCCTTCTGGGGTGTGTGCGTGGTAACTAAGCTGCAGGGATCATCCCTGCACCCACTTCTTCGGGTCAGGTGCAGGAGTCCCTCTATGTGGCAGTCACCAAGCCCTGCGCATGTTCGGCTGAACCGAGTAGACGAATTGCTCCCTGAGTTGCCTGTACTAATTTACTCTCCCTCCAGCAATGCATGAGAGTCTCTCACCAGGGCTTGATAATGTCAGACTTTTTCATTGTTGCCAAATTTGTGAGCATGGAGTGATATTTTGTTGTTTTAATTTACATTTGTCAACAATTGTTGACATTACATTGATCAAAAGACAGGATTATTGACCATTTAGGGTTCATCTCCTGTATCATTTGCTCAGCCCTTTTGGGTTTTTTTGGTTGATTTGAAGGAGCTCTTTATACATGATAGTTTGTATACATGATAATCCTTTGATGAATACATTCAAAACCAACTTCTTCCCAGGCTGTCTTGTGTCTTTTAATGTTGCTCCTGGGGTCTTTTTGCTCCAGGGCCCACGAGGAATCATGGACTGTTTTATGTAATCCTTCCATTTCTCTTTCCAGGTGTCCCAGGTATCCAGGGCAGCCCAAATGGCAGTCCCCAGCTCACGGATCCTCCAGTTGTCAAAGCCAAAGGCCCCAGCCACCCTGTTGGAAGAGTGGGACCCCATGCCGAAACCCAAGCCACATGTGTCAGACTATAACCGCCTCCTTCACTTGGCCAGTAAGTAGGTGCCTCAGGCTAGGCGCCTCCTGATGTCCTGTCCAAATCCCAGGGGACACCTTATATCTCTGCCTAGAGCGGGCAGAGGGAAGCTCTCCCCCAGGAAAGAGAAGCAGAAATCACAGGGACGTGTGGTCTGGAAGCAGAGGGTGTTGTCTGAGAGGGTTTTCTAGCAGGCAACGAAGGTGTACAAGAGAAAATCAAGGTGCAGAGCAGGGGCCAGAGAGCCACGCTAAGGAACAAAGGCAGCTTTAAAATGGGTGTTGGCCTGACTCCCTTCTTGTCCTTTAAAACAAATTGAATAACCATTTTCCTCAATGACAAGGGTAATGTGTGTGAATTGTCAGAGAAGTTGCTTGGCCATTTATGTTTACTCTTCTATGTCGTTTTCCCAGGTTCCTGTTGCCTGGTGTTTTGGGGTTGTAGATTGGGAACAGCTCTTTATATAAAATGGTTACTAATGCTTTATTGAACACATTGCACGATAATTTCTTCCCAGTCTATGTCTTGTCTTTTAACTTTGCTTATGTGGCCTTTTCTTTGTTTGTTTATTCGTGAAATAATTTTCATCCATTCCCTTGATATTTGTGAAATGATGAGTGAAATGAATGGAAACAGATGAGTGTTGATGCAGCACTGCCTTACGCCATCCTGCACACACTTGTGCTCACCACACACCCACAGTGAATATAAACATCGATACACTGGTACACGCACGCACTTAAACGCTCACCACAAACACACACGGTGAATATAGACATCGATACACTGGTACACGTATGCATGTACACATCCATCCCATGTTTCAAATGTATATGTAAATATCCGTGTGTGCGTGTGTGTGTGTATGTGCGTGTGCATGTGTGTGCATGTGTGAGAGAATGACGGAGGGTTGAGGCGTCTACCTACTCATAGTTGGGACCACCGTTTTTCTTTTTTTTGAGATGGAGTCTTGCTCTGTCACCCAGGCTGGAGTACAGTGGCGAGATCTTGGCTCACTGCAACTCTGCCTCTCGGGTTCTAGCCATTCTCCTGCCTCAGCCTCCCAGGTAGCTGGGACTACAAGCGCCTGCCATCACTCCTGGCTAATTTTTGTGTTTTTAGTAGAGATGAGGTTTCACCATGTTGGATAGGCTAGTCTTGAACTCCTGACCTCATGATCCACCCGCCTTGGCCTCCCAAAGTGTTGGGATTACAGGCGTGAGCCACCGCGCCTGGCCAAGGGACCAGGTTTTTTTTTTTCTTTTTTTTTCTTTTTTTGTGAGATAGAGTCTTGCTCTGTCGCCCAGGCTGGAGTGCAGTGGCACAGTCTTGGTTCATTGCAACCTCCGCCTCCCAGGTTCAAGTGATTCTCCTGTCTCGGCCTCCCAAGTAGCTGGGACTACAGGTGCAGGACACCACATCCAGCTAATTTTTGTATTTTTAGTAGAGATGGGGTTTCACCATGTTGGCCAGGATGGTCCCGATCTCTTGACCTCGTGATCCGCCCGCCTTGGCCTCCCAAAGTGCTGGGATTACAGGCGTGAGCCACCGCGCCCGGCCAGGAACCAGCATTTTTAAAACGTGAAGCAGACGAGCAAATGAAGTGCACTGAACTATGTGGGGTAAGAGTGAGTGTATGGCATTTTCTCTGTGTGTGCTCACACTTGCTATGTGATGGGTGTAAGAGTGGGTGTGTGGCTGTTTCTCTGTGTGTGCTCACACCTGCTATGTGATGGGTGTAAGAGTGGGTGTGTGGCTGTTTCTGAGTGTGTGCTCACACCTACTATGTGGTGGGGATAAGAGCGGGTGTGTAGCTGTGTTTGTGTGTGCTCACACCTGCTATGGTGGGGGTAAGAGCAAGCGTGTGGCTGTGCTATTTCTCTGTGTGTGTGCTCATACCTGCTATATGGTGGGGATAAGAGTGAGTGTGTGGCTGTGCTGCTTCTGTGTGTGTGCGCTCGCACCTACTATGTGGCAGGGATAAGAGCGGGTGTGTGGCTATGCTGTTTCTCTGTGTGTGCTCACACCTGCTATGTGGTGGGGATAAGAGCGGGTGTGTGGCTGTTTCTCTGTGTGTGCTCACACCTGCTATGTGGGCTCAGTCGCTGCTGCTAGAGAGTGCTGGAGTTTCAAAGCCCAGATGCCTACTCAATTCTCACAAAGGAGTTCAAAGAAGCCTAGGTTCTGGCATGGTTCTCCCAGCCCCTTTAGGCCCACCAAGGCCCCACTGCTTGGCCCCGTTACCCTGCACAAGGGCATCTGCCAGACAGAGCCAGCATCCACCCAGAAGGTGCAGAAGAGACAATTAGGGTGCAGAGCAAGGGCCAGAGAAACACTCATACCTGCACAAGTGTATAGTTGTTTATATTCACCACGTGTGTGTGTGGTGAGCACAGGTGTGTGCAGGACAGTCTAAGGCAGTGCTGCATCTGCAGTTTCCACTCAGGCGGCCTTGCCCAGCCGTGTGCCACGTGGAGTTCTGCCTGCCTAGTGGAAGAGACTGCACACTCTTTTCCTCAGGGGCCTCTTCACAGAGCCAAGGCTGGTCTGCCAAGAAGTGGGTAGCTCTTATTCATTTGCACAGAGGTTCCATGCAAAGAGGGATCTAGAAAGAAGATGGGAGCTTCCCTGGAAATCAAAGGCCCCGAAGCCCCAAGAGACAAGGTGGAGGACAGCTCCGGCTGCTATGGCAGACTTGGCGGCCCATCCCTTCCTAGTCTCCAAGCAGTCTGCTGCAGCTCCCTGCTGTTAAGGAAGGGGTAGGGGAGAGATGATGAGGAGGGGGTACCTGGAGGAGGGGGCCACGAGTGCCTGAGGAGCAGCCACCAGGGGCAAGACATGACATCAGCCAGGGGGAGGAGACACCTCCTGCCCCGACCCACCTGCCACCATGACATGAGCAGGTGGAGAGGAGGGGGAACCAGAGTCACCTGGGTTGGCAGCAGAGTGAGGAGACTTGAGCTCTCTTGGCTGTGGCCCCCTGAGTCCTCCTTTCAGGTACCTGTGGCCATTTTTTTTTTTTAGAGATGGGGTCTTGCTGTGTTGCTCAGTCTGGCCTCAAACTCTAGGGCTCAAGTGATTCTCCTGCCTCTGCCTCCAAAAGTGCTGGAATGACAGGCATGTGCCATTGAGCCTGGCTGCCTGTGGCCATTTGAAATATTTTCTTTACAATTCACCCTGTTTTTAAGTGTAGATTTCATAGCTGGGTGTGGCAGTGCATAACTATAGCCTCAGCTACTTGGGAGGCTGAGGCGGGAGGATCGCTGGAACCCAGCAGTTTCAAGTCGGGTGGAGGCTGCAGTGAGCTGTGATCCTGCTCCAGCCTGGGAGACACAGCAAGACCCTGCCTCAAAATAAAATCAAATGGGGCCAGGCGCGGTGGCTCACGCCTGTAATCCCAGCACTTTGGGAGGGTGAGGTGGGCGGATTGCCTGAGGTCAGGAGTTCAAGACCAGCCTGGGCAATGTGGTGAAACCCTGTCTCTACTAAAAATACAAAAAATTAGCTGGGCATGGTGTCCTGTGCCTGTAATCCCAGCTACTCGGGAGGCTGAGGCAGGAGAATCGCTTGAACCTGGGGAGCGGAGGTTGCAGTGAGTGGAGATCCCTCCACTGTACTCCAGCTGGGCGACAGAGCAAGACTGTGTCTCAAAATACAATAAAGTAATAAAGTAAAATAAAATGATGAAACAAAATTTAAAAAATAGGCCAGGTGCAGTGGTTCACGCCTGTAATCCTAGCCTTTTGGGAGGCTGAGGTGGGCGGATCGCCTGAGGTCAGGAGTTCAAGACCAGCCTGGCCAATATGATGAAACCCCGTCTCTACTAAAAATAGTAAGATTAGCTGGGTGTGGTGGTGCACGTCTGTAGTCCCAGCTACTCAGGAGGCTGAGGCAGGAGAATTGCTTGACCCCAGGAGGCAGAGGTTGCAGTGAGCCGAGATCACAACACTGCACTCCAGGCTGGGCAACAGAGCAAGACTCTGTCTCTAAATAAATAAATAAAAATTAAAAATGTGTTTCAGTGGCTTTTAGTACAGTCACAGGGTTATGCAACCACCACCACAGTCAATTTTAGAACTTTTTTATGCCTTCAGAGGGCAGCCCCGTCCCTATCAGCTGTCACTCCCCATTCCCGTCCCCCAGCCCCTGGCACCCACACGTTCACTTGCAGACTCTGGATTGGCCTGTCCTGGACGTTCGTAAAAATGGAATCACACACTGTGTGTCCTTTCGTGTCTCTCGCGAGACGTGATGTCCTCAAGGCTCAGCCACACTGTAGCCGGTGCTAGAGCCTCGCTCCTTTTCTTGGCTGAGTCATATTCCACTGTCTGAGTGGACTACATTTTCATCCTCCATTCCTGTGCTGATGAGCAGGCCATCTGCACATGGGAGCTTTTTTTCTTTTCTTTTCTTTTTTTTGAGATGGCGTCTTGCTCTGTCGCCCAGGCTGAAGTGCAGTGGCATGATCTGGGCTCACTGCAACCTCTGCCTCCTAAGTTCAAGCCATCCTCCTGCCTCAACCTCCTGAGTACCTGGGACTACAGAGACGCACCACCACACTCGGCTAATTTTTGTATTTTTAGTAGAGATAAGGTTTCATCATGTTGGCCAGGCTGGTCTCGAACTTCTGACCTCAGGTGATCCACCTGCCTCAGCCTCCCACAGTGCTGGGATTCCAGGCGTGAGCCCCCACGCCCAGCCTGCACGTGGAGCTTTGAGGTTTGACCTTCAGTGCTGTCCTCCTTTTCTGCTCCCTCTAGGGCCCAAAGCTCAGTCGGACAAGTGTGTTCCTGACCGAGATCCTCGCTGGGCGGTGCTGGATGTCACCAAGAAGGTGGTGGCCAGCCCCCGGATCATCTCCCTGGCCCAGCCCAAAGTGCGCAAGGGCCTCAACGAGGGCCACAACCCCTATTCCATCTCCCCAGCCTCCCTGGTGGCCCAGGCGTCCCCTCGCCTCTATGAGCTTGCCACCCCCAAAAGCATCACCAGAAAAGTGTGATCAACCCAGGCCTGGCCTCTAAGACCTCGGCTCCCAGTAAACACCCTCAGGCACCCTAAACCTGTGTATGTGATTATTCTGAGCTTTTTGGCCTGGAGAAGGGAGGGCGGGCCGGAAGGCCAAAAGAAGGATGAGGAGGACAATAATATTTATTTTTTCATCCAACCTGCGATTTGTCTAGCTGTTTATTTTCCGAGTCACTTTCATTGACCATCTCGAGCGCCCTCTGAATCTCTTCAATCCAGACTTGCTCGTCCACTCCTCCTGAGGGCCCACAGGACTGTCAGAGTCCGAATGACAGCCACTGTCACACCAGCTGACGCCTGTTGCACAACTTATGGATCTTTACAGTGACCTAGTGATGGAGGGATTATCATTGTCCCCATTCCACAGATGTGGAGACTGAGGCTCAAATAGGTTAGGAAAAGACCCACAGTCCCTGCTATGGCCTGAATGCCTGTGACTCCCCCAAATTCATATGTTGAAATTCCCACCCTCGAGGTGATGGTGTTAGGAGGTGAGGCCTCGGGGAGGCAATGAGGTCATGGAGCAGAGCTGTCACACATGGGATTGGTGTCCTTATCAAAGAGGACCAAGAGATACCCGTGGCCCCTGTCTGCCATGTGAAGATACTGAGAAGCAGGCAGTGTGCAACCAGGAGGACCCCCATCACCAGCACCTGACCATGCTGGCACCCTGCTCTCAGACCTGCACCCTCCAGGACTGTGGGAAATAAACTACTATTGCTTCTAACCCACCAGTCTATGGTACCTCGTTACAGCAGGGCAGGTGGACCAAGACAGTTCCCATTATTAGCATCTGGTTGCTGCTGTAACAAATGCCCACGAATGGGGTGACTTAAAACACCACACATTTGGGCCGGGTGCAGTGGCTCACACCTGTAATCCCAGCACTTTGGGAGGTCGAGGCAGGCGGATCACTTGAGGTCAGGAGTTCGAGACCTGGCCAACATGGCAAAACCCCACCTCTACTAAAAATGCAGAAATTAATTGGGTGTAGTGACACATGCATGTAATCCCAGTTACTCAGGAGGCCAAGACAGGAGAGTCTCGAACCTGGAAGGTCGAGGCTGTGGTGAGCTGAGATCACACCACTATACTCTAGCCTGGGCGATAGAGAGAGACTGAGACTCTGTCTCAACAACAACAACAACAACAACAAAATGCGCATTTATTCTCTTCTCCTCCTGGAGATTGGAGTCAAAAGTCAGTCTCACTTGGGCTAAAGTCCAAGTATCAGCAGGGCTGCTGCTTCCGGACGCCCCGGGGAAGAGTCCGTTTCCTGCCTTTTCTGGCATCTGGAAGCACTTGCATCCCTGGTGTGGGGTTGCGGCGTCGGGTCTTTCCTCTTCAAATCCAGCAGCACAGCCTCTTCTCTCTGACTCTCACCCTCCTGCCTCCTGTCTTGAGAATACCGTACTGACCTTGGGCCACCTGGGTCATCAGGATAATCTCTCATCTCAGCATCCTTAATCCCATCCGCAACTCTCTTGTCATTTAAGGTGACCTATTCAGAGGCCTGGGGACTAGGCTGGGGATGTCCTTGGGGTGCTATTCTGCCAACCACAGACAGTCTGGCGACTTCCTTGGCACTCTCAGTTTCTCTGTAGCCTGGAGGTGGGTGACATGGCTGGATGGGAGAGATCTTCCGGAAGTACAGTGTCAGGACTGGGTGAAATAAATGATCAGGGCCGGCAGTGGTGGCTCACGCCTGTAATCTTAGCATTTTGGCAGGCTGAGGTGGGTGGATCACCAGAGGTCAGGAGTCCCAGACCAGCCTGGCCAACATGGCGAAACCCCGTCTCTACTGAAAATACAAAAATTAGCTGGGCATGGTGGTGGGTACCTGTAATCCCAGCTACTTGGGAGGCTGAGGCAGGAGAATCACTTGAACCCGGGAGGTGGAGGTTGCAGTGAGCCAAGATCGCACCACTGTACTCCAGCCTGGGCGACAGAGCAAGACTCTGCCTTAAAATAAATAAATAAATAAATAATCAGACTGTGGCATTTGTGAAAGAAGGAGAGAGTACCCTGTTTCTCCTGGGGTGGTATCACCATTTACCAAGATAGGGAATACTGGGAGAGGAGCTTTTTTTAAATATGGGAGTGGGTAATGAATTCTGGGTTTGAAACTGTAGAGTTTCAAAGTGCTTCGATTTGTTGTTGTTGTTGTTGAGACGGAGTGCAGTGGTGCAGGTGGACTCCTGGGTTCACGCCATTCTCCTGCCTCAGCCTCCCGAGTAGCTGGGACTACAGGCGCCTGCCACCATGCCCGGCTAATTTTTTGTATTCTTTAGTAGAGATGGGGTTTCACCATGTTAGCCAGGATGGTCTCGATCTCCTGACCTTGTAATCCACCCACCTCGGCCTCCCAAAGGGTTGGGATTACAGGCGTGAGCCACCGTGCCCGGCCACCAATAATTCTTTCTCAGAATATTAGGAGCAGGTGGCCAGGCATGGTGGCTCACGTGTGTAATCCTAGCACTTTGGGAGGCCGAGGTGGGTGGATCACCTGAGGTCAGGAGTTCGAGACCAGCCTGACCAACATGGAGAAACCCTGTCTCTACAAAAATAAAAAACTAGTCAGGTGTGGTGGCACATGCCTGTAATCCCAGCTACTTGGGAGGCTGAGGCAGGAGAATCACTTGAACCTGGGAGGCAGAGGTTGCAGTGAGCCGAGATCGTGCCACTGCACTCCAGCCGGGGCAACAAGAGTGAAACTCCATCTCAAAATAATAATAATAGTATTACGAACAGGTGCACAGGCTGGCAGTAGGAGTTTCTATAGATTAGGTTTGGCATGAAACTTCAGGAAGAAGGGAATGCAGGCTGAGTGAGTAACTGCCATGGGAAATCATATTTGCAGGAGGAAGGAATCTTCCAGTAAACTGGGTGCTGGCGTGGAGCTGCCTTCCGAACAACCCTGCTGTACCAGCCTTGCTGAGTCAGAGAACAACAAAGGCTAAAATAACTCACCGTCACGCACCCTGTGTCACAGGAGAATTCCCACTAGCAGGAGCAGAGTCCTGGCTTGATCATCATATAACCCCTAATGAAGGTTGGTTGGCCGGGCCTGGTGGCTCACGCCTGTAATCCCAGCACTTTGGGAGGCTGAGGCGGGCGGATCACAAGGTCAGGAGATAGAGACCATCCTGGCTAACACGGTGAAACCCCGTCTCTACTAAAAACACAAAGAATTAGCTGGGCATGGTGGCGGGCGCCTGTAGTCCCAGCTACTTGGGAGGCTGAGGCAGGAGAATGGCGTGAGCGCGGGAGGCAGAGCTTGCAGTGAGCCGAGATCATGCCACTGCACTCCAGCCTGGGTGACAGCGCGAGACTCTGTCTCAAAAATAAATGAATAAATAAATAATAAAATAAAATAAAGGCTGGTTTAGGGAGATCACCCTTATTCAAAGATGAGAAAGTAAAGGATGGGGGCCGGGTGCGGTGGCTCAAGCCTGTAATCCCAGCACTTTGGGAGGCCGAGACGGGCGGATCACGAGGTCAGGAGATCAAGACCATCCTGGCTAACACGGTGAAACCCCGTCTCTACTGAAAAATACAAAAAACTATCCGGGCGAGGTGGCGGGCGCCTGTAGTCCCAGCTACTCGGGAGGCTGAGGCAGGAGAATGGCGTGAACCCGGGAGGCGGAGCTTGCAGTGAGCTGAGATCCGGCCACTGCACTCCAGCCCGGGCGACAGCGAGACTCCGTCTCAAAAAAAAAAAAAAAAAAGAAAAGAAAGTAAAGGATGGGATTGAGGCTGGGTGTGGTGGCTCACGCTTGTAATCCCAGCACTTTGGGAGGCCGATGTGGGCAGATCACCTGAGGTCGGGAGTTCAAGATCAGCCTGACCAACATGGAGAAATCCCATCTCTACAAAAGTAAAAACCTAGCCAGGCATGGTGGTGCATGCCTGTAGTCCCAGCTACTTGGGAGGCTGAGGCAGGAGAATCGCTTGAACTTGGGAGGCAGAGGTTGCAGTGAGCCGAGATTGAGCCATTGCACTCCAACCTGGGCAACAAGAGTGAAACTCCATCTCTCAAAAAAAAAAAAAAAAAAAAAGTAGGATTGAAATAAAGATGTCACAGAGAAAATAAGTATTGTTTAAAAATCACCAAATACAGGCCAGGTGCAGTGGCTCATGCCTGTAATCCCAGCACTTTGGGAGGCCGAAGCAGGCAGGTCACTTGTTGAGGTCAGGATTTCAAGACCAGCCTGGTCAACATGGTGAAAATTTCTCTACTAAAAATACAGAAATTAGCTGGGCGAGTTGGCGGGTGCCTGTAATCCCAACTACTTGGGA
Source organism: Rhinopithecus bieti (assembly GCF_001698545.2). Lineage (NCBI taxonomy): Eukaryota > Metazoa > Chordata > Mammalia > Primates > Cercopithecidae > Rhinopithecus > Rhinopithecus bieti. The sequence goes on from NW_016806289.1 coordinate 190,925, forward strand.
GGCTGAGGCAGGAGAATCACTTGAACCCAAGAGGTGAAGGTTGCAGTGAGCCAAGATCGCACCATTGCACTCCAGCCTGGGTGACAGAGTGAGACTCTGTCTCAAAAAAAAAAACAAAAATCACCAAATATTTAAATAAATTATCACAAAGCAGGAATACGGGATTTCATAGAAGATATGGAAAGGAAACAGAAGGAGATTAACATGAGGTTGCAGAATTTAGGGAAAAAAATGAAAGTCTAAATTAGTTACAATGAAGTCTAAATTGCCTTAAGGAGAACAGACGTTGCAGAAGACATAATTGTAAAAGGACATGGAAGACAGGATTGACAAAAGCTAACACAATATATGAAAATAACAGATCATCATAAAGGGTCAAAGAGAAGATTTGGAAACTAGAAAAAGACTATGCTACATATATAAAAATGATATTCTCAAAGAAGAGATAAAAAATAATGGAATACAGCAAATATCTAAATTTATAATTTAAGAAAACTTCCCAGAAATACAAGAAGATTTTCATCTATAGGTTGGAATAACTCACCATGTCCCAAGAAAAATGACACTAAATGGCTTACACCTGAGCGCATCAAGATAGTAAGACCAACTGACTTAAAAGGGAAAAGCCTAGACTTTATTTCAGCAATATTCATTGCTAGAAGTCAATAGAAAAATGTCTACAAAGTTCCGGAGGACTTAATTTTGAAGTAAGATGATCTGGAGAAATAATTTTATACCCAGCCAAACTGTCATTAAAAAAATAAAGACATCAGCCAAGTGCGGTGGCTCACACCTGTAATCCCAGCACTTTGGGAAGCTGAGGTGGGCGGATCACCTGAGGTCAGGAGTTTGAGACCAGCCTGGCCAACATGGTGAAACCCCATCTCTACTAAAAATACAAAAATTAGCCAGGTGTGGTGGCGGGCACCTGTAATCCCAGCTACTCGGGAGACTGAGGCAGGAGAATTGCTTGAACCCAGAAGGAAGAGGTTGCAGTGAGCCAAGGTTGCAGTGAGCTGAAGTTGCAGTGAGCCGAGATTGTGCCACTGCACTCCAGCCTGGGTGACAGCGTGAGACTCCGTCTCAAAATAAATAAATAAAATGAAAACATCAGACAAATGTCTTAGAGCATGCAAGAATTGAAGGAACTTCCCGAAGAAACTATTTAAGAACGACTTTCAGCCAACGGAGAGAAAATGGAGAAGCCACAGCAAGAGAACTGATGCTGAGCGCTGAGTCCATCTGGCTTGTGGATTGGCATTAAATCAAATCTAAGAAGAATGGCTACAAATGTAGATGTTATAAATCTTTAAACTACAAAGGGTATGGTTAACCAAAAGTGAGGGGGGCAGAGAGAATAGGAAGTGGTACAGGTATACACATTCTCTCATCAAAAAATTTATTTTAAATGGATTATTCCAGTAATAGAAATGTAAGTATATTTAAGCGCATAATGTTAAACAGGAAGAGAATCAATGTAATTAAGTAGGATTCTGTAATTTAGGAGAGAGGGAATAGGGCAAAGCAGTATTCTGCACTGTACAGTCTTGTAGTCATGTGGTTTTCGGGCAAGTAAAATGTGGCTAATTTGAATTGCAATGTCCTATAAGTGTAAAACACACACCAGAGATTGAACACTGTGGAAAACAGAGTGTAAATATCTCAATAATTTTATATTGATTACATGTGGGAAAGAATATTTTATAGATATTTGTATTAAATAACATATTACAATTAATTTTACTTGTGTCTTTTTACCTTTTTAATGTGGTTACTAGAAAATTTTAAATTGTATCACATTCGTGATAGTGTTGGTCTGAAGGAATGGAATTAAGTAGATTATATGAAATTGTAATGATAAAGGTGATCATGGCTGGGCGCGGTGGCTCAAGCCTGTAATCCCAGCACTTTGGGAGGCCGAGACGGGCGGATCACGAGGTCAGGAGATCGAGACCATCC
>NW_016806289.1:192940-194727 GCF_001698545.2 Rhinopithecus bieti
AAATAAAATAAAGGTGATCACTAGAATAAAAATACAAGCCATTTAAATTCTCAGAACAAGATGTAGTGGAGCTGTGGCACACCAGCCAGAAGATCATCCCCAGAACTCAGCCCCCGTCCTCCAGCCTCTGGAAGACAGTACCTCTGGGAACCGTCCTTGCCTGAAGACAGCTGGTCCCTATGGTCACCTTCTCTCCCTCCCCAGTGACTGGTCAATGCACAAGTACAGAGCCTTTGTCCCGTGCCCCCGTAGGAGACAGCTCTGAGGGGCCAGCCCAGCTCCACAGCCGAAGCCTCCATGGCGCCTGTGCTGCAGGACCCTTCTCTCTCTGCCCTGCACTTCCCCACAGGTGCCCATCCTGAGGGCCCTCCTGTCGGAATTTCCTGCATACAAATCTCTATCTCAGCATTCACTTCCTGGAGACTCTGACCTGCAAAAGGAATTTGAGAAAGCAGATTCTAAAGTTGGATCTGGGGGCCAGATCACCCACCAGCATGCTGGCAGGAGGCACCCATGCCTAGTGGACGGGGACACTGTGACTCACTGTGTCTCAGGTTTACCCCTACGTGTGCTCCAGAGGTTGAGATTTGTCCTGTGATCCTTTCTGAGTTTAGCTTGTTTAAGTCTCTTGATAGGATAAATGCTTCATCTTTGTTTTTCATCATGTTTCTTACACTTTCTATTTTGTTTTGTTTTATATTTTCTCTTTTAATATTATATATGTACACGTGTGTGTATATATGTGTGTATATATACGTGTGTGTATATATATATTTGTGGGTGTATATATTTGTGTGTGTATATATGTGTGTGTATATGTGTGTGTATATATGTGTGTGTATATATATTTGTGTGTGTATATATATATGTGTATATATATATTTGTGTGTGTGTATATATTTGTGTGTGTGTATATATTTGTGGGTGTATATATTTGTGTGTGTATATATGTGTGTGTATATGTGTGTGTATATGTGTGTGTATATGTGTGTGTATATATGTGTGTGTATATATATTTGTGTGTGTATATATGTGTATATATATATTTGTGTGTGTGTATATATCTGTGTGTGTGTATATATTTGTGTGTGTGTATATATTTGTGTGTGTGTATATATTTGTTATTCTCGTTGTTGTTGTTTTTCGGTAGAGATTGGGTCTCATTATGTCGCCCAGGCTGGTCTTGAATTCCTAGGCTCAAGCGATCCCCCACCTCGGTCTCCCAGAGTGCTGTGATTACAGGTATGAGCCACCACACCTGACCCTATTTTTTTTTTCTATTCATTTTCTTTTATAGCCATCTTCTCTCTCATTACATTACATTTTCAATTTGTTTCGCTTCTTGCTATGGTTTGAATGACTGTGTCGCTCCAAAATTCATGTTGAAACTTAACCCCCAATGCAATTGTATTAAAAGGTGGGACCTTTGGCAGGTGATTAAGTCATCAGGGCTCTGCCCTCAGGAGTAGATTAGCACCCTTATAAAAGGGCTCAAGGTCAGCCAGGCAGTGACTCATGCCTGTAATCTCAGCTCAGCACTTTGGGAGGCCGAGGCGAGGGTGGATCACTTGAGGTCAGGAGTTCCAGACCAGCCTGGCCAACATGGTGAAACCCCGTCTCTACTAAAAATACAAAAACTAGCCTGGTGTGGTGGTGCACGCCTGTAACCCCAGCTTCTTGGGAGGCTGAGGCAGGAGAATTGCTTGAACCTGGGAGGTGGAGGTTGCAGTGAGCCGAGATCGTGCCATTGCACAGCCTGGGTGACAAAGGCAAAACTCCATCTCAAA
>NW_016806289.1:194883-254262 GCF_001698545.2 Rhinopithecus bieti
TAAATGTGTTTTAAAAAATATATATAAACTACCTCATTCGTGGTGCTTTATTACAGCAGCATAAATAGACTAAGATGCTTTTTTTTTTTTTTTTGAGACGATGTCTTGCTCTGTCGTCCAGGCTGGAATGCAATGGTGTGACCTTGGCTCACTGTAACCTCTGCCTCCCGGGTTCAAGCGATTCTCCTGCCTCAGCCTTCCGAGTAGCTGGGACTACAGGCATCTGTCACCACGCCCGGCTAATTTTTGTATTTTTAGTAGAGATGGATTTTCGTCCTGTTGGCCAGGCTGGTCTCGATCTCTTGACCTCGTGATCCGCCCGCCTCAGCCTTCCAAAGTGCTGGGATTACAGGCGTGAGCCACCACGCCCAGCCTTGTTTGTTTTTTTAAACCTTTCAAAACGTGACTCATGTTTTGTGGCACAGGTTAGGTCTCCAGGAAATAGACTTTGAGACACAGATTATGTGCAGGAATATTGTGGGGGTTACCCTTGGGGTCAAAACCTGGCAGAGAGCGAAGGAAGCAGGGCTGGAGGGAGGGAGGAGCGAGCTGAGATGACCAAACCTCCTCCGATCCTGCAGGAGCTCTGCAGCCTCATGGTTGACCCCAGTTGGTCACAGGTGCCTGAGTCTAGATCTGTACCAACCAGTCGCTGATGTGGGCAGCTCCTCAGAGGGACACTTGACCCTGAGCAGAGGGGGAAATGAGTGCTTGTGTAGGGGAGGGTTTGATGGCGCACCCAGCATCCACTACATCACTCACCACCCCTCCAGGATCTTGTGAGGCCTCTTTTTCTGGGGAAAATTGGAAAGAAAAACATTGCTTGGGTGAACTACGACGCCCCCTGCTGCCTCGGGGCTGCAATGGATTCATCACCCTCAGCTCCACCACACCTTGTCCGTCTGCTCCAAGAGGCGTAGCGATGTGGTGACCTGGACCCTCATCCCGGGACACCACGCCTCTGTCAAACCTGGCAGCTGCCCGCACCAGGCAGAGAAGAAACAGGGAGGCTTGAGTGGAGGCACATGCAGGCGTATCTCCTCCAACATGAGGTGTCCGCTCAGACCACTGTGCCACGGCCAAGGGCACCCTCTCCAGCCTCTCCTCTTAAGGTCGCTGCTCAAGATTCACTGCTCTTTATTTTCTGCGTTTTTTTTTTTTTTTTTTTGAGACGGAGTCTTGCTCTGTCGCCCGGGCTGGAGTGCAGTGGCCGGATCTCAGCTCACTGCAAGCTCCGCCTCCCGGGTTTACGCCATTCTCCTGCCTCAACCTCCCGAGTAGCTGGGACTACAGGCACCGCCACCTCGCCCGGCTAGTTTTTTTGTATTTTAGTAGAGACGGGGTTTCACCGTATTAGCCAGGATGGTCTCGATCTCCTGACCTCGTGATCCGCCCGTCTCGGCCTCCCAAAGTGCTGGGATTACAGGCTTGAGCCACCGCGCCCGGCCGTATTTTCTGCGTTTTACTTTATTTTATGCTCATGGAATAATTGCAAGAATGAGTATAGTAGAAACCCTCTGTACCGGCCGGGCACGGTGGCTCACATCTGTAAATCCCAGCACTTTGGGAGGCCGAGGCGGGCGGATCACTTGAGGTCTGGAGTTTGAGACCAGCTTGGCCAACGTGGTAAAACCCAGTCTCCACTAAAAGACACATGTAAGCTGGGCGTGGTGGCGCGCATCTGTAATCGCAGCTACTCAGGAGGCTGAGGCGGGATAGTCGCTTGTACCCGGGAGGCGGAGGTGGCAGTGAACTGAGCTCGCACCACTGCACTCCAGCCTGGGCGAGAGAGCGAGAGCCTGTCTCGCAAAAAAACAAAAAACCAAAAAAAAAGCTCCACACCCATTTCCACACTCACTGCCTTGTTCACCTCATCATTTTTCTGTGCACTTAGAAATAAAATGAAATGGTTTTCTGAACCATTTTAGAGCAAGTTACATATAACATGGCACTTTTCCCCTATAGGCTTCAGTGTAAATTTTCAAATAAGAGCATTGTCTTATGGAAGCACAGGAACAGTTACTGATTTCAGTAAATTCGACATTAATGCCATCTTTTAATCTACATCTGAACTCCAACTTCATCAGCTGACTTGATAATGTCCTTTGTAGCATTTTCCCCTCCACTGCTGGATCCATCCAGGATCAGTTACTTGACATTACTAAAAGATTTACATAGGCCGGGCGCGGTGGCTCACGCCTGTAATCCCAGCATTTTGGGAGGCTGAGGTGGGCGGATCATGAGGTCAGGAGATCAAGACCATCCTGGCTAACACGGTGAAACCCCGTCTCTACTAAAAATACAAAAATTAGCCAGGTGTGGTGGCGCACACCTGTAATCCCAGCTACTCGGGAGGCTGAGGCAGGAGAATGGAGTGAACCTGGGAGGTGGAGCTTGCAATGAGCCTAGATTGTGCCACTGTACTCCAGCCTGGGTGACAGAGTGAGACACCGTCTCAAAAACAAAACAAAACAAAACAAAAAAAACCACCAAAACTATTTTCACAGGTTTATTTTTTCTGGCATTAACATTTTTGTGGTGGTTGTTGTTTTTGAGACAGAGTCTTGCTCTGTCACCCAGGCTGGAGTGCAGTGGCATGATCTTGGCTCACTGCAACCTCCGCCTCCCGGGTTCAAGTGATTCTCTTGCCTCAGCCTCCCGAGTAATTGGGACTACAGGTGTGCACCACCACACTCGGCTAATTTTTGTATTATTTTAGTAGAGATGAGGTTTCACCATGCTAGTCGGACTGGTCTTGAACTCCTGACCTCGTGATCTGCGATCTGCCTGCTTCAGCCGCCCAAAGTGCTGGGATTACAGGCCACCGCACTTGGCCTGTTTTGTTTTGAGATGGAGTTTTGCTCTTGTCACCCAGGCTGGAGTGTAGTGGTGTGATCTCAGCTCACTGCAACCTCTGCCTCCTGGGTTCAAGCGATTCTCCTGCCTCAGCCTCTGAGTAGCTGGGATTACAGGTGCCCGCTACCACACCCGGCTGTGGCATTAACATTTTTGAAGAATACAGTCCCTCTCGTTTAACAGAATGTTCCTTATTCTTTATTTGGGTTTGTCTGAAATTTCCTCATATGTAGATACGGGTTGTGCATTCCTGGCTGGATTCAGTGATGCCGTGTCCTGCTCTGGACACCACATCCAGGTGCACATGGTGTGCATCTGCCCTTCACCAGGGATGCTGAGTTCTATCACCCTCCCAAAAGTGGCCTCATTTCTCCACTGCGACTAAGTCTACGGAGACAGACTTTCAGACCTTAAAATATCCTTCACTTTTTTTTTTTTTTGAGACAGGTCTCACTCTGTTGCCTGGGCTGGGGTGCAGTGGCACAATCACTGCTCACTGCAGCCTCGACCTCCTGGGCTCAAGAGATCCTCCCACCTCGGCCTCTGGAATAGCTGGGACTGCAGGCGTGTTACCATCGTGCCCCCTAATTTTTAAAGTTTTTTTTTTTTTAAACAGTGTCTCACTCTGAGGCCAGGCGCGGTGGCTCACGCCTGTAATCCCAGCACTTTGGGAGGCCAAGGCGGGTGGATCACGAGGTCAGGAGATCAAGACCATCCTGGCTAACATGGTGAAACCCCGACTCTACTAAAAATACAAAAAAATTAGCTGGGTGTGGTGGTGGGCGCCTGTAGTCCCAACTACTTGGGAGGCTGAGGCAGGAGAACGGGGTGAACCCGGGAGGCAGAACTTGCAGTGAGCCAAGATTGTGCCACTGCACTAGAGCCTGGGTGACAGAGCGAGACTCCATCTCAAAAAAAATAAATAAATAAAAATAAAAAAAGTGTCTCACTCTGTTTCTCAGGCTGGAGTGCAGTGATCTTAGCTCACTGCAACCTCTGCCTCCCGGGTTCAAGTGATTCTCCTGCCTTAGCCTCCACAGAGTAGCTGGGATTATGGGCGCTCGCACCACGTACGGATAATTTTTGTATTTTTAGTAGAGACAGGGTTTCACCATGTTGCCCAGGCTGGTCTCAAACTCAAGTGATCCCCCCACTTCTGCCTCCCTAAGTGTTAGGACTACGGGTATGAGTCACCATACCAGACCACAATACCCTTTGCTTCACCCAAGTCCTCATTTGACATCTATGTGATGATTCTTGCCAAGCCCTCTCCTAGGAGTCTTCTCTGGTTGTGCCAGGCGGACCCAAGCCCTTGTCTTCAGCTCCTCAGCACAGCACCTCACTCCTATCTGTTCATGCTTTTCCCTGCTTCACAGGACCTCTGGCTACCCAGCACCCAGTTGAGGACTGCACAATATCTGTGTTTAGTTCACTGAATGACTGAATTAATAATAATAAATGAAAAATAAAGGAACCAACTGTTGCACAAATCAGTGAGGACTCTTGAACACGAGGGCCAGAACCCTCAATCTGAATGATGTAAACCAAAAAAGGAGTGAGGGTAGACCCCTCCAGAGTGGTTCTTCTATCTCTTGGTTGGTGAATTCTCAGAGGACTGAGTAATGCTTCTGTATCAGGCATCAAGGGTGGTGCATGTCAACTTCTCACTATTCACTGGCCGATCACTGGGAAACATGAATGAGACTCATTCCTTTCTTCCTGGTCCCCAATTCCCTTCTTCCTGGCCTCAGTAGGAACCGCCCTCCACTCATTTGTGCAAGCCACACATCTGGAGGCCATCCTTCACTCGGTCCAGCTTTGCTCCATCAGCGAGTCGTGTGGTGTCCACCTTCCCAAGTCTCTCTGCACTCTGGTCCAGGCCCCACATCTCCCACCTGGCCCCTGCCTCTTCACGGCCCCCCTGCTTCCTATCCTCTCTCTGCATCGTGCGCCCCGAAGATTCACTTATGTGTCTCAAATTTAAAGTGTGGCGGGTCCTTGCCCTCCCATCCTCTCCTCTAAACGCCCTGAAGACAGGCCTTAGGGCTGTCTCCATCAAATCCCCCCCACCCCCCAACCTAGCACAGGATCAGAACGTGCACGTGTTCCAGAAATGTTCAATCTGCGAAACGACGACGGGCTGCAGAGCCAAATGGCCCTGGAGTCAAGCCCACCTCCCTGCCTCCCGCCTTGGGCTGTCTGGCGCAGAGCCGCCGTTTCTAAAACCCCTCCGGCGGGTGCACATTCTCAAGCTCCCCGATTGGTTCCTCCGCGCGCTAGTTTGCTCATCATGGGTGCAAAAGTGCAGAAAGTTCCAGAACCACGCCAGCCGGACACCGATTCTGGCTCTATCACTGACACTCTGGGTGGCCAGTCGCCCTGGGCCTCAGTTTCCTAGTCTGCAACGCGGGGTATTAACAGCGAGCACCCAAGGGACTGGAGAGGTCACACGGGACCACGTGGTCCGCACGCAGGTGTGATTATCAGGAATTCGTATTTTTATGGAATGCATCCTCCTCCGCCAAGGCCAAGGCCGGGGTCCAGCAGAGACGGCCGGGAAGACATCGCTAGCTCGCCAGAAGCCGCCAGCTACGCTCGGCTGCGCGCCCGCGCCCGCGCACCTACTACGCGCCCGGCCCGCTCTCCGCCCCCTCCAGGCTCCGCCCCGACCCCGCCCTCCAGGCGCCACAGCCAATGAGTGCGCGGCCCCGCATCCGGGGATCCCGGTGCGGCCGCCGCCTCCCGCGCACACACGGCCATGGCGGAGGTGAGTGAGCGGGCCGGGGGAGCCGGGCCCCCGCCCCCCGCGCGTCCGCGCCCCCCGCCGCGGTGTGGCTCGGCCTCGCAGTGGGCCTCGGGGGACGGAGGCCCGCTCTTGGGCTCGGGGCTGGCCGGACGGCTGGCATACCTTCGGGCCGGAGGGGCGCGGGGTCCATCGGCGGCCGCCCCCGGCCCGGCCCCCCACTCCCCGGCTGCCATCGGGGCTGCAGTGCGCAGGCGGGCGGCGCGGGCGAGGGTGGGCGGAGTGGGGAGGGGAGGGGGCGGGCCGGGGTCGGGGTCCGGTGGGCGCGCGGCCCAGCTCCAGGGTCCGACTCCCGGCCCCGGCCACGGCCCCGCGGCGCGCAGGCCTCCCCTCCCGCGCGTTTGCCAACTTTGCCAAGTGCTGGGGCCGCCAGGCGCCCCGCGCTCCTCGTCGGGATCCCGGTGGACCCACCGCGCCTCCGCCGCCCGCGAGCCCCCTGGCAGGGCTGGGTCAGACCCCAGGCGGGATTTGAACCCTCGACGCGGACCTGCCTGGCACAAACTGGGCGCAGGGTGGGTGGGTCCGCCGGGGCCTAGAGAGCGTCGGGGCTGATCTCAGCAGAGTTGGACCAGCCTCTCCCGGGCACGAAGTTACTTCTGGAGCCTCCTCCCTCGTCCTGGAAACAAGCCGGGGGCCAGCTATGTTTTGGAATCTAGAATTTTTCCGATTTGAGGATCTGTGGGATTTTGGACGGTGATGTTTGATCACACCCACCTAGGACTGTCTAGGATAAGACAACAGATAGCTTCGTGTCAGGTCAAACCAGGAAGGAAGAAACTTTCGCTTTTGGAGCTTTTTTTGATTTTGGAGTGGTGGATGAGCCTGTGTGGACCTACTTTCACCTTAGAGGGTCCTGGTGAAGATGGAAAGAGATAATGTAGGCGAAGGCGCGGCGGCTGCGAGGTGCGCAGTCGGTGGGACTCAGTGCATGACTTCTGTGTGCAGAAGTTGCGACAGGCAGGCAGACTCAAGAGCGGATCCTCTCTGGGCCGCAGGGGCCCATAGGAAAAGGTGCCCACCCAGCCAGGCACAGCCGCCTCATGGGCAGCCGGGATTGGAACTGCGGCCTGGCCGTGGTGCCACGTTGCGTGTTTATGTCTTGGCACCATACGAGTGGGTGTTGTGGAAGGCAGGCCTGGCCATTCTCTCCCCCTGGTGACGACCTCAGGGGCAGTAACAGGCCCTGTGTTTGTGCCAAAGACGGTGTAGGTGTCTCGATGCTAGGCCAGATCTCACCAGCCAGTTCCTTCATCGAGAGTTAGTCCTTTTGGAGGAGACGTTTAGAGAGACTGAGTCCCCATGCTGATGGTGGCTGATCTCCAGGCTTGGAGGCAGAAGCTGCGTCTCCCAGTGGCCCTGCAGCAACGTGGTGGTCCAATGAGTTGTGCTCCTGGCATCTTTGCTGGGAGTGGGATGGCATTTGGGCAACACACATGGCCTCACAGGTAGCTCCGTGTCTGGGATGGCACAAGTCAGACTCCCAAGCCAGCCTCCCCCAGACCTGCCATGTGGCTGTTCCGTCCTGCCCTGGGCTGAGCTCCTCGTGGTCTGGCTGCTCCTGGTAACCCTGTTTTGCAGTTTGGGGTGGTGCCCTGTCAAGGGAATTTGATTTGATTTTCTAAGGCGGTCCCGCTCTGTCCTCAGCCTGAGGATCTCGCAGTGAATGGAGCCGACGGGGCCTGTGCTACAGGGATGCAGAGTCTGGTCAGAGAGAGACGTGGATGGGTTCGGACCAACAAGGGTGAGGGTGCTGAGCGTGAGGAGCCGTGGCAGCCTCTCTGACCACCGGACTTGTTCTCTATGGTCTTGGGCAGGTTGCTCAGTGACACAGAACTTCCTTTTCCTCATCTCTGAAATGGGAAGTTAATGGTTGGTCTTCAGAGCTAGGAGGTCTGATGAGGTCCTGCCACAATGGCTTGTACATACAAGTTGAACCTTGTGAAGTTGACAATATTCCACTGTTTTTAACCCATAAAAATGGCAATTTGTAACTTAATAGCACATAATCCGTACCAGTTACTTTATTATGTGTCAGTATCCCAGAATAATCATAAGCACCAGAGTGGCAGACGGGAATGCTTCATGCTCTACTAGATTAATCTTTAAAAAACCTAAGAGCACCACATTGTGCTCTTGCCTAAAACCATCCATGGCTTTTCATGCTCCCTGGGATAAAATGGTCCTCCTTGCTGAGTCCCGCAGCCCTGCGGGGTGGTCCCCACTGACCCCCGACTCTAGGGCCCTGGGCTCCTGTTTGCTGGTGCACTCTACCCCTTTGGGCGCTGCCAACGAATGGTTCAACCTCTACTCAGGCCCCCTGGGCCTTCCCTGACCCGCAGTTGCAGAGACCCTGTGCCCTGTTTTCTCTTCTCGGTGCCAAAGACGTCCACTCGTTTGTTACCTGTGTCCAAAACCAGCAACGCCATGTGGGTGGCGGCAGGTGGAACTTGTTTCTCGGGTTAACCACCTCGCCACTGCCTTGCTGAGCCCAGAGTGGGCGCCCAGGGAACGTTGGTCAGACGGAGGAGTGGGGTGCTGGGCGGTCCAGCAAGGGCCTGGCACTTGAGTTGGTGTGGATGGGGAGGAGGGTCAATCATGGTCTCAGGAGAAGGAGGTTCCAGTCACACTGGGGAGAGAGCTTGTGGCGTGGGAGGGTTAGGTGCAGCCATCTTGGCGAATGGAACCTGTCACCCTGTCATTTGGGGTTAAGCTTACAAGGGCGGCCCCTTGTGTTTTCTGGTGCACGCTACACCTGTGGGGGCTGCCCTGGGAGAAGGGCTGGTCTGTGCTCTGCACTCAGGCCTCTGGTGCAGTCTTTTTTTTTTTTTTTGAGACGGAGTCTCGCTCTGTCGCCCGGGCTGGAGTGCAGTGGCTAGTTCTCAGCTCACTGCAAGCTCCGCCTCCCGGGTTTACGCCATTCTCCTGCCTCAGCCTCCCGAGTAGCTGGGACTACAGGCGCCCGCCACCTCGCCCGGCTAGTTTTTTGTATTTTTTTAGTAGAGACGGGGTTTCACCGTGTTAGCCAGGATGGTCTCAATCTCCTGACCTCGTGATCCGCCCGTCTCGGCCTCCCAAAGTGCTGGGATTACAGGCTTGAGCCACTGGGCCCGGCCTCTGGTGCAGTCTTTATGCTGAGTGGCTGCTGCTGCTTCTGCTCCCTGAAGACCCTGGTGGACGCCTGGGTCTGTGGCCTGTTGTCCTCTGGACCTTGTTTCTAGAATGCTGTTTGCGCTTCCTTTGCTTTTTTTGTTGCCTGGAATACCCTTGGCCTGCTCCCTATCGTTTTCCTGCTTCCACTTTGACAAAACAGAGGACTTTGTCTTTCCTGGGAGTGAACTCAGAGGGAAGCATGTGGAGTGTTCTCAGTGAGTGAAATAGGGTCCCTGGGAACCCGCTTTGAGAGTAGACTTGCACCTGGACACCAGGCAGGGGCAGCGGGAGGAAGAAGATCCATGAAGTCCGTATTCCGCGTTAAGTTCCAGGAGCTTGGAGTCACCTGGAAATGAACTTGGGGATCCCAGGCTGCTCAGAGCCTCCCTGTCGGTGGCCCTTTCTGTCGTTCCCAGCCGCTTCCTGCTTGGCCCTCCTCTGCCTTAGCTCTCCGGTTAAATGGCAAGTCAGATAAGGGCCAGATCCTCCTCAGACCCTGCAGACCGCCTCTCCGCGGGCTCGATGTGGATCTGGAGCCTGCGAGGCTGTTGTCAACTCGCCGTCCGGACTGGGGCCTCGTTTGATGTGGTCGCCTGCCCTCCCCTTGTTAGGCTCCTGGTTGCAGGAGTAGAAAGCCAACCCCTGACTGAGGCAGGAACTGTTGCCCAGAGAGCCTGTCTTCGACCCCTACCCAGAGGGTCCTAGAGAGGACCCGTGCGTGATTGCAGAGGTCACTTAGGATGCTTTCACTGTGGCGTCACACCGTGTGTGGCTGTGCAGAGTGGTTGTGGGCCGGTGGCCACCTGCTGTGTCCTGAAAGAGGTGAGGCCATCTCGGTCGGACCCGGACCAACCCCAGCAGGAGGCGTGAATTGCCCCTGCAGCTGCCATGCGCTCTGTGCCACTTGCTTCCAGTCCCTGTGGCCCCTTCCCACTGGGGGTCCTGCTGGCTCTTCCTTCCCTCTGCCTTCTGTGTGCCCTCTGCTCTGCCACCACCGAGCTCAGCCTCCTTGAAGTCGGACGGTGGCGTCACTCTCCACAGCATCCTGAAGTCGGACGGGGTGGCGTCACTCCTCCACAGCTCCCTGGAAGTCGGACGGGTGGCGTCACTCTCCACAGCTCCCTGAAGTCGGACGGGTGGCGTCACTTCCACAGCCTCCTGAAGTCGGACGGGTGGCGTCCATCTCCACAGCCCCCTGAATCGGACGGTGGCGTCACTCTAACACAGCTTCCATGAAGTGGAACGGGTGGCGTCACTCTCCACAGCCTCCCTGAAGTGGACGGGTGGCGTCACTCTCCACAGCCTCCTGAAGTCGGACGGGTGGCGTCAACTCTCCACAGCCTCCTGAATCGGACGGGTGGCGTCAACTCTCCCACAAGCCCTCCTGAAAGTCGGACGGGTGGGCGTCACTCCTCCACAGCTTCCTGAAGTCGAGACGGGTGGCGTCAACTCTCCACAGCTCCTGAAGTCGGACGGGTGGCGTCACTCTCCACAGCTTTCCTGAAGTCGGACGGGTGCGTCACTCTCCACAGCTTCCTGAACGGGTGGCGTCCACTCTCCACAGCTTCCTGAAAGTCGGACGGGTGGGCGTCACTCTCCACAGCTTTCTGAAGTCGGACGGGTGGCGTCACTCTCCACAGCTTCCTGAAGTCGGACGGGTGGCGTCACTCTCCACAGCTTCCTGAAGTCGACCGGTGGCGTCCATTCCCAGCTTCCTGAACGGGGTGGCGTCAATTTCTCTCCACAGGCTTCCTGAAGTCGACGGGGTGGCGTCTCTCCTACACAGCTTCCTGAAGTCGGACGGGTGGCGTCACTCTCCACAGCTTCCTGAAGTCGGACGGGTGGCGTCACTCTCCACAGCTTCCTGAAGTCGGACGGGTGGCGTCACTCTCCACAGCTTCCTGAAGTCGGACGGTGGCGTCACTCTCATTTTTGGTCCGGTCCTTGCCGGCCTTGTTGCCGGAGTCACTCCAGGCCCAGTGACTGCCCCAGCTCCCTTCTGTGGCTTTGCTGGACAGTTGACCCTTGACCCTCACGGTTTGAACTGCACGGGTCACTGATATGTGGATTTCCTTCCACCTGTGCCACCCGAGACAGCAGGACCAACCCCTCCTCTTCCTCCTCAGCCTGCTGAGCGTGAAGATGAGGAGGACGAAGACGTTTGGGTTGGTCCACTTCCACTTGGTGAATAGGGAATATACTTTCTCTTCCTGACAATTTTGTTCATAACTTTTCTGTAGTTTCCTTTTTTTGTGAGAATACAGTACATGATACAACATGCGAAATACGTGGTTATCAACTGTTGATGTTACCAGTAATGCTCCCGACCAACAGGAGGCTATTAATCAAGTTTTGGGGGGTCAGAAGTTATGCAGGGGTTTTCACCCGTGTGGAGGGTTGGCACCCGTAACCCCGCATTGTTCAAGGGTCAGTGGTGCTCCCCTTTGTGCTCCCCAGTGTGACGGGCGGGAAAGGGTTTGCCAGCCGCCGGCCTGAGCTCCACTTTGTAACTGCACCACGTAACTCGCTGTGTGAGCTTGGGTAACGGACTCTCTCTCTTTGAGCTTGGTTCCTTGTTTTCTTACGAAGGCAATGATTATACCACCTCTGAGGACCCGTGAAGAAACGTTGAAATTCTTACTACACGAGTTTTAAACTTCGTTGAATATTTTAATCTACTCTTTTGGCAACAGCTTTACTGAGGTGTAATTCGTTCACCATACAGTTCACCATTTTAATGTGTCCAGTTCCGTGGTTGTTCGTGTATTCATCGAGTGGTGCAGCCACCATCACAGTCAATTTTAGAACATTTTCATCACCCCAAAAGGAACCCCACACCCCTTAGTGGTCACTCCCCAAACCCCACATCGACCCCAGCCCCTTTCCACCAGGAATCCATTTTCTGTCTCCACGGATTTGCCTGTTCTAGACATTTGGGATAAAATGAGTCATACGATACGTGGCCTTTCGTGTCTGGCTGTTTTCAGGAGCAGGAGTCTTTTGAGATATGTCCACGTGGTAGTCTGTCAGTGCGTCCTTCCTGTGCCCGATTGCTAGACCTTTGTTTTGTTTTGTCAGCTGATGGATATTAGGACCCTGACCTGGGCCGCATGGTTAAATACTAGTTAACTTTTGGAGGAGTTGCTGGACTGTTTTGCAAAGTGGCTGCATTATTTTAACATTCTCACCAGCAGGCACAGGAGAGTTCCAGCTTGTCCACATTCTTGCCAACACTTGTTATTATCTGTCTTTTGAGCGCAGTTATTCTCTGATTAGGAAGTGGTCTCAGTGTGGATTTTGCGTGCTTTTCCCTGATTTACTTTGAGCATCTTTTCCTGTGCTTATTGGCCATTTGTGTGTTCTCTTTGGAGAAATGTCTGTTCAGATCCTTTGCCCATTTTCAATGGGATTATCTTCTCCTCGTTGAGTTGTAAAAGCTTTGTATATATTCTGAGAACAAGTTCCTTATCGGATAGATGATTTTGCAGGTATTTTCTCCTATTCCCTGAGTCGTCCTTTCACTTTCTTGGTAGCGTCCTTTGAAGCACAGAAGTTTTAATTTTGGTGAAGTTTATCCGTTTTGTTTGTTTGTTTTGGTCACTTGTGATTTTGGTGTCGTATCTAAGAAACCATTGCCAAATCCAGGGTCACAGTTTTTTCCCCTACATTTGTAGATTCAATCAAAAGGTTGCAAATATTTATCCATATATTTTCTCCTAAAAGTTGTATGGTTTTAGCTCTTATATTTAAGACCTTTGATCCATTTTGAGGTAATTTTGCATATGGTGTGAGATGGGGTCCAACTTCTTTCTTTTGCACGTGGATATTCAACTGTCCCAGCACCATTTGTTAAAGACTGTTCATTCCCCATGGAAGTGTTTGATGCCCTTGTTGAAATCCAGTTGACTGTGAATGTGTGAGTGTGTTTCTGGATTCTCAGTTCCAGTTCTTTGATCTTTGTGCTGTCCTTATGGCAGTACCACACTGTTTTGCTGTGGCTTTGTGGTGAATTTTGCAATTGGGAAGTATTGTGTCAAGATCGTTTGGGCTGTTTTGGGTGCCTTGAGCTTCCATTTGCTTTTGGAGTCGGCTTGTGGGTTTCTACAAAGAAGCCAACTAGGGTTCTGATAGAGATGGTGTTGAATGTGTCAGTCAGTGGGGTGTTGCCGTCTTAATGTTGTCTTCCCAGCCATGAACGTGGGATGCCTTTTCATTCCCTTAGATCTTCCTTCTAACACTGCTTTGCTCACTCAGAGTACTCTACACATTTCACACTTCTCTTGATGCTATTGTAAATGGCATTGTTCTTTTGTATTTGTTGCTTTTATATAGAAATAAAATGGATTTGTATGTACTGATTTTGTGTACTACATCCTTGCTGAACTCACTTTAGTTTGAAGAGTTTTTTAGATCATGTGACCAGCACCAGCACAGAGATAGTTTTACTTCTTCCTTGCCAATTTTTTTTTTTTTTTTTTGACACTGAGTCTTGCTGTGTCACCAGGCTGGAGTGCAGTGCCACGATTTTGGCTCACTGCAACCTCTGCCTCCTGGGTTCAAGTGATCCTCCTGCCTCAGCCTCCCGAGTAACTGTGATTACAGGCGCTTGCCACTGCACCCAGCTAATTTTATATTTTAGTAGAGACAGGGTTTCAGCTTGTTGGCCAGGATGATCTCCATCTGTTGACCTCGTGATCTGCCTACCTCGGCCTCCCAAAGTGCTGGGATTATAGGCGTGAGCCACCTCGCCCAGGCTTTTCTTCTTTTTTTGAGATGGAGTCTTGCTCTGTTGCCCAGGCTGGCATCATCTCGGCTCACTGCAACCTCTGCCTCCCTGGTTCAAGCAATTCTCCTGCCTCAGCCTCCTGAGTAGCTGGAATTACAGACACATGGCACAATGCCTGGCTAATTTTTTTTTGTTTTGGTAGAGACAGGGTTTCACCATGTTGGCCAGGCTGGTCTTGAACTCCTGACCTCAAGTGATCTGCCCGCCTGGGCCTCCCAAAGTGCTGGGATGACAGGCATGAGCCAGCGTGCCTGGCTTCCTTACCAATCTTGATTCTTTTATTTGATGTTCTTACGCTGACTGCCCCTCCGGCACTCTGTTTAGTGCGAGAGGTGAGAGTACACGTTTCGCTCGTGGTGTGAAGGAGAAAGCAGCCTGTGACCGTTGAGGGCGGTGGTAAGTGTGGGTTTGTCCGAGACGCCCTTTGTCAGGTTGAGAAGCTCCCTTGTCTGTTGGGCGTTTTCATTATGAAGTGTGTGGGGTTTTGTTGGATTGGGTATGTTCAGATGATCCTGTGCTTTGGTCTTTATTTTATTGACATGATGTTATTAATTAACTGACTTGTGGATGTGAAATCGACCTCGCCTCCCTGCGATGAATCTTACTTGGTCACGGCTTGCAAGCCTCTTTAGATGTGGTAGGGCTCAGTGTGCTAGTATGTTGTTGAGAGTTTCTGTGTTTATGTACATGAGAGAGATCGTGGCTTCTTGTGGTGGCTCACACCTGTCATCCCAGCACTTTGGGAGGCCGAAGCGGGTGGATCACGAGGTCAGGAGTTTGAGACCAGCCTGGGCAACATGGTGAAACCCCGTCTGTAGTAAAAATACAGAAACTAGCCGGGCGAGGTGGCGGGCACCTGTAGTCCCAGCTACTCGGGAGGCTGAGACAGGAGAATCACCTGAACCCGGGAGGCGGAGGTTGCAGTGAGCTGAGATGGCGCCACAGCATTCCAGCCTGGGTGACAGAGCGAGGCTCTGTCTCAAAGAGAAAAAAAAGAAAGATATTGAACATTGTGATAGTGGTAACTTATAATGG
The DNA here is from genome assembly GCF_001698545.2 of Rhinopithecus bieti. NCBI lineage: Eukaryota > Metazoa > Chordata > Mammalia > Primates > Cercopithecidae > Rhinopithecus > Rhinopithecus bieti. The sequence goes on from NW_016806289.1 coordinate 209,514, forward strand.
TTTTGTTTGCCTTTTATAAAAAAAATTGAGGTGATTGACAAACTATAAAGTATACCCATTTTAAAGTTTATAATTCATTGATTTTAGTGTATTCATGGCCCTGCAGCCATCCCCTCTATCTGATTCTGAAACATTCCGTCATCCCCAGAAGAAGCCCCGTCCCCGTTGGCAGAGTCACGCTCCCGCTGGCTCTCTCCCTGTCCTTTCTGTCCGTGGATCGGCCTGTTCTGGATGTTTTGTATCAATGGACCCTCCGCTGTGGCCGCTGGTGTCTGGCTTCCCTCCAGTGCATGCTGTTCTTGAGCTTCGTCCAGGTTGCAGCATGGGTCAGGACCGTAGGCCTGTGTGAGGGCAGTTTTCAGTGTCACATGATGTGTGTCCTGCCCTGGGCGAGAACGCCTCCACCCCGTGCGTGGTCCTTGGTGGGAGACGGGACGAGTGGCCGCCACACGCGTGTGCTGCCCTTAGTGCCCCCCAGCCCTCAGAGGCGAAAACAAAGCCGCTTCCCTGGGTCACCGGGGACTGGGCTCTGACCAGCGCTTGCTCTTGGCTGCCGCACTGTGATGTCCAGCAGCAGGTTTTGGGCCAGCCGAGCTAACCCTGCCTCTCTTCCTTCGCAGGCCTCCTCGCTGGGGAGGCAGAGTCCTCGCGTGGTCTCCTGCCTCGAGCACAGCCTGTGCCCTGGGGAGCCTGGCTTGCAGACAACAGCAGGTACCTTCCTTCCTCCTCCCCTGCTCAGTCCGCCGAGGCATTTGTGGCTGTGAGAGACAGAATACCTGCTGGGTCTGGCTGAACTGTGGACCAGCACACTGGCGTCCAGAGTCCAGGGTGTCCCAGCTCCCACCCGTTCAGATGGAGCTGTGGGGCAGAGTGGTCAGGACTCCATCTTCCTGTTCTTTAGCAGGGGCAGGGAGCCCAGGCAGCACCCCAGCAGAGGTCCCAGGCACACAGCTGCACCAAGCTGAGGGCTGCTTCATCTTGCCAGGGTGTTGGGAAGGGGTGGCTTGCTGAGGGAGCCGGGGCTGAGAAGGTGGAGGGTGGCGAGACAGGCAGCACCCCGGGTTCCTTGCACTGTCCTGTGCTGCTGCTTGCCCAGTGGGCATCAAGGTCCCATGCCCGCCTCCTGGCCACCTGTGTTGGGCCCGTGGGGAGGAGTTGGCGCTGTAGGGCAGGGGTCTCTGTGACTGTTCTTTCTTGCCCTGGCTGGGCTCCTTCTGTGGGCCGGATGTAGGGCTGCATCTCTTTCCGGTATCAAACTGGTCTCCACCCCAGTCCTCAAAGAAGGCAGCGCCGTCCCCGTTTTCCCTCACATGGCTCCTCCAAGGACGCGGTGGCCACTGAGGGTCCGGGCGCACCCAGGCAGCTCCAGGTCATTCCCTCACTCCAGCGAGGTGCCTGCCGCCCAGGGTCCTGTGTGCCCCGCAGCGGCATGTTCTGTGCATGGGCTGTGTGTGGTGCACACCTGTGTGCCCAGCCATGCAGGCTGTGTGGCTGCCCTAGAGGCCTCCTGCCCTGGGCTCCCAGGCCCTCAGGCTCCCAGCCTTGGGCTACACTGCTCCTTGTCTGGATTGATTGAGCCCCAGCCTGTTCCTTTGTTTGCTTAAAAGTTTGCCTAGTTGGAGACTAACCTTGCTGAGGAACGGTGACACACCCCTGTTGTTCTGGGCAAACCCTGGGTCTGACGACAGCGGCCGTCTGTTGGGCCGTGTACCTCGCATGTCTGCTTTATGTGGCCCTGCAGATGGAGCATAAGGGACTGGCGTTGTCGAGGCCCCATTGGTGCTGTCCCTGCATGCTCCTTGATGCTGTACTGAGCTATGCAGGTGAGGGCTCAGCATCACCCTGCGTGAGGAGTCATGGAGCCCGATGTGAACCCAGCTCCACTGAGTCCTGCTGCTCCTTCCACCCTAATGAGACAGATGTTGGTCTCTTTCTAGTCCACTTGCTCCCCAAACCCTCGCAGGCTTCTCTGTTCAGGAAGACAAGCAGTCTCTCAGAAAGAGACCCCCCCGCCCCCCCAAAAAAAATCCTTGGAATCTGTGTGCAGCTCACCAGCCGTGCTCCTGTGTGCGTCCGTCGTGGGGTGTCCTGTTGGGTCCCCTCACGGGAGGCTGATCCTGGCAGCGTGCAGAGGGCCTCATCCCTCGGGCTTCTCCTACCCCAGGTGTCCGTAGTCTCGGCAGGATGGTCGGGACAGGTGAGGCAAAGTTCTCACCTGGGCTGCTGTCTTCTCCCCAGTGGTGTCCATGGGCTCTGGAGACCATCAGTTCAACCTCGCAGAGATCCTGTCACAGAACTACAGTGTTCAGGGAGAGTGCGAGGAGGCCTCGAGGTGCCCAGAGAAGCCCAAGGAGGAGCTGGAGAAGGACTTCATCTCCCAGGTACTTGGCCAAGGTGATCCCGCCCCTGTGTTGGGTGGAGCCCTCCGGGGTAAGCCTCACAGTTTTGTGCAGCTTAGATTCCACATTGGTAAGTGCTAAATTGTACGTCTTTTGCAAAGTGCCAGATGCTGTCCTAGGAGCTGAAATTCAGTGGAGACCAGGTCCTTCATGGGGCTGTCTGAGCGGTACAGTGGTGAGGGATTAAGCCAACTGCTCTCAAATCTTCTGGTCTCAGAACCCACTTTGTACTCTTAAAATTATTGGGAGTTTCGGGCTGGGCGCAGTGGCTCACGCCTGTAATCCCAGCACTTTGGGAGGCTGAGGCGGGTGGATCACGAGGGCGGGAGATCGAGACCATCCTGGCCAACGTGGTGAAACCCCGACTCTACTAAAATACAAAGAATTAGCCAGGCATGGTTGGGGGGCATCTGTAGTCCCAGCTACTCGGGAGGCTGAGGCAGGAGAATGGGGAGGCGGAGCTTGCAGTGAGCTGAGATCTGGCCACTGCACTCCAGCCTGGGTGACAGAGTGAGACTCCATCTCAAAAAAAAACTAGGCTGAACGCAGTGGCTCACGCCTGTAATCCCAGCACTTTGGGATGCCGAGGTGGGCAGATCACAAGGTCAGGAGATTGAGACCATCCTGGCTAACATGGTGAAACCCCGTCTCTACTAAAATACGAAAACAAAATTAGCCGGGCGTGATGGTGGGTACCTGTATTCCCAGCTACTCGGGAGGCTGAGGTGGGAGAATGGCGTGAACCCCAGGAGGCAGAGCTTACAGTGAGCTGAGATTGTGTGCCACTGCACTCCAGCCTGGGCGACACAGCAAGAGTCCGTCTCAAAAANTCAAAAAAAAAAAAAAAAAAATTGAGAGTTTCGAGGGACTTTGTTAATGTGCTTTATCTATTGCTTTTTTATTATATGAAAAGTTAAAACTGACATATAAATTGAGTGGACGCGGTGGCTCACGCCTGTAATCCCAACACTTTGGGAGGCCGAGGTGGGCAAATCACCAGGTCAGGCGTTTGAGCCTAGCCTGGCCAACGTAGATGAAACCCTGTCTCTACTGAAAATACAAAAATTGTCGGGTGTGGTAGCTCACGCCTGTAATCCCAGCACTTTGGGTGGATCTCTTGAGCCTAGGAGTTTGAGGCCAGCCTGGGCAACATAGCAAGACCTTGTCCCAAAAACAATAAATAACAGGCCAGGTGCAGTGTCTCACGCCTGTAATCCCAGCACTTTGGGAGGCTGAGGCGGGTGGATTACCTGAGGTCAGGAGTTCGAGACCAGCGTGGCCAACGTGGTGAAACCCCCGTCTCTACTAAAAATACAAAAATTAGGTGGCTGTGGTGGCAGGCGCCTGTAATCCCAGCTACTCAAGGGGCTGAGGCAGGAGAATTGCTTGAACCCGGGAGGCAGAGGTGGCAGTGAGCCGAGATCGGGCCATTGCACTTCCAGCCTGGGGGACAGAGCAAGACTCTGTCAAAAAAAAAAAAATTGACATGTAAAATACTTAGTAACTCATTTTAAAATGACATGAATAAATCAGTTACATGTTAATATAAATATTTTTATGAAAATGAAAAAAAACTGTACCAAAAGAAAAAAATTAGTGAGAAGAATTAATTTTTAGTTTTCCAGATGTCTTTGAACGGAGAAGCCAATGTAAAAATCCAACTTCTGTCCTTTTTTTATGAGTTGGGGTCTTGCTGTGTTTCACAGGCTGGAGTGTAGTTGGCGCGATCTCGGCTCACTGCATCCTCCGCCTCCTGGGCTCAAGCGATTCTCCTGCCTCAGCCTCCCGAGTGGCTGGGACCACAGGTGTGCGCCACCATGCTCGGCAAATTTTGTATTTTAGTAGAGACGGGGTTTCACCATGTTGGCCAGGCTGGTCCCAAACTCTTGACCTCATGATCCGCCCACCTCGGCCTCCCAAAGTGCTGAATTACAGACGTGAACCACCGCACCCGGCCAAGCTTCTGTCTTTAAAAAACTTATTTTTTTGAGACAGGATCTCACTCTGTTGCCTAGGTTGGAGTGCAGTGGTGCAATCATAGTTTACGGCAGCCTCGAACTCCTGGGCTCAAGGGATCCTCCTGCCTCAGCCTCCTGAGTAGCTGGGACTATAGTCGCATGCCACCATACCTCAACAACTTTTTTATTTTATTTTTTTTGTAGAGTTCTTGCTGTGTTGCTAGGGCTGGTCTTGAACTCTTGGCCTGAAGCAGTTTTCTGCCTGTAGGTGTGAGCCGCTGTACCTGACCCAGTTTCTGACAGAGTCTCGCTCTGTTGCCCAGACTGGAGTACAGTGGCGCCGTCTCGGCTCACTGCAACCTCTGCCTCCTGGGTTCAAGTGATTCTCCTGCCTCAGCCTCCCGAGTAGCTGGGACTACAGGTGCCCTCCACCACGCCTGGCTAACTTGTAGTTTTAGTAGAGATGAGGTTTTACCATGTTGGCCAGGCTGGTCTCGAACTCCTGACCTCAAAGTGATCCTGCCGCCTCAGCCTCCCAAAATGCTTGGATTACAGGCAGGAGCCATGTCCGGCCAGTTTCTGTCTTTTAAGGGAGACATTAATCTGTTGTGATAGGCTGTTATGGTTGAAGTACAAATGTAGCCTCAGATCTGTTGTTGAAAAGGTCAGAGTATTTAACAGCTTTTCAGATAATTGTGGGTATTCTTCTTTGATGCTACAGCCGAACTCATCAAGTGGGAGTTTTGTAGAGAGTAGCTGTGGAATCTGAGACCGTATCAGTGAACCTCATCGTTCAAGAGGCAGAAAAGTCCATGACCAGGGTCCGACTGAGTGGGTTCTGGTGCTGGCTCTTGCTGGCTCGCTGTGTCCTCACAGGGTGGACAGAGAACAAGAGGGAGCCCTCCGGTGTTTTCTTAAAAGGACACTAATCCTGTTGGATCAGGGCCCCACCCTCATGGCCTCGTCAAACCTTGATTACCTCTGTAAAGGCCCTGTCTCCAAATATAGTCATGTTGGGGGGTTAAGGTTGACTGTAACAGTTAATACCACCACCAGCCTTATCACAAGTTTTTTAAATATTGGAAAGTTGGCAAGTTCATGTTGTCAAACCTAAGTTTTCAAAATCTTGAGTTTTACCTGCAGCAGTTACGGTCAGCTGTTTCCTTTGAAGTAACAGCCCCCCTGGCTTGCATGCAAGGCAGTGCCTGCCAGGTGCCTGTCTCAGCGACTGTAGTTGGCCAGCATTCTTTGAGGTCTGTCTCAGCGACTGTCGTTGGCCAGCATTCTTTGAGGTCTGTCTCAGCGACTGTCGTTGGCCAGCATTCTTTGAGGTGAAACGACCAGGAACAGCCTCTTCGCCTCACCCCTCATTCCATGCATGTGGCTCCATGAAGGAACCACCTCACTTTGGTATGCAGCAGGTGCATGCTTCATGCTTCCCACACCCTCACAGCACGTGGAAACATCTGCGCAGGATGAGACCTAACAAAGTACTCACTTTGTCCAGCACCTTCTTTTATTGTTTTTTGAGATGGAGTCTTGCTCTCGTCACCCAGGCTGGAGTGCAGTGGCGTGATCTCGGCTCACTACAAACTCTGCTTCCCAGGTTCAAGTGATTCTCCTCCCTCAGCCTCCCGAGTAGCTGGGATTATGGCAACTTCTCCTTGGTCCTTGCCGGCCTTGTTGCCGGAGTCACTCCAGGCCCAGTGACTGCCCCAGCTCCCTTCTGTGGCTTTGCTGGACAGTTGACCCTTGACCCTCACGGTTTGAACTGCACGGGTCACTGATATGTGGATTTCCTTCCACCTGTGCCACCCGAGACAGCAGGACCAACCCCTCCTCTTCCTCCTCAGCCTGCTGAGCGTGAAGATGAGGAGGACGAAGACGTTTGGGTTGGTCCACTTCCACTTGGTGAATAGGGAATATACTTTCTCTTCCTGACAATTTTGTTCATAACTTTTCTGTAGTTTCCTTTTTTTGTGAGAATACAGTACATGATACAACATGCGAAATACGTGGTTATCAACTGTTGATGTTACCAGTAATGCTCCCGACCAACAGGAGGCTATTAATCAAGTTTTGGGGGGTCAGAAGTTATGCAGGGGTTTTCACCCGTGTGGAGGGTTGGCACCCGTAACCCCCGCATTGTTCAAGGGTCAGTGGTGCTCCCCTTTGTGCTCCCCAGTGTGACGGGCGGGAAAGGGTTTGCCAGCCGCCGGCCTGAGCTCCACTTTGTAACTGCACCACGTAACTCGCTGTGTGAGCTTGGGTAACGGACTCTCTCTCTTTGAGCTTGGTTCCTTGTTTTCTTACGAAGGCAATGATTATACCACCTCTGAGGACCCGTGAAGAAACGTTGAAATTCTTACTACACGAGTTTTAAACTTCGTTGAATATTTTAATCTACTCTTTTGGCAACAGCTTTACTGAGGTGTAATTCGTTCACCATACAGTTCACCATTTTAATGTGTCCAGTTCCGTGGTTGTTCGTGTATTCATCGAGTGGTGCAGCCACCATCACAGTCAATTTTAGAACATTTTCATCACCCCAAAAGGAACCCCACACCCCTTAGTGGTCACTCCCCAAACCCCACATCGACCCCAGCCCCTTTCCACCAGGAATCCATTTTCTGTCTCCACGGATTTGCCTGTTCTAGACATTTGGGATAAAATGAGTCATACGATACGTGGCCTTTCGTGTCTGGCTGTTTTCAGGAGCAGGAGTCTTTTGAGATATGTCCACGTGGTAGTCTGTCAGTGCGTCCTTCCTGTGCCCGATTGCTAGACCTTTGTTTTGTTTTGTCAGCTGATGGATATTAGGACCCTGACCTGGGCCGCATGGTTAAATACTAGTTAACTTTTGGAGGAGTTGCTGGACTGTTTTGCAAAGTGGCTGCATTATTTTAACATTCTCACCAGCAGGCACAGGAGAGTTCCAGCTTGTCCACATTCTTGCCAACACTTGTTATTATCTGTCTTTTGAGCGCAGTTATTCTCTGATTAGGAAGTGGTCTCAGTGTGGATTTTGCGTGCTTTTCCCTGATTTACTTTGAGCATCTTTTCCTGTGCTTATTGGCCATTTGTGTGTTCTCTTTGGAGAAATGTCTGTTCAGATCCTTTGCCCATTTTCAATGGGATTATCTTCTCCTCGTTGAGTTGTAAAAGCTTTGTATATATTCTGAGAACAAGTTCCTTATCGGATAGATGATTTTGCAGGTATTTTCTCCTATTCCCTGAGTCGTCCTTTCACTTTCTTGGTAGCGTCCTTTGAAGCACAGAAGTTTTAATTTTGGTGAAGTTTATCCGTTTTGTTTGTTTGTTTTGGTCACTTGTGATTTTGGTGTCGTATCTAAGAAACCATTGCCAAATCCAGGGTCACAGTTTTTTCCCCTACATTTGTAGATTCAATCAAAAGGTTGCAAATATTTATCCATATATTTTCTCCTAAAAGTTGTATGGTTTTAGCTCTTATATTTAAGACCTTTGATCCATTTTGAGGTAATTTTGCATATGGTGTGAGATGGGGTCCAACTTCTTTCTTTTGCACGTGGATATTCAACTGTCCCAGCACCATTTGTTAAAGACTGTTCATTCCCCATGGAAGTGTTTGATGCCCTTGTTGAAATCCAGTTGACTGTGAATGTGTGAGTGTGTTTCTGGATTCTCAGTTCCAGTTCTTTGATCTTTGTGCTGTCCTTATGGCAGTACCACACTGTTTTTGCTGTGGCTTTGTGGTGAATTTTGCAATTGGGAAGTATTGTGTCAAGATCGTTTGGGCTGTTTTGGGTGCCTTGAGCTTCCATTTGCTTTTGGAGTCGGCTTGTGGGTTTCTACAAAGAAGCCAACTAGGGTTCTGATAGAGATGGTGTTGAATGTGTCAGTCAGTGGGGTGTTGCCGTCTTAATGTTGTCTTCCCAGCCATGAACGTGGGATGCCTTTTCATTCCCTTAGATCTTCCTTCTAACACTGCTTTGCTCACTCAGAGTACTCTACACATTTCACACTTCTCTTGATGCTATTGTAAATGGCATTGTTCTTTTGTATTTGTTGCTTTTATATAGAAATAAAATGGATTTGTATGTACTGATTTTGTGTACTACATCCTTGCTGAACTCACTTTAGTTTGAAGAGTTTTTTAGATCATGTGACCAGCACCAGCACAGAGATAGTTTTACTTCTTCCTTGCCAATTTTTTTTTTTTTTTTTTGACACTGAGTCTTGCTGTGTCACCAGGCTGGAGTGCAGTGCCACGATTTTGGCTCACTGCAACCTCTGCCTCCTGGGTTCAAGTGATCCTCCTGCCTCAGCCTCCCGAGTAACTGTGATTACAGGCGCTTGCCACTGCACCCAGCTAATTTTATATTTTAGTAGAGACAGGGTTTCAGCTTGTTGGCCAGGATGATCTCCATCTGTTGACCTCGTGATCTGCCTACCTCGGCCTCCCAAAGTGCTGGGATTATAGGCGTGAGCCACCTCGCCCAGGCTTTTCTTCTTTTTTTGAGATGGAGTCTTGCTCTGTTGCCCAGGCTGGCATCATCTCGGCTCACTGCAACCTCTGCCTCCCTGGTTCAAGCAATTCTCCTGCCTCAGCCTCCTGAGTAGCTGGAATTACAGACACATGGCACAATGCCTGGCTAATTTTTTTTTGTTTTGGTAGAGACAGGGTTTCACCATGTTGGCCAGGCTGGTCTTGAACTCCTGACCTCAAGTGATCTGCCCGCCTGGGCCTCCCAAAGTGCTGGGATGACAGGCATGAGCCAGCGTGCCTGGCTTCCTTACCAATCTTGATTCTTTTATTTGATGTTCTTACGCTGACTGCCCCTCCGGCACTCTGTTTAGTGCGAGAGGTGAGAGTACACGTTTCGCTCGTGGTGTGAAGGAGAAAGCAGCCTGTGACCGTTGAGGGCGGTGGTAAGTGTGGGTTTGTCCGAGACGCCCTTTGTCAGGTTGAGAAGCTCCCTTGTCTGTTGGGCGTTTTCATTATGAAGTGTGTGGGGTTTTGTTGGATTGGGTATGTTCAGATGATCCTGTGCTTTGGTCTTTATTTTATTGACATGATGTTATTAATTAACTGACTTGTGGATGTGAAATCGACCTCGCCTCCCTGCGATGAATCTTACTTGGTCACGGCTTGCAAGCCTCTTTAGATGTGGTAGGGCTCAGTGTGCTAGTATGTTGTTGAGAGTTTCTGTGTTTATGTACATGAGAGAGATCGTGGCTTCTTGTGGTGGCTCACACCTGTCATCCCAGCACTTTGGGAGGCCGAAGCGGGTGGATCACGAGGTCAGGAGTTTGAGACCAGCCTGGGCAACATGGTGAAACCCCGTCTGTAGTAAAAATACAGAAACTAGCCGGGCGAGGTGGCGGGCACCTGTAGTCCCAGCTACTCGGGAGGCTGAGACAGGAGAATCACCTGAACCCGGGAGGCGGAGGTTGCAGTGAGCTGAGATGGCGCCACAGCATTCCAGCCTGGGTGACAGAGCGAGGCTCTGTCTCAAAGAGAAAAAAAAGAAAGATATTGAACATTGTGATAGTGGTAACTTATAATGGTTTTGTTTGCCTTTTATAAAAAAAATTGAGGTGATTGACAAACTATAAAGTATACCCATTTTAAAGTTTATAATTCATTGATTTTAGTGTATTCATGGCCCTGCAGCCATCCCCTCTATCTGATTCTGAAACATTCCGTCATCCCCAGAAGAAGCCCCGTCCCCGTTGGCAGAGTCACGCTCCCGCTGGCTCTCTCCCTGTCCTTTCTGTCCGTGGATCGGCCTGTTCTGGATGTTTTGTATCAATGGACCCTCCGCTGTGGCCGCTGGTGTCTGGCTTCCCTCCAGTGCATGCTGTTCTTGAGCTTCGTCCAGGTTGCAGCATGGGTCAGGACCGTAGGCCTGTGTGAGGGCAGTTTTCAGTGTCACATGATGTGTGTCCTGCCCTGGGCGAGAACGCCTCCACCCCGTGCGTGGTCCTTGGTGGGAGACGGGACGAGTGGCCGCCACACGCGTGTGCTGCCCTTAGTGCCCCCCAGCCCTCAGAGGCGAAAACAAAGCCGCTTCCCTGGGTCACCGGGGACTGGGCTCTGACCAGCGCTTGCTCTTGGCTGCCGCACTGTGATGTCCAGCAGCAGGTTTTGGGCCAGCCGAGCTAACCCTGCCTCTCTTCCTTCGCAGGCCTCCTCGCTGGGGAGGCAGAGTCCTCGCGTGGTCTCCTGCCTCGAGCACAGCCTGTGCCCTGGGGAGCCTGGCTTGCAGACAACAGCAGGTACCTTCCTTCCTCCTCCCCCTGCTCAGTCCGCCGAGGCATTTGTGGCTGTGAGAGACAGAATACCTGCTGGGTCTGGCTGAACTGTGGACCAGCACACTGGCGTCCAGAGTCCAGGGTGTCCCAGCTCCCACCCGTTCAGATGGAGCTGTGGGGCAGAGTGGTCAGGACTCCATCTTCCTGTTCTTTAGCAGGGGCAGGGAGCCCAGGCAGCACCCCCAGCAGAGGTCCCAGGCACACAGCTGCACCAAGCTGAGGGCTGCTTCATCTTGCCAGGGTGTTGGGAAGGGGTGGCTTGCTGAGGGAGCCGGGGCTGAGAAGGTGGAGGGTGGCGAGACAGGCAGCACCCCGGGTTCCTTGCACTGTCCTGTGCTGCTGCTTGCCCAGTGGGCATCAAGGTCCCATGCCCGCCTCCTGGCCACCTGTGTTGGGCCCGTGGGGAGGAGTTGGCGCTGTAGGGCAGGGGTCTCTGTGACTGTTCTTTCTTGCCCTGGCTGGGCTCCTTCTGTGGGCCGGATGTAGGGCTGCATCTCTTTCCGGTATCAAACTGGTCTCCACCCCAGTCCTCAAAGAAGGCAGCGCCGTCCCCGTTTTCCCTCACATGGCTCCTCCAAGGACGCGGTGGCCACTGAGGGTCCGGGCGCACCCAGGCAGCTCCAGGTCATTCCCTCACTCCAGCGAGGTGCCTGCCGCCCAGGGTCCTGTGTGCCCCGCAGCGGCATGTTCTGTGCATGGGCTGTGTGTGGTGCACACCTGTGTGCCCAGCCATGCAGGCTGTGTGGCTGCCCTAGAGGCCTCCTGCCCTGGGCTCCCAGGCCCTCAGGCTCCCAGCCTTGGGCTACACTGCTCCTTGTCTGGATTGATTGAGCCCCAGCCTGTTCCTTTGTTTGCTTAAAAGTTTGCCTAGTTGGAGACTAACCTTGCTGAGGAACGGTGACACACCCCTGTTGTTCTGGGCAAACCCTGGGTCTGACGACAGCGGCCGTCTGTTGGGCCGTGTACCTCGCATGTCTGCTTTATGTGGCCCTGCAGATGGAGCATAAGGGACTGGCGTTGTCGAGGCCCCATTGGTGCTGTCCCTGCATGCTCCTTGATGCTGTACTGAGCTATGCAGGTGAGGGCTCAGCATCACCCTGCGTGAGGAGTCATGGAGCCCGATGTGAACCCAGCTCCACTGAGTCCTGCTGCTCCTTCCACCCTAATGAGACAGATGTTGGTCTCTTTCTAGTCCACTTGCTCCCCAAACCCTCGCAGGCTTCTCTGTTCAGGAAGACAAGCAGTCTCTCAGAAAGAGACCCCCCCGCCCCCCCAAAAAAAATCCTTGGAATCTGTGTGCAGCTCACCAGCCGTGCTCCTGTGTGCGTCCGTCGTGGGGTGTCCTGTTGGGTCCCCTCACGGGAGGCTGATCCTGGCAGCGTGCAGAGGGCCTCATCCCTCGGGCTTCTCCTACCCCAGGTGTCCGTAGTCTCGGCAGGATGGTCGGGACAGGTGAGGCAAAGTTCTCACCTGGGCTGCTGTCTTCTCCCCAGTGGTGTCCATGGGCTCTGGAGACCATCAGTTCAACCTCGCAGAGATCCTGTCACAGAACTACAGTGTTCAGGGAGAGTGCGAGGAGGCCTCGAGGTGCCCAGAGAAGCCCAAGGAGGAGCTGGAGAAGGACTTCATCTCCCAGGTACTTGGCCAAGGTGATCCCGCCCCTGTGTTGGGTGGAGCCCTCCGGGGTAAGCCTCACAGTTTTTGTGCAGCTTAGATTCCACATTGGTAAGTGCTAAATTGTACGTCTTTTTGCAAAGTGCCAGATGCTGTCCTAGGAGCTGAAATTCAGTGGAGACCAGGTCCTTCATGGGGCTGTCTGAGCGGTACAGTGGTGAGGGATTAAGCCAACTGCTCTCAAATCTTCTGGTCTCAGAACCCACTTTGTACTCTTAAAAATTATTGGGAGTTTCGGGCTGGGCGCAGTGGCTCACGCCTGTAATCCCAGCACTTTGGGAGGCTGAGGCGGGTGGATCACGAGGGCGGGAGATCGAGACCATCCTGGCCAACGTGGTGAAACCCCGACTCTACTAAAAATACAAAGAATTAGCCAGGCATGGTTGGGGGGCATCTGTAGTCCCAGCTACTCGGGAGGCTGAGGCAGGAGAATGGGGAGGCGGAGCTTGCAGTGAGCTGAGATCTGGCCACTGCACTCCAGCCTGGGTGACAGAGTGAGACTCCATCTCAAAAAAAAACTAGGCTGAACGCAGTGGCTCACGCCTGTAATCCCAGCACTTTGGGATGCCGAGGTGGGCAGATCACAAGGTCAGGAGATTGAGACCATCCTGGCTAACATGGTGAAACCCCGTCTCTACTAAAAATACGAAAACAAAATTAGCCGGGCGTGATGGTGGGTACCTGTATTCCCAGCTACTCGGGAGGCTGAGGTGGGAGAATGGCGTGAACCCCAGGAGGCAGAGCTTACAGTGAGCTGAGATTGTGTGCCACTGCACTCCAGCCTGGGCGACACAGCAAGAGTCCGTCTCAAAAAANATGTAAAAATCCAACTTCTGTCCTTTTTTTATGAGTTGGGGTCTTGCTGTGTTTCACAGGCTGGAGTGTAGTTGGCGCGATCTCGGCTCACTGCATCCTCCGCCTCCTGGGCTCAAGCGATTCTCCTGCCTCAGCCTCCCGAGTGGCTGGGACCACAGGTGTGCGCCACCATGCTCGGCAAATTTTTGTATTTTTAGTAGAGACGGGGTTTCACCATGTTGGCCAGGCTGGTCCCAAACTCTTGACCTCATGATCCGCCCACCTCGGCCTCCCAAAGTGCTGAATTACAGACGTGAACCACCGCACCCGGCCAAGCTTCTGTCTTTAAAAAACTTATTTTTTTGAGACAGGATCTCACTCTGTTGCCTAGGTTGGAGTGCAGTGGTGCAATCATAGTTTACGGCAGCCTCGAACTCCTGGGCTCAAGGGATCCTCCTGCCTCAGCCTCCTGAGTAGCTGGGACTATAGTCGCATGCCACCATACCTCAACAACTTTTTTATTTTATTTTTTTTGTAGAGTTCTTGCTGTGTTGCTAGGGCTGGTCTTGAACTCTTGGCCTGAAGCAGTTTTTCTGCCTGTAGGTGTGAGCCGCTGTACCTGACCCAGTTTCTGACAGAGTCTCGCTCTGTTGCCCAGACTGGAGTACAGTGGCGCCGTCTCGGCTCACTGCAACCTCTGCCTCCTGGGTTCAAGTGATTCTCCTGCCTCAGCCTCCCGAGTAGCTGGGACTACAGGTGCCCTCCACCACGCCTGGCTAACTTGTAGTTTTAGTAGAGATGAGGTTTTACCATGTTGGCCAGGCTGGTCTCGAACTCCTGACCTCAAAGTGATCCTGCCGCCTCAGCCTCCCAAAATGCTTGGATTACAGGCAGGAGCCATGTCCGGCCAGTTTCTGTCTTTTAAGGGAGACATTAATCTGTTGTGATAGGCTGTTATGGTTGAAGTACAAATGTAGCCTCAGATCTGTTGTTGAAAAAGGTCAGAGTATTTAACAGCTTTTCAGATAATTGTGGGTATTCTTCTTTGATGCTACAGCCGAACTCATCAAGTGGGAGTTTTGTAGAGAGTAGCTGTGGAATCTGAGACCGTATCAGTGAACCTCATCGTTCAAGAGGCAGAAAAGTCCATGACCAGGGTCCGACTGAGTGGGTTCTGGTGCTGGCTCTTGCTGGCTCGCTGTGTCCTCACAGGGTGGACAGAGAACAAGAGGGAGCCCTCCGGTGTTTTTCTTAAAAGGACACTAATCCTGTTGGATCAGGGCCCCACCCTCATGGCCTCGTCAAACCTTGATTACCTCTGTAAAGGCCCTGTCTCCAAATATAGTCATGTTGGGGGGTTAAGGTTGACTGTAACAGTTAATACCACCACCAGCCTTATCACAAGTTTTTTAAATATTGGAAAGTTGGCAAGTTCATGTTGTCAAACCTAAGTTTTTCAAAATCTTGAGTTTTACCTGCAGCAGTTACGGTCAGCTGTTTCCTTTGAAGTAACAGCCCCCCTGGCTTGCATGCAAGGCAGTGCCTGCCAGGTGCCTGTCTCAGCGACTGTAGTTGGCCAGCATTCTTTGAGGTCTGTCTCAGCGACTGTCGTTGGCCAGCATTCTTTGAGGTCTGTCTCAGCGACTGTCGTTGGCCAGCATTCTTTGAGGTGAAACGACCAGGAACAGCCTCTTCGCCTCACCCCTCATTCCATGCATGTGGCTCCATGAAGGAACCACCTCACTTTGGTATGCAGCAGGTGCATGCTTCATGCTTCCCACACCCTCACAGCACGTGGAAACATCTGCGCAGGATGAGACCTAACAAAGTACTCACTTTGTCCAGCACCTTCTTTTATTGTTTTTTGAGATGGAGTCTTGCTCTCGTCACCCAGGCTGGAGTGCAGTGGCGTGATCTCGGCTCACTACAAACTCTGCTTCCCAGGTTCAAGTGATTCTCCTCCCTCAGCCTCCCGAGTAGCTGGGATTATGGCAACCCACCACCACGCCTGGCTAATTTTTGTATTTGTGGTAGAGACAGGGTTTCTCCATGTTGACCAGGCTGGTCTCGAACTCCTGATCTTGTGATCCACGTGCCTCGGCCTCCCAAAGTGCTGGGATGACAGACTTGAGCCACCGTGCCCGGCTGTCCATCCAGCATCTTCTGAAGTGAAGCTGGGTGTTTGCTTTTGGTCTGTGAGGAATGTGACAGCAGTGACTTGTGAGCAGGGGGAGCACCAGCCGCGGCTTCCACAGGGCACTGGGCCCTTCCCGGCTCTCGATGCTGCACCATCAGTGCAGGCATCAATGAAGCCAAAAACGGAAATCACGGCTGAGTGTTCTTAGGAAAGGGGCTTCACCTCGGGCTACTCTGGAGAGGTCCAGGCAACCCAAGGGCCTCTGGACCACTGTGTCAGCCTTCCCGCCTGCATAAGGTCATGGGCATACAGAATCTGTTCTGTCCACGGGGTCCTGTGAGAGAACAAAAGGGGACTCGGTACAGATGTTCCACCTGGGGAAGGGCTGGGACTCGGCTGGGAAGTTTGTTTCTTTTCTTTTCTTTCTTTTTTTTTTTTTTGAGATGGAGTCTGGCTCTGTCGCCCAGGCTGGAGTGCAGTGGCACGATCTCTGCTCACTGCAAGCTCTGCCTCCCGGGTTTACACCATTCTCCTGCCTCAGTCTCCTGAGTTACTGGGACTACAGGCGCCGCCACCACGCCCAGCTAATTTTTTGTATTTTTAGTAGAGACGGGGTTTCGCCGTGTTAGTCAGGATTGTCTTGATCTCCTCAGCTTGTGATCTGTCCGCCTCGGCCTCCCAAAGTGCTGGGATTACAGGTTTGAGCCACCGCGCCCAGCTAGGCCAGGAGATTTCTATGTGGACTTGAAGCCCCCAGGATGAGTCTGGGCAGGAGCTGGGGTGAAGGGGAGGCCAGTACTGACATCCTGAGAGAATGAGAGGGAGTGTTCAGGAAGTTGGAAGCTGGATGTGTGACCCACAGGGGTCAGGGTAGAGTCTGAGTCGGCAGGACTAGCCTCTAGAGTAGAGGCTCACACGAGGGGGGACAGAAGGATTTGAAAGCAACGGTGGAGAGAATGACTTTGATAGTTCGTATCTCTTCCTTCCCAGGAATTACACACCTTATTTTGCTGCTACTTGTCATGTTGCGTTGGCTCAGAGCATCACAACAGTGTTTCTTCTTTTTTATTTTTTATTTTGAGGCAGATTCTCACTTTGCCACCCCGGCTGGAGTGCAGTGGTGTGATCTTGGCTCACTGCACCCTCCACCTTCCGAGTACAAGTGATTCTCATGCTTCAGCCTCCCAAGTAGCTGAGACTACAGGCAGGCGCCACCAAGCACAGCTAATTTTTGTATTTTTAGTAGAGACGGTTTTGCCATGTTCCCCAGGCTGGTCTCGAACTCCTGGCCTTAAGTGATCCGCCTGCCTTGGTGTCCCAAAATACTGGGATTGCAGGTGTGAGCCACTGTGTCTGGCCTATTTATGTAGTTTTCTGAGGGTTCTTTTTTTTTTTTTAAATCAGGAATAGATGTTGGATTTTACCAAATGCCTTTTCAGATACCTTTTTTCACTTTTGATATATTGGTGTGGAGTTACAACAGTAAATTGCCAGGTGTCGCACCATCCTTGTATTCCTGTAATTCACCCTGTGCAAGGAGGCATTGTGGGCAGGGTGGTGCCCTCTTCCCCGGCCGGTGACCCCTCGGCTCTGGTGCCTCTCTGAGGGATTGTGAAGGAGCTCTTGGATGAAAGACTGGGCCTGAGGTCTGGCTGGAGAGTGCTGCCATGCGGGGAGTTGCTGTGGGTGTGACAGAGTGGCCCTGGTTGTGGCCAACGAGGCTCAGGCAAGAGGACGGGGACAAGAACCCCAGAGCAGTCCCTCCTGATGGGGCCCTGTTCCCTTCCCCAACTCAGAGCAACGACATGCCCTTCGATGAGCTGCTCGCACTCTATGGCTACGAGGCATCAGACCCCATTTCAGACCGGGAGAGTGAGGGTGGGGACGTGGCCCCTGACCTCCCGGACATGACCCTGGACAAGGTGAGTGAGTGCCCTTCCCGGAACTGGCCCCCAGCAGAAGGTGGGGGGGCCTGGGGCTGCCTCTCTGCAGGGGGGTGTTCAGTGGGAGGAGGCACAAAGGCCCCCAGAACAAGTAGAATGTAGCTACCTGTGACCCCTCCCCCGGGCTGGAATGGCCACGGGCATGGGGCTGGACCCTAGCCTTAACCCTGGGCCACAAGTCATTCTGGCTTGGGTGGGTGGAGGGGCACATCGGGGCCTGCCCAGGACTAGTCTTTCTGCCATTCCATACCCAGAGGTCACAGGTTGAGGGTTGGGTGTTGGGAGCAGGGGAGGGCTGCATTGCAGAAGGTTAAAACCAAATGCACAGGCAGAGAAAGAGCCACGCATTCTGGGCACATGCCCCGTGGCAGCTCTCACCGTCCCCGGCTCTGGTGACTGGGGGTGGGCTCGCGCGTGTCCCCGTCCCGTCCCTGCTCCCCCGATGCTCTGCACCCTCGGCGGTACCTCCACCTCCACCTCCGTTCCTCATCTGCAGAACGGGAACAGCGGCCCCGCGGGAGCCTCAGGCGCTCCCCGTGTCTTCATTGTTGTTATCGTTAGTGATATTGCGAGATTGTTAAACTTAAAATGTTCTTTACTTTTTTTTTTTTAAAGGAACAAATAGCAAAGGATTTGCTTTCAGGGGAAGAAGAGGAAGAGACACAGTCATCTGCTGACGACCTCACCCCGTCTGTGACCTCCCACGAGGCCTCCGACCTCTTCCCTCACCGGAGCGGATGTAGGTGACTCTGTCCCCATCCTCCACCGCAGCCAGGCCCGCTGCCAGGCAGTCGTGATGCTTGATGAAGGGTCCTTGGGCTGACACAGGCCAAGAGCTCATCACAGATGAGGGCATCTGCCTGGTGGGAAGTGTCAGTAGCCCTGGGGGTGCTTTGTTACCCCCTACGCTGGCCAGTGAGCCTGGACTTTCGGAGCGATTCGGTGTAAACAATCAGGGAACGTGTTGGTTCCCCTAGCAGATCCAGGGACAGCATCCCCAGAACCGTCCTCCCTCACAAGCCTCTGTGTTGGCTTTCCTGGGAACTGAGGGCTCGGGGCCCAGCGGTGCAGCAGCCGCCTAGAAGGGAAGGCCTCTTTCTTCAAAGGTGCATCCTGGGTCCTGGGTCCTGTGCCCATCTGTGTATCCAGTGTCTGGCCAGGGAGAGGGTCACGGCCTGGGGATCAGGTGGATGGAGAGTGGGAGTGGAGGGTCTTTGCCCAGAGGCGGGGTTGTACGGGCTGCAGGACCCTGGGGGACCTGCCTCTGTTTTCCCAAAGCTCATTTCCTGGCTGATGAAGACAAAGAGCCTGGCTCTTCTGCCTCCTCCGACACCGAGGAGGACTCTCTTCCTGCCAACAAATGTAAGAAGGTGCGTGGCTCTTCCCTGTCTCCAACCTGGCATCCCGGCCGTGGCTGTTCCGTGTCCCCAGCCTGGCATCCCAGCCGTGGCTCTGCCGTGTCCCCAGCCTGGCATGCCGGCCGTGGCTCTGCTGTCTCCCCAGCCTGGCATCCCGGCTGTAGCTCTGCCGCGTCCCCAGCCTGCCGTCCCAGCCACAGTAACCGAAGCTGGGTCCTGCTGAGCCCTCTCCCTGGGTTTGTGCCTCTTCTCAGAGGATGTGCTGCTCAACCCCCAGGTGGGCTGGTACCGGCCACAGGTGCTTTGGACTGGAGCCTGGGTCCCTGCTGCTGACCCAGAGTGATTGTCCTCCGACATCCTGTCTGGGTCTCTGCCAGGCCGGGCGTCAGGACACAGCCTCCTCACATAACCCAGGCCTCTGCCTCCCACCCTCAGACCCCAGAACTGGGCATCAGCAGGTAGACTGCACAGATGGGTCTGGGGTCTGGGCAGCGGCCCCTCCACCTAAACCCGCCACAGCACGCTGCAGCCAGCCTCCCGCCTGGCTTGCATGCTCCTCAGTGTCCTGATTCCCAGGCCCTTGCTTTGCAGGAGATCATGGTGGGACCTCAGTTCCAAGCTGACCTCAGCAACCTGCACTTGAACCGGCACTGTGAGAAGAGTAAGTAGGGCCTGGGGAGAGGAGGCGAAACCCACTTCTGCCGGGGAGTGGCCTGGCTGGACGTCGGATCCTCGAACAGTCTTGTCAGGTCCCCGCCCTGCATCGCTCACTGGGGCAGCTGAGCCTGTGGCTGGAGGAGGTGGGAGGCTCTCTTGGCTGCAGTGGGCCTGTCGCTGCCTGCCCCTGCCCAGCTCGGTCCCTCTCTCAGAGTCTGCTTTCGTCACCCTGCACCGCCAGACCCTCAGCAGCCCATCCTGCCCCTGAGCCAGCCCTGCCCCGCCCTTGACTCCAGCCATCTCCCCCCAGCCAGGGCTGCTGCGTTCGATGGCTCTGTGCCAGGTTAGACAGTTCTCCAGAGAGACCTGCCGGGTGTTGCGGTACACCCCTGCCTGCTCCGCTCCTCTTCAGGGCACTCCCTTTCCTGGACTTGATCTTTGTCTCTTTCCCACTAGAGTTCAGAACCGAGCCGCTCTTGCCCCTTCAAGGCATGGGTCACGTGCCCATTGACTTGGGTCTCGTTTGTCTTGCCCTGGAGCCCTCACAGGCCCTGGGCCGGTGCTCCTAGCTCAGGAACCTTCTCCAAGGTGATTCAGTGGTTGAGACTGGCGGTGGGAAGGGATAGGCAGGTGCAGCAGGAGTGCCGAGTCCAGGGAGACGGGGACCCTCCGTGAAGAGAAGCCATCCTCCTGGGGCTGGTGGGAGGTGCCCTGTGTGAGAAGAGGATGGAGCCAGGAAGGCGCAGCCAAGCTGCTGGGACGTCCAGAAGGCAGGGTCAGAGGGGACACATGGGACCCTTACCCAGAGTCCTTGGCCTTGGAGTCTGTCATCAGGGCCCTTTCCCCACTCTGACTCACCCCCCACCGTGAGGGTGCCCTGTTCGGGCCAATGTTCGGCAGCAGCCAGAACTTCTTCGTCGCCGTGGGATGCCAGCTGCCCCTCCCCACCTCGGTAATAATGCCTGTGTCATGGCGAAGTCCGTCTGCGTGATTGTGTCTTGTGTATTGCGCCTCCTGGCGTTGGCGCTAGTTCTTGGTTTGGGTGGGCCGTGGTTGTGTGTTGTCTTGTGTTATTCGCGTTGTGATGATGTCTGTCATGCGAGTCGTCTGCGTGATTGTGTCTTGTGTATTGCCTCCTGGTCCTTGGTTTGGGTGCCGTGGTTGTGTGTGTCTTGTGTATTGCGTTGTGATGATGTCTGTCATTCGAGTCGTCTGCGTGGTTGTGTCTTGTGTAGTGCCTCCTGGTCCTTGGTTTGGGTGCCGTGGTTGTGTGTGTCGTGTGTGTGGCATCGTGGTCCTTGGTTTGGATACCACATTTACCCCCGCTTTCTGCCGTGGGCTGCGGTCGTCGTTGATTCAGTTGTGGGCTGTGAACGCCCTCGTGTGCGTTGTTAGTGGACACAGACACTCGGTACTTGACGGACAGCGGGGAGTTGTGTGGTAGGTGTGTGCTTAGGGTCGCGCTTGAGTTTCTCACTGGTGATTTGTGGGAGTCGCTCCACATTCTCGGTGTTTGCCCCCGAGGGTGAATTTGCCTGAGTTTCAGCCCTCCTGGTGGATACGGACTCTTGCTCCATTGTGGCTTTAATTGGCATTTCCCGCCGGGGTCCTGGCTGTTTGGATGTTCTCTCTTTCTCTGCTCAAAGCTTTCCCCGTTTTGGTGTTTTTCTCTTTTGGATTTGTAGTCGTTCACGGGTTCTGGAAGCCAGTCTTGCGGGGCACTGCTCCTGTGTTCTCCGGCTTGGGGCTTGCCCATTGACTCTCAGTGATGTCTTTAATTTTAATATCGTTCAACTTACCAATCTTTATTTGAATAATAATGTGTGTTCTATTTAAGGAGTGTTTGCTTATCCTCAGGCTCTTGACAATATTCTTCCATGTTTCCTTCTAGAAGATTTATTGTTTTTCCTTTCACATTTAAAGCTGTAATCCAACTTAGTTTAAATTTTGGTGCATGGTGGCCGGGCGGGTGGCTCACACGTGTAATTCCAGCACTTTGGGAGGCCAGGGCAGGAAGATTACTTGAGGTCAGCAGATTGAGACCAGCCTGGCCAACGTGGTGAAACCCTGTCTCTACTGAAAATACAAAAATTAGCCGGGCGTGGTGGCAGGCGCCTGTAATCCCATTGGGAGACGGAGGTAGGAGGATTTCTTGAACTGCGAGGCAGTGGTTACAGTGAACTGAGATTGCACCACTGCACTCCAGCCTGGGCCACAGAGCGAGACTGTCTCAAAAAAATAAAAAGTAAATAAATTTTGGCGTGTGGCATGAGGTGGTGTGAAGTATGGGTTAGGGTTAGGTATTTTTTTCCATGTGGCTGTGCAGTTGCTCTAGCACCGTATATTGAAAAGACCATGGCTGGGCACGGGGCCTCACGCCTGTAATCCCAGCACTTTCGGAGGCTGAGGCATGTGGATCACCCGAGGTCAGGAGTTTGAAACCAGCCTGGCCAACATGGCAAAACCTTGTCTCTACTAAAAATACAAAAATTAGCTGGGAGTGGTGATGCACACCTGTAATCCCAGCTACTTAGGAAGCTGAGACAGGAGAATCGCTTGAACCTGGGAGGCGGAGGTTGCGGTGAACTGAGGTCACACCACTGAACTCCTGCTGGAGCGACAGAGCAAGACTCCGTCTCAAAAATAAAAACAACAAAAGTCCATTCTCTCCCCCACTGAGTTGCAGTGATGCGTTTGTGATAAATCAGGTGCCTGTAAGGTGTTTCTTATCTCACCCCGAGTCGTCGCCATCGTCTCGGTTATTACAGGTTACAAGGAAGTCCAAGGTGGTGCAGGTCTTCCAACTTTGTAAGTTTTCATTGCATATCTACATCAGTTACTTATTTATTTATTTTTTTGAGGCAGAGTTTCGCTCTTGTTGCCCCAGCTGGAATGCAATGGTGTGATCTGAGCTCACTGCAACCTCTGTCTCCCAGGTTTAAGCGATTCTCCTGCCTCAGTCTCCTGAGTAGCTGGTATTACAGGCATGCACCACCACACTCGTCTAATTTTGTATTTTTAGTAGAGATGGGGTTTCTCCATGTTGGTCAGGCTGGTCTCGAACTCCTGACCTCAGGTGATCCTCCTGCCTCGGCCTCCCAAAGTGCTGGGATTACAGGCATGAGCCACCGCGCCCGGCCACATATCTGTGTAAGTTATAAGATTAAAACTTACTTTTTTGGCAACCGACAAGTGTTAATCTTCTTTTTTTTTTGAGGTGGAGTCTTGCTCGGTTGCCCAGGCTGGAGTGCAGTGGTGCAATCTCAGCTCACTGCAACCTGTGCCTCCTGGGCTCAAGCAGTTCTCCTGCCTCAGCCTCCCGAGTAACTGGAATTACAGGTGCCAGCCACCACGCCTGGCTAATTTTTGTATTTTTAGCAGAGATGGGGTTTCACCATGTTAGCCAAGCTGGTCTCAAACTCCCGAGCTCAGGTGACGCACCCACCTCGGCCTCCCAAAGTGCTGGGATTACAGGCGTGAGCCACCATGCCTGGCCCATACCTTGATTTTCAAACGTTAAATTAACTGCACGGTGGAATAAACGCGCTGCCTGGCCATGAAGTGTTCTCTCTTGTGTTTGTGGATCACGTGCACTCAGTCCTCATTATTTGTCGATTCTGTACTGGGGAATTGCCAACTTGCTAAAATGTATTTGAAACCTCAAAACTCGCAACACCTTCATGGTCAGGTGCCGGCAGATGTGTGTAGAGTGGCAGCGAAGGTGAGTTACCTGCGTGCATTTCCAGCCGAGGTGGGACGAGGTGCTGCTCTGTCTTGTCTCTCAGTTCTTTTACCGTGAGCAAGCGCCTTTCCTGCTGTGTGCTTAATGCCATTTTCCACATCGTTGTGCTTTCTGTGGGCGAATTTACGGTTTAACATGGCACCTAAATGTGGTGCCGACGTTCTGTCTGGTGTTCCTAAGTGGAAGAAGGCTATGATGTGCCTTTCAGAGAAAATTCGAGGAACTCCACTCAGGCGTGAGCTCTGCTACTGCTGGCCGTGGATTCAGCGTGAGTGAATCCGTCAGGTAGATTCAGTGAGACGGTGGTCCCCATCCTTGTTTGGCACCAGGGACTGGTTTCGTGGAAGACAGTTTTTCCGCGGATGGTGGAGTAGGGGGCGTGGTTTCAGGAGGAAGCCATTCCAGTTCAGATCATGAGGCATTAGATTCTCATAAGGAGTGTGCAGCCTGCATCCCTGGCATGTGCAGTTCTCAGTGGGATTTGCGCTCCTGTGAGGATCTAATGCCACCACTGATCGGACAGGAGGTGGAGGTCAGGCAGTGATGCTGGCTCTCCCGCCGCTCACCTCCCGCTCGCCCGCCGCTCACCTGCTTGCCTGCTGCTCGCCTCCTGCTGTACGGCCAGTTCCTACCAGGCTGTGGACCAGTAGTGGTCTGTGGTCTGGGGGTTGGGAACCCCTGCAATAACACAGTTTTTAAAATTTAAATGTTATTTATGTATCTTTTTTTAATTTAAATTTTATTTATCTATTTTTTAAATTTAATTTATTTATTTATCTGTTTATTTTTTAGACAGAGTCTTGCTCTGTCACCCAGGCTGGAGTGCCCTGGTGCGATCTTGGCTCACTGCAGCCTCTGTTCCCAGGCTCAAGTGATTCTCGTGCTGCAGTCTCCTGAGTAGCTGGGGCGACAGATTTGCGCCACCACACACCAGACAAGTTTGTGTATGTGTATTGTGTAGAGACCAGGTTTCATCTTGTTGCCCAGGCTGGTCTCAGACTCCTGGCCCCAAGTGATTTTTCCGCCTCGGCCCCCCGGAGTGCTGGGGTTACTCTTATGAGCCACTGCACCCAGCCTGCACTAGGCACCTTCGAGTGGACGTCGGAAACGAGTTTATGTATTGACTGGTGGATGAAAATGCTGTATTTCCCTGGGGCAGTGATGACATGCTCGCCGTGAGCACCTGGATTAACGGAAATCAGCACATAGGTATTGAATGCCTTCCTTCCTCAGTGTGATGTGCTTACATTTATGATTTTTGCATGTATGTTCATGGAGGTACTGGCCTGTCCTTTTATTTTTATTTGTCCATGTCTGGTTTTGGTACCAGAGTTATGCTGCTTTCATGAATGTGTTTGGAAGTGTGCCTTTTTCCTAACCTCTGGAGGAATTATTCTTTAAGACGTAAGAGGCTGGGAGTGGTGGCCCACGCCTGTAATCCCAGCACTTTGGGAGGCTGAGGCGGGTGGATCACGAGGTCAGGAGTTCGAGACCACCCTGACCAACATGGTGAAACCCTCTCTCTACTAAAATACAAAATTAGCTGAGCATGTAAAATTTTGTAAAATACAAAATTAGTGCGCACCTGTAATCCCAGCTACTCAGGAGGCTGAGGCAGGAGAATCACTTGAACCTGGGAGGCGGAGGTTGCAGTGAGCCGAGATCACGCCATTGCACTCCAGCCTGGGCGACAGAGCGAGATTCCATCTCAGAAAAAAACAAAAACAAAAAAAGAGTTTTATCAATTGTATTACTCTTTACAAAGAACTAACTTTAGCCTTGTTCATGTCTCTCTATTGCTGGATTTCTGGTTTTTACTTTTTTTGTGTGACAGGGTCTCACTCTGTTGCCCAGGCTGGAGTGCAGTGGTGCAATTTTGACTCACAGGAAACTCCGCCTCCCGGATTCAAGAGATTCTCCTGCCACAGCTTCCTGAGTAGCTGGGATTACAGGCACCTGCCACTGCGCCCGGCTAATTTTTGTATTTTTAGTAGAGATGGGGTTTCACTATGTTGGCCAGCCTGGTCTCGAACTCCAGACCTCAGGTGATCCACCCGCCTCGGCCTCCCAAAGTGCTGGGATTACAGGCATGAGCCACTGCGCCAGGCTCTTTTACTGATTTTTAATTGAATTGCACTGTGGTCAGAAAACATACTCTGTGATTTCAGTTCTTTGAAATTGATTACACCTTGCTTTGTGACCAGTATTTGATCTATCTTGGAAAATGCTTTCCGTGTCTGGAAGGAACGTGCGTTGTGCAGTTGTTGGGTGCAGTTTTCCGCGTATTTCCCATGGATCCATTGGGTAATTGTTCACATCATCTGTATTCTCACTTAGTTTTTTTGGCTGCTTGTTCTATTTGCAGAAAGATTGTTAGTGACCTCTGGTTGTGGATCGTCTATTTCCCCTTTTTAATTCTGTCCATTTCTACTTCACTTTGCAGCTTTGTTATTAGGCGCATACACACATGAAGATTGCTTTGTCTTCGTGTTGAATTGTGTCTTTTATGATTGTGACATGTCTGTAGTGATACTTCTTACTGAAAATAAGTGCTTTATCTGCCTTCAGTGTGGCCACGGCAGCTTTTTGTTGGTTTAGTGTTTGTGTGGTTTTTTCCCATTTGTTTTACCATTCTAGATTCCTATATTTGAAGTGTATTTTCTGTAAATGGCACATGTTTAGATCTTGTTTTTTGAGGCGGAGTCTCGAGTGCAGTGGCGTAATCTCCACTCACTGCAGCCGCCACCTCCCTGGTTCAAGCAATTCTTCCACCTCAGCCTCCCAAGTAGCTGCGGTTACAGGCGCCCGCCACCATGCCCAGCTAATTTTTGTATTTTTAGTAGAGATGGCGTTTCACCATGTTGGCCAGGCTGGTCTCAATTTCTAGACCTCAAGTGACCTGCCCACCTCGGTCCCAATGTGCTGGGATTACAGGCGTGAGTCACTGCACCTGGCCTGTTCTTTGTTTTTTAACTTTTTTATATCTTCTTTTGGATTAAATAGCTTTATTTTGTCCTCCTGTTTCAGCTTATAAGTTTTAGTTTTAGTGCTTATCCTAGAGGTTACAATATGAATTATTGACTTATCACAGTCTACTTTTTTTTTGAGGTGGAGTCTTGCTCTGTCGCCCAGGCTGGAGTGTAGTGGTGTGATCTCGACTCACTGCAACCTCCGCCTCCTGGGCTCAAGCGATTCTCCTGCCTCAGCCTCCCGAGTATCTGAGACTACAGGCATGTGCCACCATCCCCAGCTAATTTTTGTATTTTTAGTAGAGATGAGGTTTCACTGTGTTGGCCATGCTGATCTTGAACTCCTGACCTCCAGTGACCTCAGCCTCCCAAAGTGCTGACATTACAGGCATGAGCCACCACACTGGGCCTCATAGCTTTAAATAAGTACGTTCCATTTCCTCTACAATGCACGAAACAGTTTAACTCAGTTTACCTGTCCCCTGACTTTTGTGCTATTATTAATTCTACGTATCGGCTGGGTGCGGTGGCTCACGCCTGGAATCCCAACACTTTGGGAGGCCGAGGTGGGCAGACTGCCTGAGGTCAGGAGTTTGAGACCAGCCTGGCCAACATGGTGAAACCCCGTCTCTACTGAAAATACAAAAATTAGCCGGGCGAGGTGGCGGCGCCTGTAGTCCCAGCTACTCAGGAGGCTGAGGCAGGAGAATGGCGTGAACCTGGGAGACGGAGGTTGCAGTGAGCTGAGATCCGGCCACTGCACTCCAGCCTGGGCAAGAGCGAGACTCCATCTCCAAAAACAAAAAAAAATCTACATATCACAAGATTATAACATTGTTGTTTTAAACAGTGAACATTCTTTGTATTTATCCACGTATTTCCTCCAACTTCCATTTGGGATCGTTTCCTTCAGCCCAAAGAACTTCCTTTGTAATAGCTCTTGTGCTCTTTCTGCATTTTTTTGTCTGAAAAGTGGATTTTTGCTTTCGTTCTTTAAAGAATATTTTCACGGGCATATTTTTCTAGGTTTGCAGGGTTTTTTTCTTTCAACACTTGAACAGTTTCATTCCATTGCTTTTTGGCTGTCGTCGTTTCTGGTAAGAAGTCAGAGGACGGTCTTCCTGTTTCCTTTGAAATCATCTGCCCTTTTTCTCTCCTAAGATTTGTTTCCTTTCCCTTCCTTTTATCGTATTTTATTTTTTACCAGTTTGACTCTGATGTGCCTGTGCACACATCTTTGTGTGTGCTTGTGTTTATCCTGAGTTTCCTGGCTCTGTGGGTTGGTATCAGTCATCAGTTTTGAAGACTTGTTGGCTATTATCTCTTCAGATTTTGTGCTGCCTCATTCTTTCCTTTTTCTGCGACTCATTTACACGTATCTTAGAGGTTGCTTAACTGTCTCATCCTAAGCTGTGTTCTTTCTCTTTAGACTTCCGTTTCGGTTTCTAAACATTCCACTGATTCTGCTTTGTGCTGTGTTGAGGCAGCTGGTGAAAAAGCGGTTCAGTGGCTCCATTCGGGTATTGTATTTTCCAGTCCTGGAAGGTCCTTGAGATTCTTTTTTTTTTTTTTTTTTTTTTTTTTTTTTTTTTTTTTGAGACGGAGTCTCGCTCTGTCGCCCAGGCTGGAGTACAGTGGCCGGATCTCAGCTCACTGTAAGCTCTGCCTCCCGGGTTTACGCCATTCTCCTGCCTCAGCCTCCCGAGTAGCTGGGACTACAGGCGCCCGCCACCTCGCCCAGCTAGTTTTTTGTATTTTTTAGTAGAGACGGGGTTTCACCGTGTTAGCCAGGATGGTCTCGATCTCCTGACCTCGTGATCCGCCCGTCTCGGCCTCCCAAAGTGCTGGATTACAGGCTTGAGCCACCGCGCCCGGCCGAGATTCTTTTCTATCAATTTCAAGTCTCTGCTGAGGCCCTCTGGCTTTTTGTCCATTTCCTTAATGTGGTAATCCTAGTGAGACGGAAGTCTTTGTCTGCTGACTGAGAACACCAGCTGTGTGGAGACCTGTGTTGGTGTCTCATGTTTTCTTGTTTTGTTTGTTTGAGATGGAGTCTGAGGCTCTTGTCGCCCAGGCTGGAGAGCAGTGGCACGATCTTGGCTCACTGTAACCTCCGCCTCCCAGGTTCAAGCAGTTCTCCTGCCTCAGCCTCCTGAGTAACTAATTTACAGGCACCCACCACCACGCCCGGCTCATTTTTGTATTTTTAGTAGAGATGGGGTTTCATCATGTTTGCCAGGCTGGTCTCCAACTCCTGACCTCAGGTGATCGCCCGCCTCAGCCTCCCAGAGTGCTGGGATTACAGGCGTGAGCCACTGCGCCCAGCCTTGTTTTCTTGTTTTATTCTGAGACAGGTGCTTGCTCTGTTGCCGAGGCTGGAGTGCAGTGGCGCAATCATGGCTCATTGCAGCCTCGACCTCCTGGGCTCAATCTCACCTTAGCCTCATCCCACTTTAGCTGGGAATACAGACGTGCCACCATGCCTGGCTACTTTAGAAATTTTTTGTAAAGATGGAGTGTGCTGGTCTCAAACTGGCCTCAACCGATCCTCCCACTTCAGCCTTCCAAAGTGCTGGGATCAGGCCTGAGTCCTCACATCCAGTGAAGGTTTTTCTCCCGTGTTTCACCCTTCACGTGAGGGTGGGTGATGATAGACCATGAGAGATGGTCTGCTCTTCTCTGGGAGACCACCTCGGTCCAAGCAGGGCTCAGGTGTTGCCTGTGGAGACGGAGAAGGGTGGCTGTGGTGTCTGCCCGTTGTCCTCATGGGGGCCGTGGGGACCAGCAGAGGCCCCCACTTGGTGGGGCACAGCAGCCACCTGGAGCTAGTTTCCGCGTCAGCTCCCGGCCGTGGAGACTCTCCCGTGGGGAGCTGTTTTCCCCAGTGCGTTTTTCACTTTTCTTCCTGTGCGCTGATTTTGTCTGGTTTTTATTTGTTGGTTGGCTTTGCTTGGGTTTCTGTGCCTCTTTCCTGGATAATCGAGAGGTGCTGGCACTTGAGCCTTGCCAGACCTGGCCCTGAGCTCTCCCTGCTTTGTCCCCAGTCACATCCCTCCCCACAGCTGGAGGCCACGTCCCTCCCTGTGCTGAAAGCCGATTGCCTCTGAGGTTGTGGACTTTTCCTCCCTCCATGGGCACATCCGCCACCGGCACCAGCTCCTGGGGCAGGACGTCTCCCCAGCGGTGATGCAGCTTCTGGCCATGGCTCTTCAGGTCCCGGGCTTAGAGCGCAGCAGTCTGTGGGGGCCGCCGCTTGTCCGTGGGACCCAGGTCTCAGCGGCCTTCATCCAGCGTCGGGTCTCCTGCGGCTCCCTCAGGCCTCCGCGTTTCCGTGGCTGTTGTAGCTGTGCAGCCTGAAGCCAGCCTCGCCTCCCTGGGCTCACTGCCCACAGCCCCGTCTGCAGAGTCCTGCTCGGGGTTCCCCTGCCCCGATCGGGGCGCCCGCAGCTTCCTCTGAGCCCTCGGCTGGGTCGGGCGCCCCCTGCTGGCCGCTCACGGCTCCCGCCCGCGCTCGTGGGACCCGGGCCTGTGTCCGGCGCCCGGAGCCTGCCCTGGACCCACTGGGTGGTCGAATCCAGCACAGCAGCACCGAGCCCAGGAGGAGCACAGCGATGGCGGCCCGGGGCTTGGGAAGGGGAGGGCCGGGACAGTGCCTCTTCCCTGTCACAGGGGCTGAGCTGGCGGCTCCGCGTGTCCTGGCGTGTGTGGGTGCACATTGGGTTCCTGCAACGTGACCTTTGCCCTCTGCTTGTGCAGTCTACGAGAATGAAGACCAGCTGCTCTGGGACCCCAGCGTCCTCCCCGAGAGGGAGGTGGAGGAGTTCCTGTACAGGGCGGTGAAGCGGCGTTGGCAGGAGATGGCCGGACCTCAGCTCCCGGAGGGAGAAGCCGTGAAAGACAGTGAGCAGGTGGGGGCTGCCGTGCCGGGGACAGAGGGGCTGAGGGCTGCAGCGGCGTGGGCCAGAGCTCACACCCCAGTGCCTCCAGGGGCCAGGCAGGGCAGAAGGGAGGGCAGGGGTCAGATGTGCGGAGGCCTGGGCACTGGAACAGCTACTCAGGTTGGGAGGGGACCAATTAAAACCACATATCAGGGAGGAGGTGTGGACGCCTCCAGGTATCTCTGCGGGGGATGTAGACACCCCGATGTCACTCCCTGGATAGAGGTGTAGGTGGCCCTGACAATGCTCAGGAGGGTGGTGTGGACGGCCCTTGCTGCCACTGCCTGGATGGTACAGACAGTTCTTGCTGTTGGCTCCTGGGCTGCGCTCATGGGAGGAACCACCACATCCTCTCCCCAGGCGCTGTACGAGTTGGTGAAATGCAACTTCAATGTGGAGGAGGCCCTGCGAAGGCTGCGGTTCAACGTGAAGGTGATCCGAGGTGAGCAGCGGCCTGGGCCTTCTTCCGCGGCGGCCCCACCCTGGGCGCTGCTGACCAGTCTCCCCGGCCGTTTTTGCAGATGGGCTCTGTGCTTGGAGTGAAGAGGAGTGCAGGAACTTTGAGCACGGCTTCCGTGTGCACGGAAAGAACTTTCACCTGATCCAGGCCAACAAGGTGCGGGCTCCGCGGCCCTCCTCCTGCCAGGCTCCACCAGGGGGCTTCTTGATCTGGGGAGGGGCTCAGGGTCAGCGGGCATACAGCACACGGCCGACTGGGGGCCTCGTGTCCCGTGTCCTGTGTCCCGTGTCCCGTGTCCCGTGTCCCGTGCCGCCTCCTCGCCGCACGCCCATTGCTATCTTCTGTAGTTTCCTCCTGTTCCCGCAAGAACAAGGCTCTGGTGTTGGGAAAGAATGTGCCAAAAGCTGAACTCAGTAGTTTCTGCCTCACGTTCCACCCCGGGGCCCTGGGCACCTCATCTTCATGTCTATGTCCTCTGAGCAGAGCCTGCTGTCTCAGTGTCCAGCACTGACCCCACAGCAGAACCCCTGACACCTGGGGACCAGGGGTCTCCTGTTCCCTCCTCCAGGGACCCAGGTCCTTCTGCCACCCGGGACAAACCCTCACGGCAGGCAGGTGCTGCCGAGTGCCGGGGTCTTCTGCCCCCCTTAGACCTTCCCCACATCCTCTGGGTCTCTGCATGTCTGCAGCAGTGCCCTCTGCCCCCTGGCTTCTTGAGTGATAACTTGCAAGCCAGACTCTTGGCAGTCAGACATCTGTGGCTGAAAACCTTCCCGTGGCTCTGAGCAGTGGCTTCTCCGCCTCTGTCCACGCCCCGGTTGGGCACTGAGCCCGTTCAGGGCCAGTGGGCTGTGGCCTTCTCGCTGCTGAGCCTTGCTTCTGCCTTGTGTCCTGGGGCCGTGCTCCATTTGGGGCCGATGTCTTCCACTGAAGGGCTGGAGTGAGGAGGTGCC
Organism: Rhinopithecus bieti; assembly: GCF_001698545.2. Taxonomy (NCBI): domain Eukaryota; kingdom Metazoa; phylum Chordata; class Mammalia; order Primates; family Cercopithecidae; genus Rhinopithecus; species Rhinopithecus bieti. The sequence continues at coordinate 240,794 of NW_016806289.1, forward strand.
TGCCTGGGGCTGGTGGTGTGGCCCAGGACGTTGCTCGAGTGACTGCGCGGTGCCGTGCACAGGAGCCGTGGACTGTCCTTGTCAGACTCCAGCACCACGTGGTGTTTTGATTGGAGACAGCTAGGGGAGGTGTGGCCGGAGTGTGGTGCTCCCGGGCTACACTCAGAGCCCGTCAGTTTCTGGAGCTCCGGGCCGTGTTTCTGGAGCTCTGGGCGCTGCAGGCTTGTGCCTCTTCCTCCTGGGGCGGGGGCTCTGTCCAGGAGTCTGTGGACCCTGGGTTGTCACTCCCACTGCCACCCCGGGCCTGTGAGAAGCAGGCACATGAGGTGGATGTGACCAGCCTGGGGCTCATGGTCTGGGATAGGGTGGGCGAGCAGTAGACAGGGCCTGGAGGGTCCGTTTGTGTGGCTGATGCTACGGAAGGGAAAGAGGGGTCTCAAGCCAGGAGCTGGGGCTTCTGAGGGGGCTTGAAACAGGAGGCAGTGCCATGGTGCTCCAAGCCCCCATTCCCTGTGGTGGGCATAGCCTGTGGGCCTGAGTAGGGTCATGGGTCAGGGCGTCTTGCATTATCTGAGAGTGGTGGGTGCTGTGCCCCTTGTGTGCTGTCCCAGAGTCCCAGGAGTCGTCCTGGGATGGTGGGGCAGGGCAGGGGCTGGGCAGCTGGGGACAGAGATGGCGCCTGACCCCTCCCCACAGGTGCGCACACGGTCCGTGGGTGAGTGTGTTGAGTACTACTACCTGTGGAAGAAGTCGGAGCGCTACGACTACTTCGCCCAGCAGACACGGCTGGGCCGGAGGAAGTACGTCCCGTCCGGAACCACGTGCGTGCAGCGCTCCCCAGCAGTAACGATGGGCGGCCACCCCACCGGGGGTGGGCACATGGGCGCCTGGGCAGCACCTCCTGGGTGGGGCCTCCATCCTCTCTGCTGCCCCTCATGGTGCCCTCTCCCCACAGGGACGCAGACCAGGACCTGGATGGCAGTGACCCCGATGGCCCTGGCCGTCCGCGCCCGGAGCAGGACACCCTGACTGGGATGCGCACAGGTGAGGCGTGGGGAGTGTCTCCTGCCCTGGGGGCGACCGTGGGTCTGGAGCCCGTGAGTGAGGCCAGGTGGAGCCTCTCCTCGCTGGTGCCCTGTGCTGGGCCAGCCGTCACCAGGAGTGGGCGTCTGGGTGGTGGAGGGCCAGCCAGGTCATGTGGATGCCACTCTGCGCACCTCGCTGGGAGAAGGGAGGGCAGGGATTGCGCTTACCCTCTGGGCTTGCTGGAGGGGTGCCTGTGGCCCCACCCCTGGGGCGCCCCGCATGCTGAGGCTGGGGTACATACAGGCCTTAGTCTCCTGGGAGGGCCTGCCTGCCTGCCCCAGGGTGGGGACTTAGCCCCAGCCACCAGGACACTCAGGAGGGGCAGGGTGTCCGGAGCCGTCGCCAGCCTCTTGCACCTGAGGCCGTGACGGACACCAGGGCCTCGGGTGGGTTTTCCCGCGGTGTCTGATGCCATCACAGGAGGGTCCTTTGCTTCTGGCTCTGCGTTGAGATGGTTGAGGCCAGGAGGGTCGCCCCGTTGCCAGCATCTGGTGGTTTCCGTGGCTGGGTTGCTCACGGGTGTCCACCTGTGCTGCTTCCTGGAACTGTGGTGAGGCCCTGAGCACTGCGTGTGGGAACAGAACTTCCCCAGACCCTGTGTTGACCCTCGCAGTGCCCAGGCCTTGCTTACACCCTTGTCTCTTGTACTCTGCTCTGGTTTTGAGGATGTGGGTTGTGACCCACTCAGTTGGTTTTATGACCTTCTAAAGCTGCGGTCTTTAACCTTGGGGGCTCACAGATTTCCGAGTAACTGGTTTCTTCTGTATTTGTGCGGAGGCTTTTTTGGGGAGGGATCCACAGGCTTTGCTGGACCCAGCAGGGTTGGCAGGAGCTGGCACGGGAGTGGCATGGCTGCAGCCTGGTGCCTGTGGGCGGCCCCACCCTCTGTTGCGTTCTCTTTCACAGACCCGCTGAGTGTGGACGGCACGGCCGGTGGTCTCGGTGAGCCTGGAGTGGCCTCTGATGGCCTCCTGTCCTCGGAGCCAGGGCCCTGTTCCTTCCAGCAGCTGGACGAGCCCCCGGCCGGACCCCTGTCCCGTCAGCCTCCAGCCCTGGCTGACCCAGCCTCGTACCCGCCAGCTGTCATCGCTCCGGAGGCAGACGCCAGTCCGAGGCTGGCTGTGGACTTCGCCCTGCCCGAGGAGCTGCCTCTCATCTCCAGCCGTGTGGACCTGAGTGGGGACCCGGAGGGGACTGTGGCCCCTGCACAGGTGGCTTTGTCGGTCACCGAGTTTGGACTCATTGGCATTGGGGACGTGAACCCCTTCCTGGCCGCCCACCCCACGTGCCCGGCCCCCGGGCTACACTCGGAGCCCCTGTCACAGTGAGTGCCACCCCATGCCCGGAGCTTCCCCAACACTCGAGTGCGGTCCCCCCAGCCCTCAGGCTGCGCTGAGGAGAGTGGGAGGCATTCGCCCCAAGGACAGTGCGGCGCCACGAGCGGCACCCGGCGTTTCTTGAGGGTTATTCTTGACTTGTATGTATTTTCTGACTGGAGAATACATTTGTGTGGTCCACATTCTCCACAAATGGGGGCAGGTGCCAGGCTCTCCCACCCCTGCTTCAGCCACCAGCCCCCGCCAGCACCCGGGCCCTGCTGCCGTATTTTGTCGGGGAGGTGAGGCTGGGAGTCTCGAGTCCAGCGCTCAGCACTGGGCTGTGCAGGCACGTGGGGCCGCACTGACACTGCGTCTCTCTCGGTCTCTTCCCTGCAGCTGCAACGTGATGACCTGCTGACTCCTGGCCGCGGGCGGCGTATGCGGCCCAGACTGGACTTAGCACTGCCGCTGGGCCCGCCTCTGTCAGTCTTCCTGACCCCTTCCCCCGCCCCAGGCCTTGGGGTGGCACCTCCTCTGCTTCTGAACACGTCAGGACTGGTGTGAGGTGGCTGGGCCGTGTGCCCTTGCCCCGTCCATGCAGACTGGACGCAGAGCCACACACAGCGCCGTCAGCGCCCGGCACTGCCACCCGGGTCCAGGCTGCTGCCTGCACATGGGATCCGTCAGGCAGCCGTGGACAGAAAAGACCCGGCCTTTGGGACGCAGGGCAGAGCCGGCCACCTAGTCCCTTCCAGCCAGCAGAGGCGAGGGAAGGTGTCACTGCCCCTGCGGGGAGACGGGCAGGACGCCCCGCCCCGCACCAGCAGCCTCCGCCGGGGCGCCCTCCACTCCCTGCTTGGCTCTGTCTCTCCACACCTGGCAGGGCCGTGGGCTGCCCCAGCCCTGGGGGTCGTGGGCAGCTGCTACTCAGTGCCAACCCCGTGGGGCACAGAGCCATATACCTCGCTGTCCGGCCCCCACCCCGGCCTCCCCTTCCCACCCCATTGTCTCCACTTCAGGAAAAGCCGCACTTTACACCCCCACCTGCCTCTTCCCCCCCGTCCCTGCTTCCCGATCCTGAGCGGTTGGGGTGGGGGCCCCTCAGCAACCCCAGGCGTGGGTTTGAGGAGACAGGTGACTTACGACCCCTTTGCTGTCCTCCCCTGGTACCAAGGCAGGGAGCCTCGAGAGGAGCTGGCCCTGCCGGCCATGCAGGGGCCAGACTCCAGCCTGTTTCCCCAGCCCTGCAGGCCTGCCTTCTGTGGGAAGCTTCCCAGCAAGATGGCTTGGAGTCCTGGTCCCTCTTCCCCGGCCCCTTGTCCGTTTGTTTCTGTTTACACGTTGGAGTGGGGTCCTCCGTGGGCCGCGGCGCGCCCTGCCCCGGGCGTCGTCCAGCCTCTTGTGCTCGAGCCCCTTTCCGAGTTGGACTCGACCATCCCTCACCCCACCAAGGACCACACTGTGAAGTGATAACTGCCTTGAACCCCCCCTTGCTGTTTTATTTATTAAACTTGATTTGAAGCCTGGGGTGCCTTGTGGTGGGTTGGGTGGGGGCTGGGGCGCCCGGGGTGCCTTGTGGTGGGTTGGGTGGGGCTGGGGCGACAGGTGTCTGTGTCATCTCACTTGGAGGCCTGCATGTCTGTTGGAGGATCTGGGATAAATCGTGAGCAACAGAGGCGAGGGGGTGCAGTGGGGGCATGACGTGGTGGGCTACGTGTTGTCCACGTCAATGAGGGAACTGTGGCCATGAGGACGGGGTGAGAGGAGGGCCCACGTCTGGGGACAGGTGGTCGGCGCTGCCTCCTAGAAGTGACAGTAACCTGGAACCTGAAGGAGAATGGGCCTGCTTTGCTGGAAGTTTGCAGAGTCCTGGCAGGCGTGACAGCCGATGCAGAGGACAGAGGCCTGGGTCTATAGGAGAAGCTGAGGGCACAGAGGCCAGGGGCTGGGCGGGGTGGGGACAGTAGGTCATGAGGCTGAGATTTGTTCTTGGTGGAAGCCGCTTGAGGTCTGCGTTGTGTTTTTTCTTTTTTATTTTATTTTATTTTATTTTATTTATTTATTTATTTTTTGAGACGGAGTCTCACTCTGTCACCCAGGCTGGAGTGCAGTGGCCGGATCTCAGCTCACTGCAAGCTCCGCCTCCCGGGTTTACGCCATTCTCCTGCCTCAGCCTCCCGAGCAGCTGGGACTACAGGCGCCGCCACCTCGCCCGGCTAGTTTTTTTTTTGTATTTGTTAGTGGAGACAGGGTTTCGCCGTGTTAGCCAGGATGGTCTCGATCTCCTGACCTCGTGATCCGCCCGTCTCGGCCTCCCAAAGTGCTGTTTTTTTTCAGACGGAATCTTACACTCGCCAGGCTGGAGTGCAGTGGTGCCATCTTGGCTCACTGCAACCTCCGCCTCCCGAGTTCTAGCGATGCTCCTGCCTCAGCCACCGGAGTGGCTGGGACTACAGGCACCTGCCACCACGCCCGGCTACTTTTTGTATTTTTTGTGGAGACAGGGTTTCCCCATGTTGGCCAGCATGGTCTCAATCTCTTGACCTCGTGATCCGCCTGCCTCAGCCTCCCAAAGTGCTGGGATTACAGGCGTGAGCCACCGCGCCCAGCCAAGGTCTGCATTGTTAATAGCGCCCTGCAGGGGCCGTGCAGGCTGGCTGGGTTGCATATTGTCCACATCAATGAGGAAAATATGGGCATGCCTGGTGATGGGATGTGAGGAGGGCCATCCCCCAGCTGGGAGGTGACTGGCTTGGCCTGAGGGACTGTAGGTGAGGGAAGATGGACCAGGAACACTTGCACGATGGGTGTGGGAGAGTCAGGGGTCTTGCTAGTGAGCCAGTGCCAGGAGCTGTGAGAACCAGGGCCAGCCCCTGGGCAGCCTGGGCGTTTGGGGATGTGTGGAGCAGTTTTCGTGGGAGCGCCGCAGCCTGCTGACGTTTTCTTCAGACGTGCAAGGTGTACTGTCTTCCGGCTTGCCCTGCCTCCAGCAGGAAATCTTCCGTCCTCTCGGTTTCTTCCTCCAACTGCTTTGAAGACTTCACTACCACTGGATTTGAGCCGTTGGATGAGGACGTGCTTTGGTGTCCTGAGCGGTCTGACGAGGACACGTTTTATGTACACGTACAGTGTGTAACAGCCTCTGAGACTGGCTTCTTTCATAGTCATTGAAGGCTTCGCCATGTGTTTTCATTTCTGTTTAGCGCTGAGTGAAACTCCATGCTGGGCGTGGGCTGCAGCTCGGCTATCTGCATACCATTATTGAAGGACGTCTTAGTAGCGTCTGTGCTTTGGCAGTTATGCATCCAGCTGCCCTTGTGCAGGTTTTTGTTTTGACACCACTTTTCAGCCCATTTGGGTGAATAAAGAAGCCCGACTGCCGGACCGTGTGATAAGAGCATGTTTAGTGAGAACCTGCCCAGCTGTCCTCCTGTGGCCCAGCCGTTTCACACCCACCAGCAACGAGTGAGAGCTCCCGAGGCCCACGTCCTCGCCCGTGTTCAGGGGTGTCAGGAGTTTCCGTTTGGCCGTTCGAATCGGTGTGTAGCGGGATCTTGTTTTCCGTAGCCTTTGAAGATACGTGTAGTTCTGTACCTTCCTGGTGCTCGTAAGTTCTTCATTCCGACTCCATGCTGCCAAGAGGGATAATTGTCTTTGAGTCTGAAGTGCCGTATTTAACTTGTGTTGTCTTGTAGATCCTCTGCGGTGACATCGCTTAGGCTTAGCTCTTACATGGATCAAAAGGCCCTAATTCCTCCTCCTTTTCTGAAGTGCATTTTTACAGGATATAGAATTCTGAGTGGACTGTGTTTTTCTGTGGGCATGTTGTCCTCTTCATGCCTGCTTTCTGTTGTTTCTGATGAGGAATTTTCTCATTCTTCTGTTTTCCTTAATATGAAATCTCTTACCTCTGACTATATAAATGGTTTTCTTTTATTTTTGGACTTTGGCCGTTTGTGATGTACCTGGGTCTGGTTTTCTAAACTGAGCTACTTTGACCTGAGGGTGGGTGCATTTTAACAGATTTTGAAGTCTTGATTGTTATTTCTGCAAGTATTTGGTTTTTTTCTTTCTTAGAGTTCCATTTCTGGAAGAGTATTTCTCAAATTTTTTCTGATGTCCCACTCTCTGTCTTTTGGGTCTCTGGTACACGTGCCACGTCCTGGGTGTTGTCCCACAGGTCTCTGCAGTCACTGGTGTTACGGCCGTGGGTGACCCACAGGTCCCTCCAGTCATGTGTCACGGCCATGGGTGTCCCACAGGTCTCTCCAGTCACTGGTGTTACGGCCATGGTGTCCCACAGGTCTCTCCAGTCATGTGCCATGGCCATGGCTGTTGTCCCACAGGTCTCTCCAGTCACTGGTGTCATGGCCGTGGGTGTCCCACAGGTCTCTTCGGTCGTGTCACGGCCGTGAGTGTCCCACAGGTCTCTCCAGTCATGTATCACGGCCATGGTTGTTGTCCCACAGGTCTCTCTAGTCATGTGGCCACAAATGTTGTCTAGCAGGTCTCTCCAGTCGTGTGTTACTGCCCTGGGTTTTGTCCCACAGGCCTCTCCAGTCACTCAGGTTACAACCCTGGGCGTTGCCTCACAGCAATCTCTTTGTTCTATTTTTTTCTTTCTCTGTGCTTCTGTTTGAATAATTTCTTTTTTTTTTTTTATTTTTTGGAGACGGAGTTTTTGTTGCCCAGGCTGGAGTGCAGTGGCATGATGTCGGCTCACTGCAACCTCCGCCTCCTGGGTTCAAGCGATTCTCCTGCCTCCTGGGTGCATGCGAGTCTCCTGCTTCAGCCTTCCCAGTAGCTGGGATTACAAGTGTGTGCCACTACGCCCGGCTAATTTTTGTTGTATTTTGAGTAGACACGGGGTTTCACCATGTTGCCAATCTGGTCTCGAACTCCTGACCTTGTGATCCGCCCACCTTGGCCACTCACAGTGCTGGGATGACAGGCGTGAGCCAGTGCTGGCCTTTGAATAATTTCTGTCGACATGTCCCTGTCTTTGACATTACTAATTCTCTTTTCTGATATTCCAGATTGCTGAAATTGTTAATTCCCATATTGTATATTTTAATAGTTGTTCTTAGGTATTTTTAATGTTTCTGCTGAAATTCTCCATTTTCACTTTCCCCCATCTTTTCTTCTGCAATCTGCAACCTTTTCATAATGGTTACTTGAAATCATTGTCATTCTGTTCCTTTTTTTTTTTTTTTTTTTTTTGAGACAGAGTCTCGCTCTGTCACCCACTCTGGTTGCAGCGGCGCGATCTCGGCTCACTGCAAAGTCTGCCTCCTGGGTTCACATGATCCTCCTGCCTCAGCCTCCCGAGTAGCTGGGACTATAGGCACCTGCCACCAATTTTTGTATTTTTAGTAGAGACGGGGTTTCACCATGTTGGCCAGGCTGATCTCGAACTCTTGACCTCAGGTGATCCACCTGCCTCAACCCCCGCAAAGTGCTGGGATTACAGGTGTGAGCCACTGAGCCCAGCCCTTTTTTTTTTGAGATGGAGTCTTGCTCTGTTGCCCAGGTTGGAATGCAGTGGCATGATCTCGGTTCAGTGCAACCCCTGTCTCCTGAGTTTGAGCGATTCTCCTGCCTCAGCCTCTGGAGTGGCTGGGACTACAGGCGCCCGCCACCACGCTTGGCTAATTTTTGTATTCTTAGTAGAGATGGGCTTTCACCATGTTGGCCAGGGTGGTCTCAAACTCTTGACCTCAGGTGATCCGCCCACCTCAGCCTCCCAAAGCGGTGGGATGACAGGTGTGAGCCACAGCGCCTGACCCAGAAGTTACACCCTTAAGACCCAGTCCAGGGCCTTCAGAAGCAGGAACCAGGAGTCATCATCCACATGATGATATTTCGGTGCTTCTATTTCTCTGCTGCCCAAACTGACCTTATTCTCAGGGGCAGTACCCTTTGTGGTGACTGAGATGGAACCAGAAGCTCCAGGCACACAACCTTGCATCTGTGATTCCTGTGGGAAGCCTGTGTCTTGCCCAACAGTTCCAATAAAACTGGGTAAAATTTGTTCCTGGGTGTCAACGCCCATAACTGAACCAGGAACTGCCGAGCAGAAAGGGTGTCCTGGTCGGCCAGGCCTGGGTCCCTTGTTCCCCTTTGGTAGCAGGACAGGCCCCATGGAGGAACAAACAGTAAGAGGGAGGAGGACGTGGGCAGGCCGGGCGCAGACACCCAGAGGCACGAGCCTCCCATTTGTGTGGGGTGAGCACAAAGGTCAGGAGGGCAGTGCAGGAACAACTTCCGTCTTAGGCCAAGGAATCTGAAACTGGGGAGGCAGTGGGGAGCCGTAGTGGTGTTTTTAGCTGAAGTAGCGTCGGGAGATTCGATGTGATTGGAATGGCTGAGATAGGTTGGAGCTGGGAGAGACCATGGGGTGCTGTGTGTTGACTGACAGCGTTCTTCCTTGTCCGTGGGGTCTTGCGTTTCTGAGGGTGCACTAGATGTGGGTAAGGCAGTAAGGAGCAGAGGGGATACGGTTTTGCCCCAGGAAGGCCTTGCCCCCACCCTGTCAGCAGCTGGGCGGGGGCGGGGTGGTGGAATCTTGCCCTTCCTGCAGCCCAGACCCAGGCATGAGGACCTGGAGGGCCCGCTCTGCCTTGGGGCTCTTGCGGATTCGTCCCACACCAGGCTCCTAGGATTAATGAGGCCTCCACCGGACTTGGCCTTGTCTAACCTCTGGAGAGCTCGTACCTCTCTAGAACAAACGTATTGGCCTCAGCTTTTCGGTGGCCGTCAAGAAGTTATTTGTGTTAGTTTATTTAATGCTTTCCTTTTACAGTGAAGTGAACGTCTTTGGTGACCTCCTGCCTGCTAACCAAGTATGGAAATCTGTTCTGGACAGAGTCTGTGGCCTTAGCCAGGGGCCTGCCTGGAGATCGGCTCTCCTGAGACAATTTCTGTGGGGGTGGAGGTGGCGGAGGGAGAGTTGCTCAGAGCGGATGGTCCCAGAGTGGCACTGTCTGGGCCCCTGCTGACCTGACCCAGCTGTCTCTCTCTCCATGGTGGTCCTTGTTTCCTCGGTTTGTAGCTGCTGAGTAGGATGGCCAGAGAAAATGCAGGATGCCCAGTTAGCGTCGAATTACAGATAAACGAGTGTGTGAGCGTGTCCCTTGCAGGATTTGGGGCACATGCTGAAGACCGGTTTGTTGCTCTTCTGGGATTCAGATGTAACTGGGTGTCCTGTTTGTTACACAGATACCAGGACTCAGCTGGGGGTCCCTGGCGTTGATTGGCTCCAGTCCTGGGCTGTTCTCGGGGATGCTGAGACCCTGGCGTGGAGCGCCGCCTCCGCGTGTCCCGCAGAGGGCACCCGTGCCCCCTGAAGGCGGCGCGGAGCCCGGCCCCGGCCCCTGGTCCTGTGGCTTGAGGTCGGGGAGGGAGGGGTGGTGGTCGCCGCAGGACAAACGTTTCCACTCACCCAGAGCCACGCCCCACAGCCTGTGCAGGGAGAGTCGAAAACACGGCCCCTGGTGAGCACTTGGGAAGTGAACCGTCCCCGCCCTGGTGGGCTGTCAGCAGCCACATCAAGAGAGAGACAGGACAGTGGTGGCCTTGCCAGAGGCGTTACGCGTTCCCTGGAGCCCCTGCACCACCACTGTCCTTGCTCTTCCTTGAGTCGGAACCAAGTCCTTGAGGTCTGTGGGTGCTCAGCAGCTTTGCAGACTAGTCCAGGTCTTCCAGCTGACTCTCGTTGCCTTCACCGGCTCCTGGTTTGGGGGGCAAGGATAGAAGCTACTACGCATCAGAAGGTTTGTGAATGGGGATTTAATCGAGTGTTTCACAGGGTGGCCCCTGCCGTCTCCGCCCCTCGTTTTGTACAAGAAGCAGGCGGAAACCGACCCTCCCTTCGAGAACGCGCTGTTGCTTGTGTGTCTCTCCTTGCTGTGACCCAGTGAGAGCTCCCTGCAGTCGTCATGTCCCTGGTTGACCTCAGGCTCCGGGCACTGAAGTCTTTCAGCGCCCCAGTAAGCACGGCCTGCGCACCCGCTGTGTGCCAGCTCCCGCTTTCCTGGAGCTTGGGGGAGACAGGGACAGTGAACAAACGTACAGACTGAGATGGTGGGAGGGCTGTGCGGTCCGGGTTGTCTTCACGAGGGGCTCTGGCAAGGCGGCTGCATCCCGGGTTGTCTGCACGGGGGGCTCTGGCAGGGCGGCTGCATCCTGGGTGGTCTGCAGGAGGGGCTCTGGAGGCTGCATCCCGGGTTGTCTGCACGGGGGGCTCTGGCAGGGCGGCTGCGTCCCGGACTGTCTGCACAAGAGGCTCTGGCGGCTGCGTCCCGCGTTGTCTGCACGAGGGGCTCTGGCATCTGCATCCAGGACTCCTGCTGTGTGGTTTTCTTAGCTGTGACCCAGTCAAGACTTCCTCACAGAGCACAGCAGACTCGCGGTGCTGAAACTCGGAGGGTTACCCTGTCCCTGACTGGAAGGTGACACTCAATTAAGAGGCGCTCCAGGGATTGCAGAGTCTGAGTGGGATTCTGAATTCATGGGTTCTGGATTCTGAATTCGAAGGCAGCAGTTTCCAGCCCTTTTAAATCTTGACCCCAGGAAGAAGGACCTTTTACATCTTAACCCGGCAGACACATGGCACCTACTGGCACTGCATTTTGTTCAGTTCACCCTCAAATGATGTTTCCTAATGTTTGGCCCCGGGTCAAGCATTTCACAAACTGTTTAATCTTCTCTACAATCCCAGGTGATAGCTCCTCTCTCGCCCCCTTTATGCAGACAGACAGAGGGATACTTAGTTGTCTTTCCACACCATCTACCCCTCAGCCTTTGCTGTCCACTGCCTGCACGTCAAACCCACTGACGGGCACCCGTTCGACTCCAAGAGCCCCAGGGCCTGAAACCTGGGAGACAACTCCTGTTCTGACCTTGGGCAAGTAATTTACCTCTCAAGTCCCAGAGAAGTACAGAAAGCAACGGCAGGTGTAGTGGCTGGCTGCACTTAGGTGGCACCTACTGTGTGCCAGGCCCCCTTCTGCCCACTTCACAGGTGTCTCAGTCTCCACAGAGTCCATTTGGAAACAGCCTGGAGCTATCCAGGTTGCAGTGAGGCACCAAGGTGGCAGAGCCAGTGCTGGGCAAGAGGTGGGAGCTGCAGCTGCTGAACCCGCGAGCTTGCTTGCCTGGGGGTGGCGACCTGGCCGCCAGGGGTGGCCTTGTCTCTAGGGGACCCAGCTTGGGGCCTTGTACCACCACCCGCTTCCAGCTCTGCCATCTGCAGATGAAGGAGAAAGCCACTGAGGCCTGGCCTCCAGGTCAGGCTCTGTCCCTGCTGGGAGCTGCACTGGCCTCAGGTTCTTCCTGTAAGGGAGGACCGGGCAGCTGGGGACAGCAGCAGATCCAGCTCTGACAAGAAGTTCCTTGAAGTGTGGTGGATGGCAGTCAGCATATGTAGGAGACGACCCCAATCCTGACCCTAATGCTAATTCTTGCTTCCCCCACCAGATTTTAATCCTTATCCTGCCCAGGGATTTTAAGGGCTGACCCAAATCCCCACCCAAAGGGAAGGATGGAAGGGGGAACAGCCTCCAGCCTCACCTCCGCCCTCTATCCTCCCAGGTCGACCCCACCCCTCTCCTGGATCTCTTCCTCCTCCTGGCTTGGCCCAATCTCACAGCCCCCACTGTCTTCCCCCCTCCCACTTTGGCAAGCCCCTCCACATGACCTCCCTGCTCCCCAGCACACAGTAGGTGCTCAGTAAAGAACCCTGCCTTTCCTTGACTCCAGTAGACGTTGCACCCTCTCCATCTTAGCAGAAAAGGTGGGTGGGCTGTCAAGACTACACTGACAGCAGTGGTCATTTGCAGACAAGTTGAAGTGTGGGGGAAGCGCAGTAGTGATGCTGAAGCCTACATTTATGTAGCATTTATGCCGGGCATGGTAACCCTCATGACCCTCATTCCGACAGGAGCTAGAGCCCCTGCCTCACCGTGAGTGCAGCAGGGGAACCTGAAGCCCCCTGCCACAGGCCAGCTTGCACCGTCTTCCCATCCAGCACCACACTGGGTGCCTTTGCTGTCTCCCAAGAGCCCCTTACCCACGGAGTCCCTCACGACGCCCCCTGCCCCACGTGCAGGTGTCTGACCCTCCAGGACCCAGGAAGCAGGGTCGAGGAGCTCCCAGGTGAAGTCCATTGTTGAGGTGCACGCTGTTCTGGTGTTGCTGGGGCAGGGGGCTGATGGTGGTGCTGAGCAGGTTTTAGAGGAGGTTCAGGGTGGCGGCGGATCCTGGGGCCCAGCAGCCTGGTTTCTGATCCCAGCCCTGCCACTTCCCAGTACGTGACGGTGAGTGGCCCAGGTCAAGGCTGGACTCCGGAAACGTGGGTCTGACACTCCTGAGGCCTCCCGCGTGGTCCCAGCCGAAAGGACCCAGTGTGGGCCCCTTGGGCCTCGGTTTCCCTAGCTTGGGTGCCGTCAATCCCAGGCACCGTCAGCTCAGGGCTCCCCAGGACCCGGTGGGGGCACAGACCCCGGCGCTATTTCATGGGGTCCCTGCTCCTGGCGCCCCCGAGCTCTTCTGTGAAACGGGAGGGCAAGTGCGCCACCAGGCACGGGGCCTGGGCTCAGGTGCGCCGGGGACCCCACACCGTCGCAAGGTGGGTCCCCAGGGACTCCAGCTCCTAACGGGCCAGGGCAGGATTCTGAGTGTGAGGAGAAAAGAAACTCCTCTGATTAAGCCACGGCGCCCCTTCAACGTGCAGGTGCTTCCTGCTGTCGGAGGGTTCGAGGTGCGCAGCGCGGCTGCCACTTCCTGAGGAGGAAAGTGGGGGGACCCGTCCCGCGGCCCTGCCGGTCCCGCCGCTCGCTCCGCGTCTTCCTTCTCCACGTCCCCCCGGGGCTCCGAGGCCCGACCCGCGGGAACCTCCCGCCTCTGACGGCCTCACACCCCGGGTCAGGGCCGGGACTCCAGGCGGACGCACGAGGGCCCCGTGGCGCCTGCACGCTCGCCCCACCCGCTCCTTTCGGCGCCGCGGGCCGGCGGGGGCAGAGTCCGTGCGCTCCGGGCCGCCGCTCCCCTCCCCGCCCCTGCCCG